>NW_020950758.1:3116617-3264800 GCF_900497805.2 Vombatus ursinus | reverse complement strand
TCTATCTATCTATCTATCTATCTATCTATCTATCTATCTATCTATCTGTTTATCATCTCTCTCTCTCTCTCTCTCTCTCTCCATCTATCTTGACCCAGGAAGAGAGAAAACTCTCAAGAATGAAACTGAAGAATCAGTTCAAATTCACCTCTTTTAGAAAGCCGCCCCCCCTTGCCCTTAGTCCCCAGAGTTGTTAGGATATCCCCTCCCATATTACATTCTATTTACCATGTATATATCTGGCACATACCTAATTACTTAAAGGTCCCCTCCCACATTAGCACACACACTTCTTGAGGTCAGGGATCAACTTTGCCTTTCGTTGTATTTCTAGCACAACACGGTGCCAGAAACAAAGCAAGAGTTTAGAATGTTTAATGAGCTACTGAGGAGTAAAGGAAAAACATTTGCGTGAGGAGTAAAAATGAGAGGTGTCTGAAGAAACCAGGGTGAAGTCCAGAGAGCTACCTAATGAACCTAGACTTTAAAAGGATATATAAAGAAGATGGAGGCAGGGGGTAGCTAAGTACAAATTAATTCAGAAGCGTGCCATGGTACTGTAAGATCTTTCCATCTCAGCCTGAGTTGAGGTTATTGAGGGGAGCGGAGAACAACGAAACATGTTTCAGAATCATTTGGGAGAAAGATAAGGATCAAAAAAAGGGATGAGACCAGTGCTTGGAGAGGATGAGACCATGACAACGACAACAGAGAGAAGGCAGAGCTCCTCAACTCTCCATTTTCTTGCTTTATCAAGCAAGGAGAATCATTCTTGAATGAAGAAGAATGGAAGGGAAGGCAAGAAGCACTTATTAAGCACTTACTATGTGCCAGGCACTGTGCTAACTACCAAGGACACAAATACATGCCAAAAAATAAAACAGTCCCCACCCTCACAGAGCTTCCCTTCTAATGGGGGAAGGCAATACACAAAAAGGAGATGAAAGGTCTCTGTGAGGGGCAAATACTAATGTAGGGGCATGGGGTTAACATCTGAAAAGACTGGAGCAGACCAAGGAATGGAGCCCTTCCCTACATTGGAGGGCACAAGAGGAATTCACTGATGGAATAGGAAGACTGCCATAGAGGGAAGATGTCCCAGTGTGAGCAGATTCCAGGTCCTAAGGAAAGTTCCAGAGTGAGATGCCAACTAAGTCCTGGTGGGGAAGTTGAAAATGAATGGTCAGGATGTATAAGAGAGTGTTTGGCTGCCAGTGATGGGTGCAAGTCACCTGGCCTAGATGAACTGTGTCTTCATATAGTAAAAGATGTGTTAGGTCTAATTGTCGAGGCATTGTCAGTGGGACCTGTCATTCTGCAAGCTCTTGGTCTCTGGATTCTGGGGTTTGTCCACTGGGGTCTGAAGGGAGGTGCCAGTAGATGTGGTGACAGTGGTCTAGATTTGCCTAAAACATGGGAGAAGGCTCAAGACTTGAGGTAAAACAACTCAGCCCCAAAAGTAGAAGTATCTAAGAGAAGTAATGTGGTATAGTGGATTGAATCCCATCTCAAATCACCAATCCAGCTCCCATAGCCTGGAAGATATGGAGGGGAGGAATCCTGATGGAGGAAGGGTCCCATTCTCCTTGACATCACCTATGGCAAGTGCTAGCCAACTCTTACTGAGTTGTAAGCCCAAGAACTTCAGGAATAGAAGTTCCCCCTAGAGCACCAGTTCTACTTTCAGCTTGGACCCCATGTCCATCGTCCAGGCGAGCAAAACTTGTGGAGAAGAGAACAATAATTCTCACTACCACCCTCACTACCACCACGAGCCAACCTAGCTGAAATAGTGAGGTGGCCTTAGGCTGAGACAAGAGGAGTTATATAATGGGTAGACAAAACCACCACCACTTTGAAAACCATCTCTCTAAATCAACTAGTAACATTCCAGCCCCCAGAACCTAAGAGCCTGGGACCTGTAGGGCCCCAAGACCAACCATCACATTTCCAGCCATTGTTGAGAGGAGCAGTCCTTGTGGAAAAGGGACATAGATCTCTTCCACCACCTCCACCACCACCAACTGCAGATTGATTGAAATCAACAGGCAGGCAAGTCCAGGAGCCTTACTGCCCACCTGATCTGGCCATGCTACACAGCCATTGTCCAGGTGAGCATTTCTTGTGGAGATTCAACCAGTTCTGCAGATACTGCTGCCTCTCCCCTGCCCCCTTCAATAGCCACAGCTACTGAAGCCCCATAGAACAAGTTCACAACCCCAAATTATTGGGCATTGCCAAATGGTTCACCATCAGACAAAGAGAGTTTTATCAATGGAAATGATAGTAAGGAAGATTTACTGTTATCTGCTTTGCTGCTGTACCCTAAGGACCATGGAGCCACTCAGTGTAACTTAGAGGAAACCTTCCAGATGTGCGGTTCTCCCCATTAGAATGTGAGCTCCCTGAGGGCAGGGAGTGTTCTTGTCTTTCTTTGTATTCCATTTGTTTTTCTCTCATTAATATGCTTCCAGTGATCATTATAGGGCCTGACACATAGGAAATGCTTAATAAATACTTCTTGACTTTACTGTCACAACAAATGCCTCTAGAAGTACCAGACTTGTTATCTATACAAACATTTTCTTGATCCTTTAAAATATTCTGACATTCTAGTCTTTCTGGTGCTTCTTCTTTGCCATTCATTCATTCATTCATTCATTTATTCATTTCTAGTTCTGGAGTCAAGTAGAACAAGACCAAACCCTCTTCCACATGGTAACCTTTCAAGTCCTGGATGTCAGCTACACTGCCCCTCTGTGTTTGCATGGCTCAGTGGAAGAACATTGGCTCTGAAAGCAGAGGATCTGGGTTCAAATTCCACCTCCAGCATTAAAACCTAAGGGACCTCAGGCAAATCATGTGCCCTCCTTGTACCCTGCTTTCCTCATCTCTAAAATGAGAGGGTGACACTAGGTTCTCTGAGGTTCCTTCCAGCTCTAAATGCACAATGCTCTGATCTCTCCTTCCTAGGCTGGAAGTCTCCAGTTCCTTCCCTGTATCTTCCTATGGCATGAATCCAGTTCCCTTCATTAACCTGGCTGGCTCCCTCTATGTATTCTGTGACTTGTCTGCATCCTTCCTAAAATGTGGGGCACAGCAGTAAAGAGAAGAAAGTCTGTTTGAGCAAAATCTCAACTTCTCAGAAGAATTCCTCATGTAAATCATAGGGCCTGGCTCATAATAGGTGCTTGATAGATGTTCATTGGATTGGATTGGAAATCAGAAATTAGCACTGGCCTGCTCAGCCTTGAAGGAAGAGCTAGAAGGAATGGGAGGAATTTATGGGAAGGACAATTCAGTTCATTATAAGGAAGACTTGTGACCATTAGAATTTTCTGGGAATAGAATGGTTTTCTCAGGGATGTAGTGAGTTCCCCTCCCTTGGAGGTTGTGAGTTCCCTGCCCTTGAGGTATTCCAGCTGAGATAAATGTCCACTTGCTAGAAATGTTGTAAACAGCACTTTTCTAGGTAGGTGCCAGACTAGCTGACCTCTGAACTCCCTTTTAGCTCTGTGATTCTACCTTTTCTGATTCTGCTCTGGAGAGGAGGTTCATTTAAAACGACCCCCAAGAATTTCGGGCAGGATTCCAGACATACAGCAGGCATAATCAATGGTAATCAGGTGAATGTCTCCAGCTCCAGGCACCATCAAAATGAACGTGCAGGGTACTAGCCTTGCTCCTAATTTAAATTGGGTTGCTACTTACAACTTCAGTTTCTCAAGTTTAAAAAGGATGTTGATGAGGGAGGACAACATACCTCAGAGAGAAGCCAGAATGGCCAGGGGATTAGCCAGAAGACCCAGGAGAAGAACTAAAGGGGATTTCATCCCATAACCACCTTTTTGTGAAAGGGGTCAGAGGTCAATGGCTGCTGATGCATTCCTTAGAGTCTCAAAAGGAGGATTTGGAAACTCCATCCTGGGAATGGGTAAGGTTGATCTGCTTGGGCACAAGAGCTTACAGGGAGATTGTGAAGAAGAACAAGTTGGAAGACATGGAGCTAAGAATCCATGAACTGCCAGAGTTTGCCATTAGAAGACAGAATACAGAACACAAGCTATCAGAGCTGACAGGGAGATTAGAACAGACACAAAACATAGGCTGTCAGCTGGAAGAATATGGAATGTTGGAGCTTGGAGGGGCTTAGAACATAGCAAACAGTATCAGAGCTGGGAGAGACCTTATAATATAGAACATTCTAAGGCAGCAGACAATGTAGAATATCAAAGCCAGAAGAATGTTGTAACATTGAACATAAAATGTCAAAGTGAAGAGACACCGTAGAATATAGACTAGAACATTTCAGATCTAGAGGGACCTTGAACTATAGATGCTGATCTCATCCCAAGGTATGAAAGGTGGGAGGGGTCCAAGAACATGAAAATAAGGTATCAAAACTGGAAGGTACCCTAGAAAATAGAACATAGAAAATCAGAGCTAAAAGGTGCTTTAAGTCGTAGAACGTCAGAGCTAATAGAGACATTAGAATAAAGAACATAAAATGTCAGAGGAGTAGGAACTTTAGCACATGGAACATACAATGTCAGAGTGTAGAAGGACCTTAAAACAGAATGGCAGATCTGCCAAAGAATTTAAAACATAGAATATGAGAATTTTAGAGCTGGAAGGAACTTTAGAATATGGCACAGGAAAGATCAGAGCTGGGAGAGGCCTTTGAGTTTATCTGGAGCAATTCATAGAATTTACAGAAGATCCCAGGGTAGTTTACCAGCAATAAACTGAGTTATCAGGCCTTGAGAGGGAATAGTACTCAAGGGAGAACATCACTCAAAGGAGAATGGTCAAGGTCCCCTCAAAGCCTGTCTTTGCTCACTTTAATGATTTCAACATTACCAGTGTTTTGACTAAAACCTGAGCACACTCTGGAAATTCCCATTGGAGTTGTCCTTTAAATAGTGATCATGCCCTGTAGCTGGAACAACTAGGTGGGCCAGTGATTAGAACACTTGGCCTGGAGTCAGAAAGACCTGAGTTCAAATTTGGCCTCAGTCATTTACTAGCTGTATGACTCTGGACAAATCACTTAACCTCTATTTGCCTTAATCCACTGGAACAGAAATGGCAAACCATCCTAGTATCTTTGCCAAGAAAACCTCATGGACAGTATGGTCCACAGGGTCATGAAGAGTTGAATATGAGTGAACAAGAACCCACCCCACTGCCAGCTTTGCCACAGTGGACACACTGTTCATCACACGCTAAATTGATGGGGCTCACATTGAAGGGAGGGGCAGGTGCTGAATGCCACACGTCTGGAGCTCTGTTCACTTCATCCACGGATCTTCCTTTGGCAGTTAAATGTCCTAAAATGAGCTTAATAAAATAATGATTTTAACAGCATAAAGCAATGCCCTAATGTTGGGATTTCAAGCTTTGCTATTTCAGGAGGCAGCTTTTCAATAACAAATAATTCGTTCTCCTATTTACTTGATAAACCCCCAATCTATTTTGAAATTCCTCCACATGATGAGAAAGGCAGCATGGGATATTGCATAGAAAGCCAGTCTCAGAAGTAGGAATAATGATGATAATAGTGATGATAATAATGACAACTAGCTTTTATTTAACATTTTAAGGTTTTCAAAGCACTTTACTTATGTTTTCTCAGTTGACATTCAAGACAACTCTGTGAGGTGATATTATTATTTCCATTTTACAGCTGAGGAAACTGAGCCTGTAGGGTCATATAGTTAGGAAGTGTCTGAGGCAGGATTTAATTTCAATCTCTTTCACTCTAGTCTAACACACTATCCACTGTTCTATAGAGCAGCTTCAGAAGCCCTGCATATGACACATCTTGTCTGGGTTCCTCTGAGTAAAGCGCTTGACCTCTCAGTGTCCTATGCTACTCCATAAGACATAAGTTGGCAAGATGGTGCTTGTTCCCTGCCAACAAACAAAAACCCTTCAATGGATCAATCCAACTCTGCTAAGATCCACATTTTTTCCTCCCCTTCATGGCAAAACTTCCCTAGAATGCCTTCTACAGTAGGTGCTTTGACTTCGTCCCTTCTTAACTCATGACGGTCTGGCCTCCTTCCTTATTTAGCTGAAACTGCTCTCTCCAAAGTTCCCACTGCTCTCCTCATTGCCAAATCCAATGGCCTTTTCTAATACTCATTTTCTTCTGCTCTCTGTGGCCTTTGATCCTCCTCTTCTCTACTCTCTTTTCACTAAGTGTTTGGGATACCACATTCTCCTGGTTCTCCTGCCCATCTGACAGGTCCTTCTCATTCTCCTTTCCTAGATCTTCATCTAGGTCACACCTGCTAATTCACAGGGCTTTGTCCTGGTCTTTATTTTCTTCTCCCTCTATAGTATTTCACTTAATGATCTCATCAGCTCCCAAGGATTTAACGATCATCTCCATGACTCTAAGATATATGGAGCCAACCCTAGCCTTTCTGCTGACCTTGAGTATCATATCTACAACTACTTATTGAACTTCTCAAACAAAATGTCCTGCAGATATCTTAAGCTCGTTATGTTCAAAACTGAACTCATTATCTCCCCCCAAAAACCTCATTATCTCCCCCTTTCTTCCTAACCTCTCTACTACTATTGAGGGTACCACCATCCTCCCAGACCCACAGACTCACAACCCCCTTGGTTCCTCATGCTCCCTCTGACCCTATCCTAATGTCCAAACTATTGCCAAGACCTTTCAATGTTACCTTTGTAACATCTCATGAATATGTCTCCTTTTCTCCTCTGACACTGCCACAACCTTGGTCCAGAGCCTCATCACCTTAAGTCTAGACTACCCTAATAGCCTGCTCTTTGGTCTGCCTGCATCAAGCCTTTCCCCATTCCACTTGATCCTCCACTCAGCTGTCAAAGTGATCTTCCGAAAGCACAGTTCTGACCATGTCAAGCCCTGCTCAGCGTCACTTCTCCGATCAAGTAGAAAGTCCTGTGTTTGATGTTCAATGCCCCTTGTTACCTAGTGACCTCCTCACCTTTCCAAGTATTCTTACATCCTACATGCCTCACATACTCTTCAATCCAATGACATTGGCCTTCTTCCTATTCCCCACACAAGACACTCCATCTCCCAACTAAGCACATCTTTTACTGCCATTCCTGTGATGGTCTTCCTCTTCATCTCCACCTCCTGTTTTCCTTCAAATCACAGGTAAAATTCTACCTTCTACATGAAACCTTTCTTGATTTCCCTTCATGCCTCCCTTCTGGTGGTCATGTCCAGTTTGTCTTTGATGTGACTTGTCCGTATATGGTTGTTTATATATTGTTTCCCCATTTGATTCCTTGAGAACAGTCATTATCTTTTGTCTCTTTTTATCCCTAGTACTGAGAACAGTATCTGACACCTGCTTATAAATGCTTGTTTACTAATAATTATATTCATTCTCCTAAGGTCCCTCCTAAATCTGACTGCCTGTGTTCTGTGTTCTAAAGTCCCTTATAATCCTTTTAATCTTTGTTCTACTGGTCAATTAAAAAAAAAACCAACAACTATTTAAAATGCCTGCTGTGTAATCCCTGGAGCTAGGCACTAGGAATACAAAGACAAAAGTGAAATCAACCTTGTGCTCAAAGAGTTTACATTTTAGTTGGGGGACAAGCTTATCTATGTAGGTTATAGTTTGTAGTTGTAGACTGTATTTTCCAAGTTTCTGACAGC
The DNA here is from genome assembly GCF_900497805.2 of Vombatus ursinus. Classification (NCBI taxonomy): domain Eukaryota; kingdom Metazoa; phylum Chordata; class Mammalia; order Diprotodontia; family Vombatidae; genus Vombatus; species Vombatus ursinus. Next base: position 3,257,128 of record NW_020950758.1, on the reverse strand, counting down.
TTTCACATTATCTTTTCCATATTCTAAGATCCCTCCCAGGTCAAATATTCTATATTCTAGGTTCTAGGTTCCCTCCTAGCTCTGACATTCTGTGTTCTCAGGTCCCTCTTACCTCTGTCATTCTGAGTTTTGCTTGCTAAGGCCATTCCCCACTCCAACATTGCAAGGTCCTTTCCAACACTGACATTCTATGTTCTAACTGGGGACAATGTTCCTGGAAAATTCCACGTACCCTTTTAAAAAAAATGTCCATGGAAGAGGTCAAGGTTGTCTTCCCAGTTATTTTTCACTGCAGGACTTTCAGAGTAAATTGGTTCCTTAAGACAAGATTCTTCCCCATACCCAAGTTCACTTCCTCAAGGAGAAATCGAAATCAGAAAAGGCTTGAAATTTATTAATTTCATTAGAGGAGTTGGGGATCAGAGATGCCACATGGCTATTTTAGTTAAGCTCTACAGTCTGAGTAATTTGGGGTAAAAGATTGTACTTTTTCAGATTTGCTGAAGCTTCCTGAAAATTGTAATTTGTGGTTTTGAAATTGAAATGGCCCAATTATGTCCCTGGGGCCACAGATGTAATTGTGCCAGGGTACAATTATAGAAGGACTATGGGACTGTACTTAAAAATCACAGAGTATAAAGACAGCATGTTCTTTGAAGGATCGAACAGTTTGGGGGTGAAGAGAGAGTTCACACTTCTTGAGTGTTTTAAGGTTTCCAAAGCAATTCCCTCCCAGTGACTCTGTGAATTGGTACTGGGTCCAAAGGATCTTTGCTTTGTTAGTGAAGGTGGAATCTCCTTCCACCCATACAGATCACAACTCGATTGTGGCTTAATGGGATTTTAGATTTCAGGCTGAAGGGGTAGTATTTCAGTCCCATGGGGTTGGTGTCAGCACAGAAGGGGTTAAGTGGCTTGCCTTAGATCACTTGTATCAGCAAGTGTCAGAAGCAAAATTCAAATTCAGGTTTTCCTGATTCCAAGCCCCAGACTCATCCACTATACCATGCTGCCATTTTAAAGATGAGAAAACTGAGTCCTAGAGAGGATCCTTCCAGTTCTATACTTAATATGGATTGGTTAGAGAAGAAGGAATCTTCTGTTTTGGAAAAAAATGCATTATAAGAATGTATAAAATAAGTAAAGCATTATGGCATATAAAATATTTACTTATTCATTTATCTATGTATGTATGTTATATCTACACACATATATGTGTATGTATATATATATATTCATATATGTATATGGAATTTTCAAATCAAAGCAATTAATCTAAAGCTAGTGAAATGTCTCTGGTTTTGGTGTAGAGGGACAGAATCTTACACTTAAAAATAGATGATCTGTATTATGATTCTGACTCTAACACATTAGTTGTGTGATAGACAAGTCAACATTTCATTTCCTTCTGTCTCCAGATACTCATTTATAAACCATAAGGCCTGAACCAGTTGACTGTTGAGGCCCTTTCTAGATCTGACAATATTTTGCCTTATGCTAAGGTCTGTTTGTCTTTGCCAATCTGTGTTCTGTGGCCTAAGGTCACCTCCCTTGCTAATACTCTCTGTTTTATTCTCAGGTTCCTTCTGTCTCTCACATTCTACATTTTGTATCCTAAGAGCCCTTCCAGCCCTCCTGTACACTAAGGTCTCTTCTGTCTCCTATACTCCATGATCTAGGGCCCCTTGTATCTTTGACATTCTCTTTTCTCTCCTCTTAACCAAGGGTCCATAGATGCCAAAGAAGTCAATGGATAGATTCAGGTATTCTGTGAACTTGAAAGAAGAAAAATCCATATTTCAATGCAATTGCTTTCCTCTATAATCCTATGTTTTATATTGTTTGTGTTTAAAAAAGTGTTCTGGTATGGGGTCCGTAGGCTTCACCAGAGACTGCCAAAGGAGTCCAGGGCACACAAAAAGGGTTAGAAAATCCTATGTTAATGTATCTTTTACATTTTTTATTCTCTGTGCTAAGATCCCTCCGAGCTCCAAAATTTTCTGTTTTAAGATTCTTGACATTTCCTACATTCTATGTACTAAGGTACCTCAAAGTTCAGAAATTCTACATCCTATGGTTTCTCCAACTCCTGACATTCTCTGAGTTCTTCAGTCAACTAGCATTTATCAAGCACCTTCTATGTGGCAGACCCTGGGCTTATTACCGGGGGCTACAAAGAAAAGTGAAAGACCTCAAAGAGCTTACAACAGGAGAGACAACATGCAAAAGCCTATGTATAGACAAGCTACGTGCAGGATAAATTGGACGGAGCTGCAGAGAGAAGGCTCTAACATTAAGGACTAGGAAGGTCTTCATTAAGAAGGTGGGCCTTTAGCTGAAATTTAAAGGAATCCAGAGAAGCTGGAGGTGGGATGAGGAGGAAGAGAATTCCAGCCATGGTATACAGCAGGTGAAAATCTCCACAACTGGGAGATAGAGCATCACACCAACGAGCAAGCTTTTGCAATTGTTTGGGCAAGAAGTGATGAGGCCCTGCCCCAGGGGGCCGTGAGTGTCAGAGGAGAGAAGGGAGGGCATATACAAGAGATATCAGTGAGGTAGAAATGGTGGGATTTGACAAGAGATGGGTTATGGGGGATGAGAGAAAAAATGAGGAGTGAAGGATGACGCCTAGACTGTGAGGTTACATGAGGCTGACATTCTATCATTTCCAAGAAGCCATGTTTTTATTCTCTATGTCAGTTTTCTATGAATGCTCCCTCCCCCCTTTGGGGGAATTTTACAAGAGGTAGTCATTGCTGAGGGCTATAAAAAGCTGTTTCCCATTAGCCTATCAATTATTGAAATTGATTAGCATATATGTTTTCTTCATTCCCCAGGGAAGGAAATGAGATGTTATAGATTTCCAGCACTTTTCATTATGCTTTGAAAGCTCTTCCGGTTTAGCTGCTGCTGGAGGTGGGAGTGTGGGGGTAGAGAGGGTGATGCTTTCATACATCTATGCTTTTCTCCATTAGTTCCTTTGCCAAGACTCAAGGTAAGCTGGCAGCTCCCTTAGCCTGGTGGAAGAGCTGGGCACTGAGATCTGAGCTCTGATCATTTTTGCCCTTGCTCTGATTACAGCCCCCAGTGTGCTTCACCCTCTCCTCTCTGCCTGGCTTAGCCTGGACCAGCCTCTGACCAGATTTATCATAGGGTTGTCAGCACAGAGGGAAGAAACAAACAGCCACTCAGAAACTTTCCACTGAAATGTGTCCACACCAGCTTTGGGGATCTGATAAGAAGCATATCTTAGAAACACAGGCATAGAATTGAGGAAGCCATAAAATGACTGTGAGCATAAATAAATCGGGTGACTCTCTGGGGCTGGTGATGAGGAAAGTTTGCTCAGAACTTTGTACAGACTTCTATTTCAGAACACTACCATTACAACACCAAGGGGATCTATTGGAAATTATAAGCTGCTGCAAATTCTACCACACCTTACCAGACACCCATCCCCAACAGCAACAAAATGTTTAGGACATAAATCACCATGACTGATGACTTAAAAGGAAGACACATATGTGTTTGTCGATCATTCACTGATTTAATCCACAAACACTTAATAAATAATTTCTAATTAAGACAGGTTTGGTTTTAAGATACCGCAGAATCTCATCACTAGAAGGAATCATAGAGGTCAACTTAGAAATGAAAATATTTCTTCCTCCTTCTCCACCCTCTGCCACCAGATAAGTGGCTTCTCAGAAGTTAATTTTGAAGACTTCTAGTGAGGATGAACCCCCTCCATCCCAGGGTAACCCATACCACTGTGTAGAGCTTTGTTGGAAGGTTTTTTTTTTTAATCTTAAATCTCAATTTGCCTCTTACGATTTCCCCTCATTGCTCCTGATTCTATCTTGGGAAGTCTAGGAGAGCAAGTTTAATCAATTCCTCTTTCAGGCCAATCAAATATGTAAGACCTAAATATCTTCTCTTTTTTCAGGGTACACATATATAGCAACTTCAAACAATTTTCATATGTGATAAGCTCATCTTGTTTATAAAGATCGTCTTTCTTGTTGTCTCTCTCTTTGTACCTAGAACTTCTTAAGAACAAGGACTGTTCTTTGCCTTTCTTTGTATTCCCAGTGCTTAGCACAGGGCCTGGCACATAGTAGGCACTTACTAACTGCTTTTTGATAGAATGGCTGGTTGATTTAAGATCCTTCATTCCCAAGCTTGCTTCTACTAAGTGCCAATTGATCAATGTTTTTTTTCCCTAAAGTTTTGAGACTTTGAGAGCCCAGCACTCCAGATAAGATCTGAAATAGCCATTACTTTGTGTCAGGAATTGTGCTAACCACTTTACAAATGTCTTGTTTAATCCTCACAATAATCCTGGGAGGCAGGTGCTATTATTATCTCCATTTCATAGTTGAAGAAACTGAGGCAAGGAAAAGTTAAGTGACTTTCCTAAAGTCACACAGTTAGTAAGTGCCTGAGGTTACATTTGAACACAGGTCTTCTTGACTGCAGATCTAGTTTTCTATTTACTGTACCATCTGGCTGTCTTTTTGAGCTGCTATATTATACTATTGACTCCTTTTGAATTTGTGGGGGTCCACTAAAACTCTCAGCTCTTTTTCAGATCAACTTCCTTGCAGCTGTGTCTCCTTGATATTAGCTTTGTTAAGTTAGTTTGGTGAACTCACATGTATGATCTGGATGGGTGTGTCCAAGCTACCACTTTGTAATGGTGCAACTTTGGCTAAGTCCGTTAACCTCACTGAGTCCTAGGTCTTCATGTGTAAAGTGTGATTAAAAAAATAGTAACATTTATAGAAAGTTTCAAATGTTTTGCATAATCATATAATAATAATAGCTAACATTTATATAAGTGCTTTAAGATCGACAATGTGCTTTACAAATATTATTTCATTTTATTCTTACAACAATGATGACAAGTAGGTGTTATCATTATCTCCATTTTCAGAAGAAGAAGTAAAGCCTAGAGAGGGTAACTGACTTGCACAGGGTCCCACAATTGGTAAGTGTCTGAGGCAGGCTTTGAACTTAGGTCTTCATGACTTCAGACCCAGCACTCCAATCAGATGCTCCTATATTGTCTCATTTGATCCTAACAACATCCCTTTGAGGTAGATGCTATCACTTCCCCATCTTATAGGTGAGGAAACTGAGTCTCAGAAAGGTTAACTGACTTGACTGGTAAGTATCTGAGGTAGAATTCCAATGGATTATAGTGATCTGAGCTGGCTGGAGACCGCAGGAAAGTAGGAACATTGTATCCAAACTTGGCCTCTCCCCTAGCACCTAGGACAGAGTTCTTCACACAATAATAGCTTACGAAACAGTTGTTCAATGCCTGTTCTTTCCATTGTGCTACCTGTGTTCCTCTGTCTTCTCTGTCCCTTCTTCCCTATTATGTTGGGAGCTCCATGAGAATGGAGGCCGAGTTGGATGTAATCATGTAATTTGATTTCATCCCTCCTACACAGTCTATTCCCTGAACACAGTAGAATGGTAGAACTCTAATAAATGGAGGCTGGATTAAGTTCAATGAGATGTTTTAGTTTTCTCCCCCAAGGTGTGAATGGAGATCATAATTTATAGACACTTGTGTGGCCACCAGCAGTGACCACAGTTTGTAAAACCCAAACCAGTGATAACTTCCATCCCTATAACCCTGGGAGGCCCATCACACCATTGTCATCGTCTCTGGTATACAGATGAAGAAATGGAGGTACATAGAAAGTAAAGGATTTGCCTAGGGTCATCTGCCTTGCAGAACCAGAATTTAAATTCTGAGTTTCTGACAAGTCTGGTGTTCTTTCCAAGGTCCTAAAATGTCACTGAGCACTTGGAGGGCCAGAGTGGAAAGAATGAATTTGATTTTAAGATGATCTGAGTTCAAATCCTACCTCTTATGGCTACTCTTAGTGTGGCACTGGGTAACTTACATTTTCAGAGACTCAGATTCTTCATCATTCAAATGGGGATAAGACCTCTATTGCATATCTTACAGGGTTTCTCTGAGGGTTAAAAGAGAAAATGTATTTTAAAATGCTTTACAGCTTTACTACATGTAAACACAAGCTATTAATGGCAAAAGCAGAAATAATGTAAGTATGATATGCATTTTTAAAAGCCTATTATTTATTTTGTTGTTGTTTACAAGGATTTGTACTTCCCTCCATGGAAAGAACAATCAGACCTGCTGGGCAAGCTGTAATTTTAGAGAGGTACTTGAAGCAGGGTGAAGGTAGGTGACTTACCCAGGGTTTCACAGCAACATGAAACAAAAGTGGGATTTGAAGAAAGGTTGGAGAAGTTTTCTATCCTCAATGCTACCCAGCCCTTTTCCAAAATATTGAAAATAATAACAGCAGCAGAAACCACAGTCAGAGTCATTGAAGAGAACACTGGACTTGGAGTCAAGGAGGTGAGTTCAAATCCTGTCTCAGATGTTCACTGGCTGTATTATCCTAGGTAAGTCACTTCAAGTCTATGTGTCTTCAATTCCCCATCTGAAAAATCAGGATGATAATAGCACCCGTTCCCCAGGGTTGTTGTGAAGATCAAATAACATAACATATGCACTGCACCTAGTTAATCAGAAAGCACTTTATATATGTTAGACCTACAACCAGCAATACTAGTAAGGAACTGTGATTAATTGGAAAGACTTAAACAATGTAAACAAAAAAAAATTTAAATAATGCTGGGATACTGAACAATGTTTATTAAGCATCTATGTGAAGAGTGCAGTTTTTAAGCATTAGAGGGGAGGCAAAGTTACCCTAAAATCCAGTCTTTGTCTTCAAGGTTCTTATAGAGCACCTAGGTTGCACAGTGGTTAGAGCACAGGGATTAGACTGAGGAAAACGTGAGTTCCAATCTGGTCTCAGATAATTACTAGTTGTCTATACCTGAGTTAAGTCACTTATCTGTTTGCCTCAGTTTCCTTATCTATAAAATGGGGATAATAATAACATTTACCTCTTAGTGTTGTTGTTAGGATTCAATAAGATAATAACTGTAAAGAATTTAGCACAGTGCCTGGCACATAGTAACACACACAGATATTTATACGCATATTTGTGTATGTGTATGTGTATATATGTGTGCATATTTGTCTATGTGTATATGTATACATGTATATATATGTATATATATACGTATATATGTATATGTATGTGTGTGTGTGTGTGTGTATACCTCGAGGTGTGCAATCTGGATGAAGTTTAGTCAGGAAGGCTTCTTAGGACAGGAGGATATATATATATATATATATATATATATTTGTTACTTTTGTTGTTGCTATAGGTAGGGTCCAAGTAGGACATATATTAGCAGCAGGAGGGCCCCGGGAAGATCCACTGTTCAGGTTCATACATTATTGAAGTTGTAACCAGCAAAAAAGAGGCACCTAAGATGAATTTTAAAATCCCTGGCAACAATGCTCACTGATCTCTTGTCTTATTTTCCTTTATTTTTTACCTGTTACCCTCTCAGGTTAACTCTTTCTTGTCTGCCCTCCCTGTTCCATGCAGGGCCCTGATTACAGCATTTCTTATCTTCTTGGCTTTCTGGGATATGCAAAGCACAAGTGGAGGGTCCTCCTGTTTCCCTAGAGAAGGGCTTGCAATGACCCTTTCCATGAAAGAGGTCCCTTATAAAGCAAAATGACCTGAAAAGTTATCCTGAATGCATGCTTTACTCAGAATCTCCTTCTTCTAGAAGAAGCACCAGTGCTCTGAGCAGCCAGACATCTTTCCACATGCAGAGAAGCAGACTTGCTGAATTTCTATCCCCTTTTTTCCATTTCAGAAAAAAAAATTCATCCTTATGCTTCTTCCAAGCACAGAGGCTTGCCACTTGAGTCTTGCCTGGTGTTTAAATGGGCTTACTGAAAAAGAATTTGATCACAGGCAAGAAATAATGGTGGACAAGGCTTGAACCCAGTCACCCCAGTGAATGACATGTAACCTTAGCGGTTTGAGATCATAGGAACAGCTATGTTTTGTCTCACATTGCTTTCCCCTTTCCCTTTATGATCTGGAGAAATCAGAGAAGCTCACAATTTAGGCTCATGGAACAAACATTTGTTGATTGATAGATTGATGAGATGTTTAGGAAAATTTTGGGCCTATCAGAGAAATTGCAGTCTACCAGCAGCCTGTTACAAAGATCCCATTATCAAATGTTTAGAGTCCAGAGTGACCTTAGAGGTTCCCTTATTTGCCAGAGAAGATAAGTCTGGTCCGTTAGGGTGGGGATGTGTGTCTTTACCAGCTCTTGCATTTTCTGTTCTGTATTGTAAGAGCTTTTCCATCTCTGACATTCTATGTTCTATGATCTCAGGTCTCTCCCATTCCCTTTTCCATGTTCTAAGGTCCCTCACAGCTCTCATATTCCATGAGCATAGACATGCTCCAAAGTCCTTTAGATCTTTGATATTTGACTTTCTGTAGCATAAGTTAAATTGATCTAGTGAGGTTATCCCAAGGAGCCTGTGCCCAGAGTTCCCCTAGAGATTTCTAGAGTCCCCAGGGGCACAGTGACTCAGTGTTTGCACCTTTGGAGAAGGAGAAAATTCCTGGTTATTTCCATCCATGTATTGTTCCAGCACAAAAAGGACTGTCACTTTGGTCCAGGAGTGGTCATTTTATCATCTATCTCATGGTGGGGATAGGAGCTGTATCAGTTCAAATGAGAGATTGTCCTGGGGTTGTTCTTTTCCTTGGGGCCTCCAGGGGGCACAATCTGAGACTTTCAGGGTGGATTTTGGCATCATGATGACAAGGGTCAGATAGAGGAGGACTTCACTAGGTAAGCTTACACCTGGGCTCCCGATTTATGTTTTGTTAAGATTTAAGTGTCAGCCTCCTAAGAGATTGTCACAGTTAAAAATGGGGCTGTGCAGCTTGTTGCAAGTTGTGTCAATACATACCTTGGAGAGTCATATGTGTTTTAGTGTTTCTTTTGTGTGTAGGAAATAAAATCCTGTTTCATACCTCGTTCTATTACCACAGAGTACTTCTTTTACTCCTCCTCCCCCTCTTTGGGAGATCTAGCCATGAGCTGAAACCTAGGAATTTGTCCCTGGAGTGCAAACCACTGTTGGCTGGAGAGGGGCTGGGGAACTGGACTCACTCCCTTCTCCAAAAAGATCCTCCTTTGAGAGGCCTCAAGGGTGCAATTTGGATGAAGTTCAGTCGGGAGGCCCTCTTAGGATAGGAGGAGATATCTTCCATTTTTTTCCTCACACACTTGGACTCATTAGGTCCCCCGCCCTGTGGTTAGGAATTGAATACACACACATACACAAATGTGTGTGTATATATTTATATATTCAATATATAGGTACGTACATGCATGTACATGTGCATGTGTGTGTGTTTTATTCTAGACTTCTGTTGTTGGATCATGTCTAGGTCTCCACAAAGAGGAAAGTTAAAAGTGTAGATCAGGTATGGGACAATTGTTTATTTCCTGTATACAAAACAAACACATACAATTAGACTATCACAGGTGTGCATTGACAAGCCAGAAATATAACATAATATTTATCAGCCTTTTGAGAGGTTACCTTACCCAAACATAAAATGATTTGTGAGATTGCTGATGAGGCATTATACATTTCAATCTCATCTCCATATGGTCCAAACAACTTTTATCATCTATCTTCTGGTAACATAAGCGAAATATAGGCCAATTAGGTCCACTGTAAGGCTCAGTGGGTAGCTAGGTGGTATAGGCCTGGACTTCAAGAAGACCCATCTTCCTGAGTTTAAATTTGGCTTCAGACACTTACTAGCTGTATGACCCTGGGCAAGTCACTTCACTCTTTTTGCCTCAGTTTCCTCACCTGTAAACTGAGCTGGAGAAGGATATGGCAAACTACCCCAGTATCTTTGCCAAGAAAACCCCAAATGGGATCACAAAGAGTTAGACATGACTGGAATGACTGAACAACAACAAGGCTCAGTGGACCCCCAAGTACTGTAGAAGAGTAAATAGTAAGGCCACATTGGCCTCCATTTACTAGAAGCATTGTACCTGGTTAGTTCTTGCTCACTCAAGCAGCGTATGTTCAAGTCCACCTGGTGGCATTGTTTTAGGAGAGGAAAGAGATGGAAAAGGACCTGCCCACTCCCTTTTGGAAGTTGGAAGGGGGCCTAACATTTAGCATTGGAAGAGGAACTCTGAGACAGCTAGGTGCCACAGTAGATGGAGCTCTGTCCCTGGAGTCAGGAAAGCTGAGTTTAAATCTGACTTCTGACACTTACTAGACCAGGGAAAGTCACTTAGTCTTTGTTTGTCTCAGATTCCCCAAATGTAAAATGAGAATACCTACCTCTCACAGTTGTTGTGAAGATCAAATGAAATAATAATTTTAAGGCAATTAGCACAATGCCTGGCACATGGTAGGCTCCATATAAATACTAGCTAGAATAAAAAAAATAATGCCAACTATTATTATTATTGTTATTATTATTAGAAGGAGGAGGAGGAAGAGGAGGAGGAGAAGGAGGAGCCTATTCCAGGTTTATGGGGGGAATGTTTGGTTTCTGCTCTTCTTGTCATGATATTCCACTGAATGTTTTTGCTGTGAAGTGAAGTTAGTTATCAAAAGCACCCACATTAATGAGGGCTCGTAAGGTATAGTTTTAGTGACCATATTCTTATTAGTGGGGGGCATCCCTGGGAGCGTGAGGGTGTTGGAGTGGTGTTACTAGGTACTACCCATGTACAGGACACAGTGTGGTACCATGGAGAGAGCACAGGATTGGGCACCAGCAGGGAGCACAGACAGAGGGGAGCCACGGACCGAGCCTTGGGGTGTCCCTAGAGCGGTGATGGGAAATGGATGAGGACAAGCTCCTTTCAGCTGGGCCATCTAGTGCTCGGGAATCTTTTCCAGCACTGACATTCCAACTTTCTGCTCTGTTATTCTACACTGGTTGTTCATTTTATTCCAAGTGAGTCTATGTGTGGGGGTGTTTGTGTTATTTCCCTGGGAAAGCAAGAGAATGGCTCAGAGCGTACTGTCTTTGCAGGTGACGCTGATATGACCTTATTCTGCATTTCCTGAGTCAAGTCTTTGTGGAGAAAAATCTCGTCTGCTGTAGGAAGTGATTAACTAAATTGTCTCCTTCAGTACAATTAAAGTTGATTCTTTCTTCCCTTGCCCTCTCAACCTGCAAAATCATTATTACTTCATTTGGACTTCTTCTGAGGTGTACATACAAGTATAGTGAGGCGCCTAGGACCCAAAGTCTGCAGCCATTTGTGGCTTTGTCATTAAACTAAGACCAGATCAAGAGTCATTGGAATGGAAGCCCTTTGAACTGGAATGCATTTACAAAACATTTGGGCAAGAAGTCCTTGAAGTTAGCTCTTCTAATCCAGAGGAGGGGAAGTGTGTCCTACCGAGAAAGGAGGACAAAGACTCCATTCTCCTCATCTGAAATTCAGGGCTCTTTCCATTGTTCCACACTGCCTCACTTATGTGTGTAAAGTAAGGGAGCACCCACCCTGAGCACTCATAGCCAGGTCCCTGAGGCAAGTCTGCCCTAGTTTTAAGGCACTCTGTCAGTCCACACCCCTTAAATGCATAGTTCATGAGCCCCCATTGATGTCTTTACCTCTAATAGCCAGCTTAAGTAGTTCAGTGCAATGTAGAACAAGTAGTTCAATGCAAAGATATTTCCAAAAGTGGCTCTCTCAGAGACAATAGAGAGGCTTTCCACAAGTATTAGGAAAGGGCAGAAACCTTGTCCTAGGAACAACAGAGAATTCTGCTGTTTTGTCTCCTCAGAGGTTTGCTACTACTGAGCCTTCCCCCTCGGCAGTAGATTATCCATCAGCGTTGGATAGCAGGCTCTGAGAAGGGAGTGCTAGTGAATGCTGTTGGTATTTGGACTTTTCTTTTGATTCCTTTCCCTACTAGCAGGATGGGACCCTTCAGGAGATCCCACTCTGCTATATAGTAATTAGTTCATAACTGTGTGTGTGTGTGTGTGTGTGTATACACACACTCCTTTATGGTACACTCTGTGTATGTCTATATGTATATGTGCACAAGTGTGTATGTATAGGAATGTGGATAGGTACATGTATACATACATACATACATACATACATACACATGTACATTTGCATCCATCATCTCCACCTACAGAGTATGAGGGCATGGTTTGTTTCACCAGCATATAGCACAGTGTTGGACAGAGCAGATGATAAATGCTCATTGACTGATTGATTTTTACTATGATTACATACCTGTGGTAGATGTTGCATCTCTCCCTCTCCAGTAGAATGTAAGCTTTTTGAGGGCAGGGCTGTTTTTCAGTCGGTCTTTGAATCCTCATCACTTAGCATCATGTCTCACATAGTAGGTGATTAATAAGTCACCTATTGAATTGAAGTGTGATGAGGAGAAAGCCCATGGCTGAGATAATGTGGCTACGGAGAAGATAATTGACTGTACATCCCTCAGAATCAGGCCTGACAGGCCCATGCTCAGCTTGCCACACATCACAAGTGCGCAGCGCTGCTGGCAGCCATCCCAGATGCTGGAGGTCTTGATAACTCGTTCACTTGTGACTCATCAGAAGAATGATTTATGTCTTCTATAAAGAGTACAGTACTGAGCAGAGAATCAGGGGATCTGACTCTGAACGTGGGCTCCACCACCGGCTCTTTATGTGGCTTTTGGCAAGTTAGGATTTTATAGATGAGCAAACTGAGGCCCCGGGGAGGGGGGGGTAGTGCCTCGTCCAAGGATGCTTGGGTGGCAAAGCTCAGAGGGAGAGAGACCTTCTGTTTGGGAAAGGTACTTTCTTAACAATCTTTTACTTGAGCCTCACAATATCTTTATGATCCCTTTTCTCTCTCTCTATCTGTCTGTCTCCCTCCCTCTCCTCTCTTTCTGACTCTTTGTTTCTATCTCTCTCCCTCTTTCTTTCTCTCTGTCTCTCTCTGTCTCTATCTCCTTCTCTCTTTCCCCTCCTACCTGCCCCCCATTCTCTGTCTCTGTCTTTCCATTTCTGTTTCTGTATCTCTTAAACGGATTGAAGATTTGAACCTATGATTTATTTTTCTCATTACACCATGCATCTTCTTACATCTTGGCTGTAACCAATTTTCATGTGTCCCTTAAACATAAATGCCTTTTGACTTATGAAAGTCAGTGTGATGTCCAAGAACCTGACAGAGCTGCTCTGGTTTACACTTCAAAGAAAACCAGCAAAAAGATGGATGGCTGTGGTCCCTGTAGCCCAGACCTTTGTTATCTGGCTGGGGACCAACCTTTGAACAAGCATCCACCTTGCCTGGAATGAACTTATTCAGCAGCTGTGGCCTCTTCCCTCTCACTCCTAACTTCATTTCTAACTGAGACAAAACCATCCGTGCCTGCCCAAGTCAGACCCCTTTCATGTGTTATGCATGTTCATAAGTACATACAATATGTGGTGGTTGTTATTTGTTCTTGAAGAGGACCAAAATGATATCACTATGCTAAAGTCAAGTTACAGTGTGTCTGCTTGTGACTAATCAGACCAAAACAAACTCAGAATGCTCCACCGCAGATCAGGCACAAACAGGCCATGAGAACATTTGGGGTGGATTCTCTAAATGTGCACATCTTGAGTTTCTTTTGAGCTACTTCAATTCTGCTGCGCTCATAGAGCACAGCACATTCTCTGATGTGGACACTCCATTCTGGGTGGTCCCGTGCCAGTGTCTCCTACAACTCACAGTATATTCAAAAATTCTCCAGAGAGACCATGAGAGTGTCCTTGTAATGCTTCTTCTGATCACCATGTGAACGCTTGTTGCGTGTGAGTTCTCCATAAGATGGTCTTCTTGGCAAGCATGCATTTGGCATGCCAGCCCACTGGAGCTGAGCTCTCTGAAGCAGAGTTTGAGTACTTGGCAGTTTAGTTTGAAAAAGGACTTCATTGTCTGATGTTTCATCTTGCCAGGTGATCTTCAGAATCTTCCTAAGACAATTCAAATGGAAGCAATTCAGCTTCCTGGAATGGTACTGGTATATTGTCCAGGTTTCACAGGCATAGAATAATGAGTTCAGCACAACGGCTCCATAGACTTTCAGTTTGGTAGTCAGTCTAATACCTCTTCTCTCCCATACTTTCCTTTGAAGCCTTCCAAACACTGAGCTAGCTCCGGCAATGCGTGTGTCAACCTCATTATCAATGTGGACATCCCTGGAAAGTACACTGCCAAGGTAAGTGAACTTACCCACAGCATTCTAAACTCTCCATTTGCTGTAACTGATGGTTTCACGTATGGATGGTGTGGTGCTGGCTGATGGAGCACCTGTGTTTTCTTGGTGTTCTTTGTTAGGCCAAAATCAGCCCAAGCAGCAGAGAATCAATCCATACTTTCTTGCAACTCAGCTTCAGAGGATGCATTGAGTCCACAATCATCTGCAAACAGAAAATCATGCACCAATACTTCTTCCACTTTGGTCTTGGCTTGTAGCCTTTTCAAGTTGAAGAATTTACCACGAGTGTGGTAGCTGACCTTGATGCCATGTTCATCATCATTGAAAGCATTTGACAACCAATGGCTGAAGACATCATGCTAAAAAGCATGGGAACCAGAACACAGCCTTGGTTCACTCCATTGGTTCAAAAGCATGAGAGCATTGTCCATTATCCAAAACCTGGGCAAGCAAGCCATCATGAAATTGATGTATAATACTGATGAACTTCTCTGGGCAACCACATTTTGACATAATTTTCCATAAGTCCCCATGATTGACAGAATCAAAGGCCTAGGCCAGATCAATAAACATACAGTATATACAGATGTACATAAGTACATACAGACACTCAGGTGTGTGATCAGTGAGTACACACACATACACATACATAGACACACCCACATGCTTTCAAGTACGCACACCGACACAATTATTAGTCAGAAATTATCTTTCTCTCCATTTGGGAAAAGCCAAACTCCTATACCATGTGGTCTTCTGTGATTTCCCTTTCCTCTTCTACTCTGGCTTCAAGATATGATACCTCTGACCATGAAAATTAGTGAAAACCAAGTTGTGAATAGTTAGGAAAACTTTAGATGACATGTGAAAAGCAGAACTGATCTCCTCTTCCCTACTCTGGCCTGGTCCCTCCTAATGATTCATTCTCCATAGCTCTCTTGTTCCTTACCACATCTCCAGTTTCTGGCATAAAGTAGGTGCTTACTGTGTATCTATTTGTCTCTACATATCCACATCTAGGTGGTGCAGTGGATAGAGCACAGGCCTGGAATCAGGGATACTTGAGTTCAAGTCTGGCCTCAGACATTTACTAGCTGTGTGAACCTGGGTAAGTCACTTAACCCTGTTTACTTTAGTTTCCTCATCTGTAAAATGATCTGGAGAGCAAATTGCCAAGAAATCCCCAAGTGGGGTCATTATGAGTTAAACATGAGTAAAATGACTGCACAATATATATATGTACACATAGAATATAGTAAATGTACTCTACTGATAGTATGTGATATATACTATAATCATAGAATAGTACGTATGTGAGAATATGTGTGTATGTATACACACATATATGTTACATAACGTTAAGGACTTTGTAAAACTTAAAATAGAATAATCTAAATATCAAATAAAGTTTTTTTTTCAGTTCAAACAAGTAGAAATTAGTAGACATTATTCTTATCTTTGGTTCTTTATTGAGTCTCATTTTCTAGTCATGTTGGAGCATTCCTCACTGTTGGGAACTGCTATAGCCACCTCACTCCATCTGAAAGAATAACGCCCCCAAATCCACAGTGTTTGTAGGACTAGAGGTTGGTTAATATCTAATTCAAGGCAAGAAATTCACCGTGAAGCTCATCTGGTGCAAACCACTCATTTTTCCTGAGCAGACAATGGAGACCTAGAGAAGGCTGCAGCTCGTGCAAGGCCAGAGAAATGGGCAGGGCTTCCTGCTCTAGACCTGCCATCTCAGCCCAGTCCTCAGACTTCATTTATTGTGCTCTTTGAGATACCACACAAGGCTGTCCTGGGTTAGTCCAAATATAGGCCACCTTCCCCCCTGTGAAATCTGCCTCATACAAATACTGAGTATAGTCCAAGAATCTTCAAGGAGCAAGAAGAGAAATTGACCAGACACTCATTCATTCATTTAATAAATTTTTATTAAATGCTTATTATGTTCCAGGCACTGTGGTGGGAGGGGGAAGAAAAAGGCAAACTAGAAATAATCTCTGCTCTCGAGAAATTTATGCTTTATTAGGGGAAAACAGTAGGTACTATGATAAATATATAACATTTATATATGTTTATCTACAGATGTATGTACACAAATACATGTCTATATATTTGTAGCTATATACATGCATATACAATCTATCCTCTAGTTATCCATCATCAAACCATCCATCTATCATCTCTTTCATCTCTCTCATCTATCTATCCATATACATACACACACGTAGTATATGTAAATCAATGTGTAGGAGGTGGCCTTGAAGGAACCCAGAGATGTTATGGCAGAAATATGGATGGAGTCCCCAAACATGGTGGGTAACACATGCAAAAGTTTGGAGATGGGAGAGAGTGTATGAGGAAGACTAGGTAGCCCAGTTTGACTGGAACATAAAGGGAGTGAAAAAGAATAATGTACAGACAGTTGTTCAGTCCATAAACATTAATTAAGTGTTTACTATATGCCAGGCACTCTTCTAAGTGTTGAGGATGTTGTTGTTCAGGACTCTTTGTCCATAGGGTTTTCTTGGCAAAGATAATGGAATGATGTGCCATTTCCTTCTCCAGTATCCCCACTTTACAGATGAGGAACTGAGGCAAATAGAGGTTAAGTGATTTGTCCAAGATCACACAGCTAGTAAGTGTCTGAGGCCAGATTCGAACTCAGATCTTCCTGACTTCAAGCCCAGTGCTTTACCCACTGTACCACCTAGCTGCACAAGTGCTGAGGTTACAGACAGATAAAATGTAGTTAGTGTGGAGTAGGTGGTTAGAGTCAGATTGTGAAAGGCTTTAAGTGATAAACAGAGAAATATATTTTATCTTATTAGAAAGAATGCTAGTCAACGTATTTATAACATAGGTTGTATAGCATGATATTGCCAATTACTTCCAGTCAATCCCATCCATGACTCACTACTTGGGTATGTCACAAATGATGGAACTCCTTGGCTGCTTCTAGGTAGTCACTCAGCCAGTCAAAAATACAACTATGTGCAAACAAGCTATGTATGGGATAAATTGGAGATTGTTGTTGCTTTCGTTTGTCTTTCATTCTTGAAGAGGACCAATGACCTCAGGAAAGTGATGTTTTCATTTGCAAGTGACTTGGATTTAAGTGAGGGAGGGCTGTGCAAAGTCACCAGCCTTACCCTTTCTTCCAGAGCCATCTGGGTCCAGTGGCAAGATATAGACCAGGACTACTGGAGATGGCCCAGATGCAGTGGGAAGACTTGGCTTTCTCAAGCTAAGGTCTTTTTCAGTTTTCAGTGTTTTTGAGGAAATGCCCATTCAGTAATCAAGGCTAGGTAAAAAATGAGGCAAAGAATGACTTCTTTTACCCAGTCAAAAATAAGATAAAATCAATCTTGGAGGGGAAGACCCTCAGAGTTTCTGGCTCAAATAGAAACAATTGTTATTCACACTCACTCTGAGCCATCAAAATCCAAACCGTAACCAAGTGAGACTTGGGCTTGGACCCATTGTTGGACAATGGAGGAGAATCAGAGTGATTTGGGTTTAAGGCATGGTCCATAAAAAGAAATCTAGCCCATAAACCCCATGCTATCTTGCTAGGTTTCAGCAATCAAAATTTATATTCTTTTAGGCAGAGTACCCACAGGTAAGGGTATGATTCTGTATGTGGGCAGAGGGAAAGGAGGGAAAGGAGAGAGGGAGAAAAGGAAGGAAGGAGGGAAAGAAGAAATAGAGGGAGGGAAGGGAGAGAAGGAAGGAAGGAATAAAGTATGGAAGAAACTGTACTGCCCAACTGATATTGGCCAGTTTAGTCCCCAGTGGGGCAGCTACTATTACTCACAGGTTGTAGTTTGTCTTTTGTTCTTTTTGGGGGGGGGGGGCTAGGCAATGGGGTTGAGTGACTTGCCCAGGGTCACACAGCTAGTAAGTGTTATGTGTTTGAACTCAGGTCCTCCTGAATCCAGGGCTGGTGATCTATCCACTCCACCATCTAGCTGCCCCATTGTCTTTTGTTCTTGAAGAGGGCCATGACATCAGGAAGGAGATGTCAGGACTTGCAAGTAAATTGCATTTGAGTGAGGGAGGGCTGTGCAAAGTCACTGGCCTCACTCTCTCCTTCTGAACCATCTGGGTATGCCAAGCACTGAGGATACAAAGAAAGGGAAAAGACAATCTCTACTTTCAAGTTGCTCCCAGTCTAATGGGAGGAAAACAGCTAAAATGACTATGTCTAAAGAAGCTATGTATAGGATAAATTAGAAATTATTAATAGAGGGAAGACACTAAAATTGAATTTGAATGGGAAAGGCTTCTGGTAGAAGGTGGGATAGTAGTTGGAGCTCAAAGGAATTTAGCGAAGCCAGGAGATGGAGATAAGGAGTCAAGTATTCTAGACATGGAGGACAGCCAATGAAGATGCTTTGATTCTATATTTTATTTTAGAGGAGACAAGGAATCGCTGGAGTTTACTGAGTAGGGTAGGGACATCACCTTGAAAGCTGAGCTTAGGATGGACTGAAGCAGAGAGAGAGAACTGAGGCAGGGAGACCAATCAATAAACTATTGCAATAGCCTAGGCTTGAGGTGAAGAGGGCCTGTCCCAAGGTGGTGGCCATGTTACAGGAGAGAAGGAGGCATATGTGAAGAGAAGTTACAAAGTTCAAATCAACAGTCTAAGGCAATAATGTGGATATGGGGGGGGTGAAAGAGAGAGAGAAGTCAAGGATGACATCAAAGTTGAGAGCCTCAGTGACTGGGAGGAAAATGGTGCCCTTGACAGTAATGGGGAAGTTAGGAAGAGGAAAGGGTTTGAGGGGAAAGATAATGAGTTCATTTATGGATAAGTTGAGTTTAAAATCCAGTATATCATTTGTAATAAACAGAAGTTCAAGGCTGGAAGTCAGCAAAAAGGTTAAGTCTAGATTTGATAAATATCAGCATTGAGATGATAATTGAATCCATGAAAGTGATGAGACCATCAAAGTAAATGGTATAGAGGAAGAATAGAAGATAGAGGACAGTTATAGATACTGGGGGATATCCATAGTCAGCCACATGACCAGGATGAAGATTCAGTAGTAGATGGAGCAGTGAGACAGAACTCTCCTGAGAACCAGGAGAGACTAGTGACATGAAAACCTAGAGAGAAGAAAGTATCGAGGAGAAGAAGACAACTTACAGAGTCAATGGCTGCAGAGAGGTCAAGAAGGATGAGGACCAAGAAAAAGGCATTAGATTTATCAATTAGGAGATCATTAGCAACTTTGGAGAGAGAAGTTTCAGTTGAATGATAAAGTCAAAAGCCAGATTGTAGAGAGTTAAGAATTGACTGAGAGGAGAGAAAGTAGAGGCACCAATTAGAGATAGCCTTCTCAGAGTGTAGCCACCACAGGGAGGAGGAATGTTGAATTAAAGTTTGTGGGGATGGATGAATCAAGCGAGAGCTTTGTTAGCACAGGGAGATACAGGCACGTTTGAAGGCAGTAAGGAAGTGGTAGACAGGGAGAGATCGAAGACACATGAGAGAGAGGTGATGATGGGCAGCAATGAGCTGGAGAAAATGAGATGGAGTAAGATTGCTTGTGCATGCAAAGGCATTTGCTTTGGCAAGGACAAGGAGCATCTTATTACATGACACAGAGGTGAAGGAGGCTATAGTGGCGGAAGATATGTGAGCGAGTGTGATGAGGAAAAGAGGGGATGACAGAAATCTCAGTGAATAGCATCATTTTTTCCCCAGTAAAATATGAAGGAAAGTTTCTCAGTTGAGAGGGTATGGATATGGGGAAACATGGGAAATTTGAGGAGGGAGAGATGAAAAAGTTTGGAAGCAACTCTGTTGACCGGGACAGCAAATTAATTAGGTAGGTGTAAAAGTGACTACTTTGCTGCAGTGAGGGCCCAGGTGAGGTTTTACATGTTGTAGGAGCAAAGGCAGAGGACTGTCGAATTGACCCAGGACTAAGGCTTGGCAGAGAGAGATCTGCAATATGATAAGGGGCAAGGGTCTCAAGAGAAGAGGATAGTGTAGAGTTGAACTGGTTCATTAAGAGGTCAAGATAGGGTAAGGAGGAGGCGTAAGGAAGTATTTGGTGTAGGAATGATGGCCTGGGAAAGAACTGGGGGTGGAGGGATTGAAGGTCATGGTGAGGGTGGCACAATGGATAAAATGGCAGCCTGGAGTTAGGAAGATGAGTCTTCCTGAGTTCAGATCTGGCTTCAGACACTAACTAGCTGAAAGATCCTGGGCAAGTCACTTCACCCTGTTTGCCTCAGTTTCCTCATCTGTAAAATGAGCTGGAGAAGCAAATGGAAATACACTTCATATCTTTGCCAAGAAAATCCCAAATGGGATCACAAAGAGTAGGACATGACTGAAAAACAACTGAACATGAACATGACTGGGAGGAAGAGGGACAGCTGCAGTGACAATAGATTGTGATCAGTCATCTGCACTCAGTGCTGTAAGAGCTTGGTATCATGGAGTCCTAACAAGCCCAAACCTGAGTGATCTCTTGTTCCTCCTCCATCATATGACAGCAGCGATGGAGTATGTGTGTGCGTGCGTGCGTGTGTGTGTGTGTGTGTGTGTGTGCTTTTGTATAATATGTGTGTTGGTGTTGGTGAGTGGCACACTAAATAAAAGGAGCTTCTTGTTCAACATATATACATATATATATGTATGTATGTATATGTGTGTGTGTGTCTATACATATATAAAGAGGGAGAGAGAGAGAGAAAAAGAGAGCGAGAGACAGCATATATGAAGGTCTACAGAGTCATTGTGCTGACCTCACTGTTGTATGCATGTGTCAATCCACCAGCGCCATGCCAGGAAACTGGATCGTTTCCATTTGAACTGTCTTAGGAAGATTCTGAATACCACATGGCAAGATAGGGAATGGACACTGAGATTCTTTCTTGAGCTGAACTGCCAAGCATTCAAGCCCTACCACAGAGAGCGCAACTCTGATGGGCTGGCCACATTGTTCAAATGCCAAACATACATTTGCCTAATGTACTATTTTATGGAAAACTCATACAAGGCAAGCATCCACGTGGTGGTCAGAAGAAGTGATACAAGGAAACTGTCAAGGTCTCTCCAAAGAACTTTGGAATCAATTATGAGACATGGGAGACCCTGGCACAGGGCCACCCAACATGACATGTCTGCATTAAAGAAGGCCCTGTGTTCTATGAGCAAGGCAGAATTTCAGTAGCTCAAAAGAAAAGACCCCAAATGTTCACACGGACTATTTGTGCCTGACCTGTGGTAGAACCTTCTGAACTCATATTCATCTGATCAGTCACAGTCAGGCACACTGAACTTTGACCCCAAATTAATGATGCCATGTTGGTCCTCTATGAGAACGCAAGACAACCAGCAACACTACCATCCTCATATATACATATAAACTTTCTGAAAGATTTCATTTCAGAGCTATAGAATCAAGATATACTGAGAATGCCAAACATTTTAATGCAATTTCATCAGCTTAGAATTGCAATAAGATTTTTGGGACACCAAATATTTTCTCCTGGTTCTTTATTATTTCAAAAATTAAAGCTTAGGGTCCTAAGATCATAGTTTTAGAGCTGGAAGAAATATTAAAGGTCATTGAATTCATTGGGGGTGGTGGGGTGGGGGTGGTAGAGAAATGGGCTGCTCACATGGGCTGATGAGTAATGGGAGCTAAAATTTCTTTAGCACATCAAGCAGGTTATAGTTTTCAGCGTTATATTTATTGTCTCATTTGGTTCTTACAACAACCTTCTGAGATAGGGGCTATTAATATCCTTTTTTTCCTGATGAATAAACTGAGGCCCAGAAAGGTCAGATGATTTGTCCAGGATGGGAAGGGAGCTGAAGGAAGCTAATTAATTAGACAAGGATCACCAGCTTCGTAGTGATTGTGATAAGGCTGATTGCAGCCTCAGAACCCCTGGCTTTGAGCCCATCTACACTTTACCCACCCCCGCCCTGCAACTCTTGGTGCTTTGGTGCAAGACTTCTCGGTCTCATCTGTATGTGGGTAAAGCCACTTGCACAAATAGATTATCCTGCCCCACACATGCAGAAGGAATGGGACAAGCTTCAGCATCCCTTTCCTGGTGATGACAAAACTGGGGCATGGAAAAGAAGCAATCGGTTAGGTTCATTCAACACGTCGGAGAGACTAACTCAAGCTTTTTAAGGAGGTGTCCTCTTGCCAAGGAAGCTGAGCCACCCTGAATGTGTTGGCCAAAGTTTGAAAGTCTAGTTATATAACTAATTAAAATTCTGTGAGGTTTCAAATATTTGCTGTGATGCAAATGCCAAGAGTTTCCCCAGTAAAAATAAATCTCAGGAGCACTGAGGACACATGTGGATTCTTATTCCTGCAAAAAAAAAATTAAGAGAGGGAGGGGGTCAACATTGTCATTAAGAAAATCCTCTGGGAGGGGGTCAACATTGTCATTAAGAAAATCCTCTGGGAGGGAAATGCCCTTTATGAAACGTCTTGTTACTTCCTGGCTGACTTCGGGTGTTTGCATGTTGTTACTTCATTTCCTCCCCCTCACTCCAGCACACCCTCAATCGTGGCTGGAGAAGGTTGGGGCCCAAGGGATATTTGTGGTACCAGCGTGGCTGTTTCCATGGACGCCAGAGCCTGGTGGATCGCCATGGAAACTGGTGAGGGAAGAAGAGGTGTATTGGAGGCCAATGATCTGTCTAAGAGTCCCTGACTCAACCATCTACCCACAGGGACAGCAGCCATCAGTAGGGGATGAGACTGAAATCGTCAATGAGAGGCAGTGTGGTATACTGGGATCTGCAGTAGGGAAGACTTGGGTGTTAATTTCAACTCAAGTGCTTCTTAGCTGTGTGATAGGATGAGGGGATGGGCAGTAAATCTGTTATTTTATTAGCATGGGGAACTCCCAGGTGAAGTAACTCCCTCTACTAAGGCAGATTGGTACCTTTTCTGAAACTTAAAATCTTTGATAGTTGCCTAGGATACAAAGAAATCCATGCCTCGCCTAAGGCCGTACAGCCAATGTGTGGTAGAGGTATGACTCAAACCTAAGGCTTCCTGCATCTGAGGCCGACTCTTTAGCCACTCTGCTAAATTGTCTTTCATGCAAAAGTCACATGAGGTGAGAGATGTGATGACCCCCTACAGCGTCGTGCTGGGAGAATAGCATAGGATGCCTGACCACTGGTGTTCTGTAGTGCTGTGTGCGGTACTGAGACCTGGTGTATGATGAGGCCAACACAGACCTGCTACCCTGAGTTACAGACACTTAGACACAGGCCTCTGAGCCGAGTGGCCCCAGCGCCCCCAGGTTAGTGTGCTGCTCTTGTGGTAAAGAGACAAGCAGCTCACCGATTTGCTTCATTTATTCATTCATTCGATCAAAAAGCATTTGTTAAGATTAAGCACTTGCTATGTACCAACTTTGGGAACACGTGAACAAAAATAAAGAAAAAGGAAGAAAGAGGAGAATCCCTGCCCTCAGTGAGCTTACTTTCTGGTAAGGGAAACAACGTGTTCATATATAAACATATGCAGAATAAAGATAGACAAAATAAATAATTTAGTTTCAACATAGAGTGCAGTTTGGAGAAGAGGATACTAGCTGTTATGGGAATCAGGAAAAGCTGGAGTGATGAACAGAGAGAAGACTGCTTTTATTAGACCCTATAGCATGGGAAGAGCAGTGTTCCACTAACAAGACACTCCATGTCTCTGCTCTGGGCATTTCTCTCACTCTCCTCTATGCCTGGAACAGGGTTTTCCCCTCTAAGCTACACTGTCTCCTTTTAAAACACCCCAACAAATGGTCACGCAGCCCCTGCCTGAGCACCTCCAGTGAGGGCTTCCGGAGGCTGCCTGGTTCATTAAGAGATGACTCAGATTGTGAGGAACTTGCCTTTTTGTTTCTTCATTTATATCTTTGTGACTTTTCCCCACCCTTTCTGTATCCACCCTCAGGGCCAACATCGACTCATTCCAACCCAATTCCAAGGCAGCCTTCTAGATACTGAAGATGGTTGTCATGTTCGTCTGAGTCTTCCCTTGTGGAGGCTAAAGAGATTCCATTCTCTCAGTCAGTCCTCAGGGCGGTATTGGCGCAAGGCCCATCACTCTCTAGGTTGGCAGCCTATGGATCCTCTCCATCTCCTCAATCTATAGATTCGTCAGTCTGCACAGATACATCCCCCAACTAATTCAAACTGAGTGATAAAATGCTGCCTGTGTCTCCTGGCACCTTAATTGGGCAAGAGCTCCAAGCATTTTCATTGTCTGTCCTCCATGCTTGGAACTCTCTCTCTCCTCTTCTTTACTTTCCAGCTTCCCTGGCTTCCTTCAGGTCTCAGCTAAAATTCCACCTTCTGCAGGAAGCCTTTCCCAGTGCTCTGTAATCTTCCTAACTTCCCTCCAAGACTTATCCTGCCTGTGTCTTGCTCGGCCAAGGGTTGTTTGCATGTGGCCTTGCCTCTTAGACTTGAGCTCCTTAACAGCAGGAGCTAGGTTTTTTTTTTTTTTTTTTTGCATTTCTTTGTATCCCCAGAACGTAGCACAGTGCCTGGCACACAGTAAAAGCTTAATAAATGAAGTTGACTGGCCACCATGTCTCAGTCAATCACAGGTTATAGAATAAGTATTGAAAATCTTCTTGATTAGCTTCAGTGATGTTGTAAAAGAAATGTGTGCAGCTTGACTGAGGAAGTATGGTCATGCCTAATGAGGCCTCACTAAATCGGGGGTGGGGGGGCAAGTTCAGGATCACAGAGGTAAACACATGGAGAGAAGAGACTGTTTCAGCTCAATTCATGAGAATGAATGCTTCAGGAGTGGGGGAAGGAGGAGGCCCTCAGGACTCAGTCAATAATACTGGGAGGTAAGTGCTATTATTATAGGCAGTTAGGTGGTGCCTGGAGTCAAGAAGACTTGAGTTCAAATCCAGCCTCAGATACTAGCTGTGTGACCCTGAACATGTCACAACTCTCTTTCCCTGTTTTCTCATCTGTAAAATGGACTGGAGAAGGAAATGGCAAATCACTCCATTATTTTTCCCAAGAAAACCCCAAATGGGGTCATGAAGAGCTAGACATGATTGAAATGACTAAACGAAAACAAGTGCTATTATTATCTTCATTTTGCAGGTGAGGAAACTGAAGTGAACAGAGTTTAAGTGACTTTTCTAGTGTCACATAGCTAGTAGGCTTCTGAGGCTGTATTTGAACTTCCTGATTTATAATTCCAGGCTTGGTTTTTTATCCACTGCACCATCTAGGTGCCCCTATACGAAAGATGGCTACACAAGGCTTTTTTTTTTCTTTCAAATGAATGCATGGAAGGTTTGTTAGATCCTAATAGTTATCATTGTTCTAAGAATGATCCCCAGTCCAGTTTACTGCCTGGTCATCCTCTTCTCATTCTGGTAGTTTTTCATCCTGTTTCTATTGCATTAACCAAATGAAGCTGAGCTTTTCTGTTCTCTCTGGATAAGATCTAGTGCTTACAAGCTGGCGGGGACCTCATAGGCCACTAGACCAATCCTTTCATTTTACAAAGGAGGAAACTGAGGCCTCAAGCAGGGACATGTCTTTGGGACTAGTCTTAGGTAATACAGCTGCTAATTAGCAGAGCTGAAACTCAGGACACTCAGTGTTGAATAATAATACAACACTCACTTCTTGGGATATATATGCCAATGTTACTTTCCTGGTTCACCCTTCCTATTACACTGGGTTTGAAGTAAATGCACTGGGGATCCAGTGACGAGCCAACAGCTTGCCTGAGTTACTGGGCAGCTCTTTGTCAAACTGTGTTGGACTCTTTTTCCCCACAGAAACAGAGTTATGAATCAATGAACATACTGCCAGACTAGAAACCACAAGTGAGCTCAGGACATGTCAATAACAGCCAATAAAAGGCATGCCAATGAGCCTGGTGGGAAGTTCTTTACAGAGTGTGACTCTGGGCCCATTGATTTCAGGGAACAATTTTCCTTTTCCTTTATTAACAGAGTTGATGTCCTGGTAAGGCAGGATTGCTGGGTGGTTATTAATGGATAATTAATTTCTCATGCAAAATCAGACTGTTCCTACTCCTTTCCTTGATACAGTAATCAAAGATTTGAGCCCCAAAGGGCTCATCTACCAACAAACCACATGGAACTGAGGTATACACGTAAGGACACCAGTTGCAAAATATCAACATCCAAATCCTAGGATTGGAGTCTGAGGAGCTGAGTTTCAATACTGCTTCTCTTTCTTGTGATCTGAGTGATCTAGGTTAAGGAATTTATTCTTTCTTGTCTTAAGTTTCTTTCTTTATGAAAGTATGAGTTTGGAGTAGACAAGTCATAAAGTATCATCCAACTGTAAATCATAAAGCCTATTTTTTTAAAATAAGAAAATGATCTAGTGGGGTTGGTGGACCACAAATAGTGTATATCAATGGTGTGTTTTGGCAGTTAAGAAAGAAAATTAAAAGGGCAGCTAGGTGGCACAGTGAATAGAGCACCAGCCCTGAAGTCAGGAGGACCTGAGTTCAAATCCGGCCTCAGACCAAATACTTGATACTTACTAGCTGTGTGACCCTGAGCAAGTCACTTAACCCCAATTGCCTAAAAACTAAAGAAAAAAAAGATAATTAAATCTTGGGCTTCATTAACAGAATCATAGTGTCTAGGGAAATTGGAGGAGGCCATCCCACTCTATTCTTCCCTAGTCAGAATATAGGTGGATTATTATTATTATGTTCAGTTCTGGGCAGCTAGGTGGCAGAGTCAATAGAGCAGTGGGCTTGGAATCAGGAAGACTCATCCTCATGAGATCAAATATGGCCTCAGACACTTACTAGCTGTGTAACCCTGGGCAAGTCACTTTACCCTGTTTGCCTTAGTTCCTCATTTGTAAAATGATCTGGAGAAGGAGATGACAAACTATTCTAGAATCTTTGCTAAGAAAATCCAAATGTGGTCACAAAGGGGGTCTAATATGACTGAAAAAAATGATTCAGTAACAAAAATGTTAAGTTCTGGGGGACACTCTTTATGAAGCATATTAATAAGCCATAGAACATCTAGTAGAGGTTCACCAGGAGGAAAAGAGGATTAAATTTCATGACCTGTGCAAATCAGTTGAAGGAAGTGAGATGTTTAGTTTGCAGAAGAGAAAATGTGTGGGTAGAAGGAATAATGGGGGGGGGAAATGAAATGAGACAAATATGTACTTAATGTATATATGTGGACTGGGGGCAAAAGGGGAGGGAGACAAAGAAACAAAAATGAAACACCCGAAGCAGGGATAGGGAACCTGTAGCCTCAAGGCCATGTATGGCCCTCTGGGTCCTCAAGTGCGGCCCTTTGATTGAACTGAAACTTTGCAGAACAAGATTTAATAGAAAAGATTTATTCTATAAAACTTGTACTCAGTCAAAGGCTGCACCCAAAGACCTTGAAGACTGCACGTGGCCTCAAGACTGCAGGCTCCCATCCCGACCCAAACCATCTTCCTAGCACTCAAAGCTATTCCAAAGTGTAATCAGCCTCTCTGGAGTCTTTCAATCGGTTGCTGCATGATGATTTCTTCTGGGTACTATGTGGGGAATTCTCATTCAGAGACAGGTTTAATGGTCTACGTGTCTGAAACTCCATGAGCTCTAAGGTCCCTCCCGGCTCTGTAAGCCTGACATTTTGTCATCACCTCCAAGAGCTGTAGGAAAGTTGCCCATTTGAGTCTTTTTCCTAGATCATAGAATGATTCAGAGTTGGAAGTGACTTTAGAAGCCATCCAATCCAGTCTCTTCATTTTACAAGTGAAGAAACTTAATCCCATCTAAAGAAGTGTGTTGCCCAAGTATTTGAAAACAACTCTCATGGTTTCCCCGTATCTTTTCTTCTGCAAGTTAAATCTCTCCATTAGTTGAACCTCATATGGCATGGGCTTTTCACCAATCTAGTTGCTCTTCTCTGGGCATTTATACACTCTAGTGAGTAAATGCCACTCCTAAATGTGTCAACAAGACAAGAAAATAATACTCCATTAATGTTATGACCAGTACAATTTGAATTTGGAAAATCATCTCCTTATTCTGTGAAATGGGAATGACTCTTTCTTTTATGACTGGATTGTTGATACCGATGAAAGAAAAACAATCATATTATAACAACCCCATTTATTGATTTCTCTTTAATTCAACCATATGATTATAGATGTAGAGTCATAAGGGATATCAGAGACCATCCAGTTTAATCCCACCACTTTATAGATGAGCAAACTGAGGCCCAGAGAGGTTAAGAAATTTGTCCAACATCACACAAGTAAAGCTGGACTTTTATCTGAGGTCCTTTGATGCCATGTTGGTCACATTTTCCACTTCATTCTCATTTAAATATTCTCTTTTTATTAGAACTGTCTTGTAATGAGATCCTAACTCACTTGTTTATTCAGTCAGTGCCCTCAGAGGAAGGCCTGTATCATCATATGCATCTTTGCTTTTCCAGTGCCCAACACAGAGCTGTCCACATGGTCACAGGTTCACAAATATCTCCTGAACAGAATTGACAGAGAAATGGAACCTTGGAAAATACTCTTTTCTAATTTCCTTTAATCTGTTGACTCATCTGGCCCATTGGCCAGGTTTTTATCATAGCAAGAAGATGCTTTCAGGAAAGATTGGGGGAGGTGGAACCATAGCCACTAAGTGGGCAGTTTTCAGTCTGTTCAGAAATGCACCCCAGCTTCCTGCAGCTGCTAATGTACAATGAGCTGGAACTCGGCTTGAATAGAAGGAAAAGAAAGGGCTGAAACACATCCAGGAAACTGAGAATGGTGGAATTCTATTTGTTGTTGTTGTTGTTTTTCTAAATTTTCTTTTAACCTCCTTTCTGCAAAGTACAGTATTTTAGCAATGGTATGGACTAGACTGTTTTGATTTCATTTTTATTGATGCCTTAAGTTTTGAAAATACATTCATTTCTTAATATATTTCATTGCCTTTCCCTACCTGAATAGAAATCAATTGTAACAAAGGTTAAAAAAGAAACAGGGGAAAAAGCCACTAATTCCATAAAACCAAACAATTTATCAACCACGAATAACTATATGCAGTACTCTATATCCAAAGCCCCCATCTCTTCAATGAAGGGAAGAGAAGCACATTTTTGTCAACTCTTCTCTAAGATCAAGCATTCAGTATCATTTTGTTTTTCTATTTTTACACCAACATTATGGAAATTATTTGTACATTTTTATACTGATTCTGTTTACTTTGTTTGATATGAGTTTGTATATGTTCTCCAGTATCTCTGAATTCATTTTTTATTCTTATGTTTGTCTGGCAGTCAACAAACATTTATAAGCACCTATCATGTGCCAGCGCTGTGCTAAGCAGTGAGATACAATGAAGAACAAAAGACAGCCTCTGCCCTCGGGGATCTTATAATCTAATGGTTGGTGGTAGGGAAAAGGTGACCAATTACATATAAACAAAAAATACACATGATTAATGGGGAATAATCAATGGAGAGAAAGCCCTATAATTAAACAGGAATAGGAAAGACTTCCAGTAGAAGGTGGGGCTTTAGCTGAGCTTTGAAGGAAACCAGGGAAGGTAGGAGGCAGAGATGAGAAGGGAGAGGGTCGAAGGCTTGAAGGACAGTAAATGAACATGCCTGGATTCTGGATCTGCAATGCCTTATGTAACAAGCAGGGCAGTGTCACTAGATCAAAAGTCCAAGGTGGTAATGGTGTCAAAAGAGAAAGGGGGGTAGACTAGAAATGCAACAAAGCCAGAAAAGACAGGACTTGTACAACAAACGGGATATATAGTGGGGTAAGAATAAGGAATTAAAGACGACAACTGGATTGTGAGGCCAGGTGACTAGGAGGATGATGGTACCCTCTACGGTAATAGGGGAATTTGGAAGAGGAGCAGCATTTTGTGGAAAGATAAAGCATTCAGTTGTGGATATGTTGATTTTAAGATCTCTATGAGACATCTAGTTTGAGATATCCAATAGGCAGTTGAAGACGTAAGACTGGAAGTCAGTAGAGAGGTTAGGGCTGGTCAAATAAATCTGAAAATCATGTACATAGAGCTATTTAAATCTGGGGGGGGGAGAATGGAATTATCAAGTGGAATAGTATATAGAAAGAAGAAGGCATGGCTCAAGACAGAAGTGTAGGGGACACTCACATTTAATGGCTGTGACCTGGGTGAAGACTCAGCTATGAGAAGGATCAATCTGATAGGGAGGAGGAGGTCTAGGAGAGAACAGTGCCATGAAAACATAAAGAGAGGAGAATATCAAAGAGAAGAGGGTGCTCACCAGTGTCAAAAGCTACAGAGAGGTCAAGGAGAAGGAGGATTGAGAAAAGGCTATTGGATTAATTAAGAGATTGTTGGTGACTTTGGAGAGAGCAATTTCAGTTGAATAATGAAGTCAGAAACCAGAAACAGAAAGGAAAGAATGGAGCTAAAGGAAAGGAAGCAGAGTTATCAATTATATAAAGCTTTCTTAAGGATTTTAGTAGACAGACAGAGAGAGAGAGAGAGAGAGAGAGAGAGAGAGAGAGAGAGAGAGAGAGAGAGAGAGAGAGAGAGGGAGAGAGATACAGGATAATAGCCAATTATCAAGGTATGGATGAATCAAGTGAGGGTTTTTTGAGGATGGGGAAGATATGGACATGTTTGTGGACAGTAGCAAGGTTGTTATTATCAGGGAGAAATTGAAGAAAAGTGAGATAGTGGCAGTGATAGAAGGGGCAGTCTTCTGCAGAAAATAGGATGTATTGACATCACTTGTACATGAGGAGGGGTTTGACTTGGCTAGTATAAGAGTCATCTCTTCAGGTGAATTAGAAATGATAATGGGAGTAGTATCTTATTGATATGAGGTGAAGAAAAGGGCAGAATAGGAGAGCTCTCAGAAAATGGCCTCATTTTTCAGTGAAATATGAGGCTGAGTCTTCAGTTGCCAGGACTTGGAAGGGGGAGAAATAAACATTTTGAGGAGAGAAGAAAATAGTTTGGAAGAACCATTGGGGTGAGTGGATAGTGAGTTAATTTAGGGAGCTTTAACGAGATTGCTTTCTCACAGTTAGGTGGTGCAGGAAATAGAGCACCAAGACTGTAGTCAAGAGGATATTTTCCTGAGTTCAAATCTGGCCGCAGACTAGTCACATGACCCTGGACAAGTCACTTAACCCTGCTTGCCTCAATTTCCTTATTTGTGAAATGAGATGGAGAAGAAATGGCAAACCACTCCAGCATCTTTGCCCAGAAAACCCCAAGTGGGGTCACAAAGTGTCGGGTATGACTGAAATGACTGAAAAACAACAGTAATCAGGATGTATGTTGAAGCCCCTTTGGATGAAGACGTAAGTTGGAGGAGTGAGGAAATCTGTAAAGCAGGGAATGAACTCGTTCAGGAAGGAAGGCTAATGCCCTGAATGTTGGTAGGCAACAGTCACAAGAATGTTGATTGTGTGGTGGATATAGATTGTATGAACCTCAAAGGAAGAGAAGTTCCTGGGTGATGGTGGCTCATGGAAAGCCTGGAAGTAGCAATATGGCATAAGGAATATTCCAACATCCCCATCACAAGGAATGAGTCTAAGGCAAGGATGTATTGGAGCCAGATACAATAGGCTTATAAGAGATAATTATTAAATTTTCATTGTGAGCATTTACACTTTAGAAGTCAGCAAATACTACAAATTAGAGTTTGGCTTATTGTTTTGTTGATTTTATAGACGTAAGAAAGTTATGATTAAAATGTTAATAATGCAGATTAAACTTTAAAGTGTGTCATGCATACATTCCTTTTTCCTAGAGAGGTGGTTGTTCAAAATTTACCAGATAGATTAGTGGAATTGATTAGGTACACAATACAGAGTAGTAAATGACCATAGTAATCTGGTGTTTGATAAACTCAAAGATTCAAGCTTTGAGAGTACAAATTCACCATTTGACAAAAATTGCCAGGAAAACTGGAGAGAAGTTTGGAAGAAACTAGATATAAATTAACATCTCACACCATTGACCATAAAGGTCAAAATGGATAAATGTTTTAGACATGAAGGGTGATATCATAAGTAAATTAGGGATGCATAAGAAAATGTATCTGTCATATTTATGGGTAAGAGAAGAGTTTATGATCAAAAAAGAGAGAGAGGATCACAGGAAATAAAACAAACATCTCTGATAACATGAAATTTAAAATTTTTTGTACAAACAAAACTAAAGTAGCCAAAATTAGAAGGAAGACAGGAAAGTGGGACAAAAATAACACAGCAACTTTCTCTGATAAAGGCCTCATTTCTCAAATATATAGGAAATTGAGTCAAATTTATATTTAAAAAATGAGCCATTTCCCCAATCGATAAATGTTCAAAGGATATGAACAGGCAGTTTTCCAAAGGAGAAATCAAAGCTATCAATATTCACATAAAATATTCTAAATCACTCTTGACTGGAGAAATGAAAATTGAAACAATTCTTATTGGCTAACATGAGAGAAAAGGAAAATGACAGATGCTGCAGAAGTTGTGGAAAAATTGGGATACTAATGCACCATTAGTGGAAATGTGAACCAATCCAGTCATTCCGGAGAACAATTTGGAACTATGCCCAAAAGGCTATAAAACTACATATTCTTTAATTCAGCAATACATCTACTAGGTTTATAGCCCAAATGACTGAACAAGTTTTGGTAAATGATTATGATGGTATATTATTGTGCTATAAGAAATGATGGGCAAGATGGTTTCAGAAAAACCCGGAAAGACTTATTTGAACTGTTGCAAAGTGAAATGAGCAAAATCAGGAGAACCTTGTACATAATAATAGCAATATTTTAAGGATGATCAACTGTGAAAAACTTAGCTGCTTTGATTAAGACAATGATCTCAGATAATTCCAAAAGATCCGTGATGGAAAGTACTTTTAATCTTTAGAGAGAGAACTGTTGAACTCTGAATGCAGATTGAAGTATACTTAAAAAACAAACAAACAAAAACAACTTTATTTTTCTTTGGGGTATGTGTGTGTTTTCTTTTGCAACATGGCTAATATGGAACTATGTTTTGCCTAACTCAATTGTATAATCCCTATCATATTGCTTGCCTTCTCAAGGGGGAAGGAGGAGTGAGAGGGAAGGAGAGAATTTGGAACTCAAATTTTTTTAAAAGAATTTTATTTTTTTACCTGTAAGCCAGAAATATCTAATGAAATAAATAAATATATCTTTTAAAAAAAATAAACATTTACCAGAATGGACTTGAGAGCATGTGAAAGTGTAACTGGTGCTGAGAAGGGTGACCAGGGAAAGTGTATAACCAGGTGGGAGCTAGGTCTCAATGAGTGCAAGAAGATATAAAGGAGAAAGGAAAAAAAAAAGTTTAAAATGAAGGTCCATTTGTTAGCAGGTATTCCAAGAGGACACAGTGGAAGGGGTGGGAAAAGTTAGAGAAAGGCATTGACAGGGTTGGGTTGAGGGGATGGGAATAAGGGAACAGATATTGTGTTGAGGAGCAGGCAAGAACCAAGTCTGAACAATGGCAACTGGGGGTTTAGAATCACTGAGATGGGTAGGAAATGATGAGATGGGCATATGTTAATCAATGAGGAACGAGCAAGATAGGTTATTGTTTTCCACAGATATTCAGTCTAGAGATGTGTTGTCCAGGGCATTGAGTAATAGTGTACATTCTGAAAACAGGTTGATGGGAAGCCTGGGTTCATGCAAGCTGACAGACATGGGGTTTGGGTGGGTGCAGAGAGTGCCTGGATTGCCTGTTCTATAAGCATCAGAAGAGCTTGGCCTCCACAAAGGAAAAGCAAAGAAATGAAGAATCCCTGTTGCCCAGTCTCAGATAAGCAATTGAATGGACAATGTCCCCAATTTGTTTATCAGTGCATAAATTTTGTGTGATGTTGCAAATTGTGTGGTTATAGATAAAATGAAATTTTGATTGACAAAAATGAAGTGTTTATGCAGGGTAGAAAAAGTGTAGATTCCAGACTCAGGCTAGAATAGAAATACATGAAAAAACCCTATGAAAAGACTGAACCATAAGTGGAAAGTATGTACTAATCCACCCTTGCCATATGGTGTCGTTGACTAATGGAATTTTGCTAGAAATTTTCAGTTAAAATTCATGAAATGTTGTTAATGCCATGGAGGCAGAACCATTTCTGGACAATCAATTCTCACATTTGCTTTGATTTCCAATTTCCCTTGTTTTGCAAATAATCCTGCCTTATTCCACAGGCTTCCTCTCCTTATCTTCTTCCATTTCTCTGTGGATGATACCGTTCTTTCCCAGTGAGGCTGTGCATTAGGCAATATTGTCCAATATCATCTCCATTTTAAAAAGGAAAAACATGATTTTCAGGAAAGGAAAGTGGCTTGTTTAGGGTAATACAGTCATTGACAGAGCCAGGAACAGACCATAAATTTCTTGACCTTGGCTCACAATATTCTAGGTCAGAAAATGGGCTATTGGGTCATAGATTGTAGGGGTATAGCTATCGGGGGATTTGGAGGTAATTTCATCTGACTCTTTTAATAGATTTAAATGTATTGGCTCAAAGGGCAAGTGTTATCCAAGATGATGCCACTAGCATGGCATCATAGGTAGAATTCAGACATTCAAAGCCAGGTTCTCTTATGTCAAATCCAGTGTTCTTGTTAAGGCACCATTCTGACTCATGGTGGATTCCATATCATTGATGTTTCTTCAGGATGCTAACCACCTCAACCTTCCAAATGTTGCCACTGGACCTTCACAGAATCTCAAAGTGGAAGAGGCCTCAGTGGGCAACTTGTCCAACCTATACCTGAATATAACATATCAGACAATTGCTTGCCCAGCCATTGCTTGGAAAGTTACATTGATTTCCCTCTACATTTGATTATGAAAATTCCTATCCTTTAATATATTGTGGGCCTTCTCAGAAATACATAACTTAAATAATTTCAGTTCTAAGAAAGACATCAGAGATCATTTAGTCTCACCTATACTTAGATAAGGATTGCTCTGTTAATTCCCTTGATATAGTAAGTGGTCATTAAGCCTTTATTTGATGATGGTTAGTGAAGAAAAACACACTGTCTATTAAAGCAAACCATTCCCATTTGGAGAACGCAAATGATTAGGAAGCCCCTCACTTCGCATTGTCAAACATACATTTGTCTCCTTGCAAACTGATTGTTTGATTTGTGCCCTTTCTGCCCCTTGGGAGACAAACAGAAGAAGTCTAATCTTCTTCCAAATGCTAACCTATTAAGTGCTTTAAGACAGTGTTTACTCTCTTCCCCAGTTTAAACATTCCCAGTTTGTTCAAACCATCCTTATAAAATATGAACATGAGGTTCTCCGCCATTTTGGAATTCCCCACCACCAATAACAACAACCTCTGTGTTAATGTCCTGCGGTAATTCTCTACTTCTTAGTTACTCTTTGACAATGGGAGGGGGAGGGGGAGAGAGAGGGAAGGAGAGAGAGTCAAAAGACCTGGGGGTGGGTCTATGATTCATTATCTGTGTGAGTAGAGGCCAATCACTTACATCTCTGAACCTGTTTATTCCTCTGTAAAATGGGAATTATAATAAATGAACTTATCTCACAGGATTGTTGTGAGGAAAATATTTAGTAGATATAGAGGCCTAACTTGCCTGTATATCTTAACTTCTTAATCACCAGAAGTGTGGGAAAGCCTACTCTCAACTACCATTCTCAAGGTCCCATTAGTATGACACACTTTTCCTTGAGGTGTGGAGGAAGCCAAGATCCTCTGGGGAAACAGGCTGCTCCTCTTCATATAATTTTACTCACAGTGGGAGCATCCTCAATGGCCTTCTGCTACTGCCTCCTACCCCCTCAAAAAATTGATCCTGGCTACAATTTCATCTCTGAGTCTAATCTCCCTACCAATGTAAGGATCCTCTCTACGTGATCTTGGTCAGGAGGCTATCTGGGAGCTACTTATAGACATACAGGGACAGTTGAGAAGAATTCTGCCTTTAAAGTCAGAAGACCTGGGTTTCATGTCCCTGCTCTGCCTCTTAGAACCTGTGTGACCTCAGGCAAGTGGCCTAACTTCTGTGCTCTTAATTTCCATGTGCACAATGATGAGATTGGACTAGCTGACTTCCAAGCTTTTCCAAAGCTCTAACCTATGACCTATAATGATACACCGTGTCAGTTGGGGAGATGTTGGTAGTTGACGACATACTCTGCCTCTTGTTGGCTTGGGTCCTGTTGCCCATAATAGACTTTCCTTCCACACTCTAATCTCTAGTTTGGGCTTGGATTCCATAGCCTAGGCACCAAATAGTGCACAGTTTCCTTTTTCTTCCCCCATGCCCAAAATACCCAAACTCCAGCAGCAGAGGATGAGGTGTTAATGGGATCTTAACATAGGAATGCTTGCAGTATGATATTCAGAGGCAAGGACAGCCTGCAGGACTCCTTCTGAGCTCAGAATCTGCATTGCACAATCCATGGGCTCGTTACTTAGAAACTGCTGGAATGAAAACATTGCCCTGGCACCTGTGTCTTTACAAAGAAAAGTGACTGCTGACCTCTTCCAAGGTCTGTTGGGAAGTGGGAGCCCATTAACTGTTTATCATGGAAGCCCAAGGAAGATGCACGAATTCTTGTTGTATTCATAGCCAATTTCCCCTTCTCCTTGCAGCTCTCCATTTGTACCATTTCGTTATCCACAGTGTAGGGAGTCTGGGGCAGCCAGGCTGTGGTGAGGCCTTCGGCTTTCAAGTCTTCCTATCACTAAGATCTCCCTGGTGCACCCTCAGGAAAACAGCAGAGAAGCCCCCATGGGCTTGATTCCAGCATAGTGACGTCAGTTTGGTCCTCTTCAAGAACAAAGACCAACAACCAACCAACCTAGAATCTCCCCCGGGGAAGGGACCTTAAGGGTTAAAGGATTCTGGGATATAAAGACTAAAATCAGGGGTCACATGGTCAAGACACATTTCATTTTACATAGAAAGGACACATGAGTTCTAGAGATGGGAAGGGACTATCTCAAAGAAATACGTACAGGTTGTATTCAAAACCATTCATTCAGTATATATTAAGCAAATATTATATACCAGAAACTGTATTAAGCATTGGAGATATAAAATAAAAAGAAAAAAATCGATGAGGGAGAAGGGAGGGAGAAGGAGAGGGAAAGAGGAAGCAAGCAAGGAGAGAAAAAAGGAAGGAGGGAAGGGAGGAATGAACAAAGGAAGGAAGGAATGAGGGAGAAGATGAAAGAAGGAAAAATAAAAGGAAGGAAAGAAAAATGGAAGGAAGAAAAGAAAGAGGGAAAAAGGAAGAAAAGTAGGAAAGAAAAAAATGATCAAAGGGAGGAAGAAAAGGAGGGGAGGAAGAAAAGGAAGGAAGGAAGAAAGGAAAGAAGGAGAGATGGAAGGAAAGAAGAAAGGAAGGAAGTAAAGAAGGAAGAAAGGAGGAAGGAGGAGAAGAAGGAAAGATAAAAGGAAAGAAGAAAGGAAGGAAGGATGGGAGGAAGGAAGGAAGAAAAAAGGAGTGAGTAGGGAGTAAGACAGAATAAAATTATCAGAAAATAATTTTTGTGGTGGTGAGAAGGTTATCAGTATTAGCCTAATGTCCTCTGACTTCACATTCAGTACTCAGGCCCCAGAAGGGGTCTCACAAAGTACTGGAAAAGCAACCCTTAATATTCTTCTTAACCCCACGGGGACCATCACTATCATTCATTTGACCCATATTCACTTTGCCCTCCCCTAGATCCTTTTTCAGATAACCTCTGTATCACCCAGCTGCCACCATCTTTGACTTCTGAAGTTGATTTTTGAGCCTAAATGTAAGACTTTACATTTATCTCTATGAATTGCCACTTTTTATTTGGATTCAGTTCAATATTTTATTCTGACAAAATTCTCTTGGACCCCGTCTCTCAATCTCTCATTCAATGTTAGCTTTCCTTCTAGCTTTATGCCCCTTCCAGATGTGAGTCAAGCATGCCACTCACAAATGGATCCAAATCATCTGTAAAATGACTGTGGAAGGAAGACTTGGATAAAATCCTCCTGATTTGCCATCAGCTCTGACAGTCTAATTAGCCAAGATTCTCAATTACTGAATCCATTTGGGACTTTAAGTTTTCTTTGCAGAAATTAAGGCTCTTCCTATTACTTTCATAGAAATTATAATTATTATTTTTATAAAATCACAGAAGTTCCTCCAGTAGACTGGTGGTGACGTCTGTGTAGAGTTTGAAGGTATTTATGCACAGCCCTAAAGAGCAGTACTAAAGACTTGAGATCATGGGACAAATGACCACAAAGTGTTCAGATCTTTCCTGGAGATAGCAGAGCACTCCACTCTGACATTGTCAGAGTGTAGTGACCGGAAGCTGCCTTCATACTGACTGGCCCTGGGCAGGGAAAGAGAGGAGAGGAGCCCCAGGAGCAGAATTGCACATCTAAGAATCTGAGCAGAAGGCAAGAAATAATGAGAATGGTAGGGATCATCTATCTAGTTCACGCTTTCATCTCAGACCAGGAAAGTCAGGTGTAGACTGGGGGAAAATTAAAATGTCTGAAAGCACACAGCAACTTAGCCACTGAATTAGGCTAGAATCAGGGTCATGAGGTCACACTGGTCCAGAGCTGGAAGGCACTTCAGAAGACATCAATGCCACCCCTTTGTTTTTTTATAGACTTGGATCTCTTAAGAGACTTGCTCAAGGTAACTTGAGTCATGTTTCAGGGGTAGAATTTGAACTTAGAGCCTCTGGCTCCAAAGTCCACTGACTCTTCCCACAGTCTTCCTGGCCATCCATAATTCCACCTATCCATGTTGCCTCTCACTCAGTAATAGGAGGAAAATTAGGATTATTATCTAATGAGCAAGTTATCGTTCTTATAACTTGCAGATACAGAACTTTTATGCTTGCCACATATTTTACAAACATTATCTCCGGTGATGACCTTCAAAGGGATTAGTTGCTTTTTCTTAGAAGTAGTGTGGCCCAGTGGAAAGAGCCCTCCCTCTAGGGTCAGAGGAGAGAGGAGAAGCCTGTGGCTTCTTTGGCACAGGGAACTCTCCTGTGAGGAAATTCTCTTTACCAATGCAGGTCCGTACTTGCTCTGAAAGCTTGTGGGTCTTGGGGAGTTTCCCAGAGCACAGAGAGGTTCAGTAACTTGTTCTAGTGGGACTAGAACGCAGGTCTTCCTTGCTTCAAAGTAATCTCTTTATCCTAAAAGGATCTGGGTTCAGATCCTCCTTAAATGCTTACTATCTCTGTGACCTTGTACAAACTCACTGACACTCTCTGACCCATATTCTCCTCACCTGTGGAAGGGTGTTGAGCTGCATGACCCCTAAGATCCTTCCATTCTACACCTAAGAGCCTGTGATTGCATATTAGTAAAAATTCTGTGGGGAAGTGGGAAGAAACCTAGCATTGCTATCCCCAGACCTGAGGTCAAATCCTACCTCTGCTTTATAAAACCTTGGGCAACACACTTGCCTTTTCTGGGACTCAGTTTCCTCACTAGAAAAATTAGGTCTGGGGATTAAATCAGGGGTTCTTAACCTTTTGTTTCATAGGCCCTTTTGATTGGTAGTTTGGTGATGCCTATGGCATCTTGTCCCAGAATCATGTTTTTAAATGCATGAAATAAAATATAGAAGATTACAAAGGAAATGGGCTACCAGAGGGCAGTTGGGTGGCACAGTGGATAGAGCACTGGGCCTGAAGTCAGGAAGACTCATCTTCCTGAGTTCAAATCTGACCTCAGATACTTCCTGGTTGTTTGATCCTGGGGAAGTCACTTCACTCTGTTTGCCTCAGTTTCTTCATCCGCAAAATGAGCTGGAGAAGGAAGTGGCAAACCACTCCAGTATCTCTGCCAAGAAAACCCCAAATGGAGCCACAAAGTTGGACATGATTGAAACAACCAAACAACAATGACAAAGGAAACCAATTCTACTAAAATAGTTAACCCACAAAACAAGACAAATTCACAGATTTCAAGTAGATAATCACTCACTAGATGATCTTTAATGTCCCTTGCAGAACTAAGATTCTAACTTTGTTTATTTAATTATTCTAACTTTATCCTTTATCTCTGTCATTTTATATTCTAATGCCTCTCCCAACTGGGATATTTGGCCTCCTGAAGAGAAGAGTCCAGTGGCACGATTATTGTCTTCAAATATACGAATGGCCATCATGTGGAAGGATTGGATTTGTTTGTTCTTTTTGGCTCAGACAGTCAAAAGAAGAGTGATGGGTGGAAGTTACAGGAAGCCCATTTAGGTCGATGTCACTTCCCACCAATGAGAATTGTCTCAGTTGGCCGCCTTGTGAGAAGGTGAATTTTCCCTCCTTGGAGATCTTCAAACACGGGCTGGATGACTCTGTCAGTTTTATTATAGTGGGGATTCCTTTTGGGGAAGAGTTGGACTATGACTATTGGCTAAGGGATGGCTATTGGAAGTTCCTTCTAATTCTCAAATTCTGTGATTCTGATGATCTACATTCTATATTTTAAGGTTCCTCCTAGCTTGGACAGTCTCTGTTCTAAGACTTCTCACAGTTCTGATAGTCTGTGTTCTCTGTTCTAAGCTATCCACCATCAGAAATTCTGTATTCCTAAGTCTCTCCCAGTTGTGGCATTCAATTTTCTAGAGTTTTTCCCACAAAGATGGCAGCTCTGTTACGTACACCATCCTAGGTCTTGGTATGATGTAGGCATGCAAATAAGCACCCAGGTAGTGGAAGTGTCAGCAGGAGCCTGGAGAACAATCTTATTAGAAGCTCTTTACCCTAATGGATACTGCTCTCAAGGTTCTATGAGTGGCATGGAATTGTCAGTAAAGTCTGAGGTGAAGAGAGACCGAAAACTTCTTGTGTTGGGACTGGATTTGGAGCTCTGCTGCTACTCTGGGA
This sequence comes from Vombatus ursinus, assembly GCF_900497805.2. NCBI lineage: Eukaryota > Metazoa > Chordata > Mammalia > Diprotodontia > Vombatidae > Vombatus > Vombatus ursinus. Next base: position 3,215,971 of record NW_020950758.1, on the reverse strand, counting down.
TTACTTCCCGATTATAGAAGGAAAAACTTTGACTCCCACCATCCCTTTGAAGTTATCAGAAGAAAGGAGAGACAAGGGGCCTTTTGATTTACCCAGAAAGGCTTGGGGTGAGTAGTACTAACCTAATATGAGGTATAACAGTTAAAATTAAGACAGATTGAGGAAGATCTGAGCTTTCTCAGCAAAGCTAAGACCCCAAGTAAGGGGGACAGATCTCTTTTACAGTACAGAACAAAAACAGGACTTTGTAGGTGGGGACCAAGTTATGATTGGTTAAAAGAGCTTGACATCATGAATGGAGAAATCAAATAATTGACTACGGAACTGAGGTGTGGGGGACAATATGATTAGTTGGAAATTGGGAATGAAGGGCTAATAACAACCCTCTCCTCCTCTCCTGTGACTAAGAAATGTTCATTGTTTGAGTACACTTGCAAGGTTAGAGATAATGGCCCAGCCTTCTTTGGAAAACAACGTAGACATTATTGAAGGATAGCTTGGAGTAAACATACTAAACCAGATTGCTTAGTGTCCACTTGCATCCCTTGAGGATAACGGATTTCCTTGAGGCAAGAATAGAACTGTGACTAGTAGAACTGAATTTCTAAACTCATTATAGGCCAGAAGAATGTTGAGCTAAGTTCAGAGATAAAGAATCATGACGTAGGCAGTTACAGGGTGAAATCAAGTAGGATCAATTAAAAAAACACAGAATCACTTATTATTTCAGAAGTTGGGATGGAGATTAGGTCTGGACCTGGGATCTCACCACTGTAAGGAATTCCCAGAGGAGGAAACCCCATTTACTGATGGAGATTGGCATTTTCTCTGCAAATTAGAATCTTAACTTCTCAGGCACTGAGAAGGCAGGTGACTTGCCCAGAGTTCCACAGCTTGTCCTGGCCAGAAGCAGAGTCATCCTGGCTTCATGGCCAGCTCTTTTACCTCTATGCCCACTATCTCTCATATATCAGTTATCACTGTACTTATTTCCTCAAGTGCTTTGTTTTTGTTATTGTGTCCTCTTTGGGGGCCTTGTTTTCATAAAATAAGGATGGAGACAAGACATTTGCTCAGCATCCGCTCCCCAATGCTCCTGGGTACACAAGAAGACTCTTTGGACCAACAGAAGTACCATTTTACATTTTATGATTTTATTTGGAGGTTCTCTCCATATGTGACCATGAAAATAACTTCTACAGCATTTTATGATTTGCACTTTCCCCAAAACAATCCTGTGAGACAGGTAGAACCAATATATGCAGAGTCCAGATTTGGGATTCCATTAATGGAGAGACTTCCCAAGGAGTAAGTCCCCTCTATCAAGGCACATCTGCAATAAGTCTGCAACCTCAAATTTTCCTTAGATGCTGATGTGACCAGGGCCTTCCCCTCCTCAACCATCTCCAGTGGCTCCCTACTCCTTCTTAGATAAAATATAACCCCCTTTTAGAGCCTTTCACAACTAGACCCTGGCCTTTCTTTCCAGACTCATTTGACATTACTGCCCCTTCTGCGCTCCATGACCCAGACAAACTGGATGTCTCTCTCTTCTTACATCTACTACCTCTGGCTTTTGTCTCGGCTCTCTTTTGTGCCTCAAATATATTCCCTTCTTTCTTCCACCTCATAGAGTCCCATTTTGGCAGGAAACCTTTCCTCTTTCCCCGAACACTGGTTCCCTCCATGCTCCCTTTCCCCCCATCAAATTACTTTATATTTAACTTACTTGTATATTTTTGTATTCAATTTTATTTACGTGTGTTTATGCAACTGTATTAATCTCCTCCATTATAATGAAGACTCCTTTTCAATAGAGGTACCTCTACTTTTTTTGTATTTGTAACCCCCAGGACTCAGCACATGGTAGGCACTTAATAAGTAACTGATTGATCACAGGGTTTCCTGGGGCTTTTGAGAGCCGTGATAACTCACAGAGCACATATGTGATGGAGTCAGGACTTGAAGTAACATCTTCCAGAGAACACAAGCTCTTGGAGGGCTGGGGTCCTGAATTTTCTTTGCACCCCAGGAGTTAGCATAGTTCTTGACACTGGTGACTGATTCCTGAATCAGATTATCAATTGCACCATGTGGTCTCTCATTACCACTAATCATGGGGATGGGATCTGAACACCTAAAAGGAAAAGACCATGATTTTATTACATGGCAAAATCTCTGGTGTCCACCCGAGGCTATAATCCTATCAACTGGCTTTTTATTATCTCCTATGCCCAATCACCCTTCACTTAGCCTAGCCCTCCATTGTCTTACCTCCCTATGACCCTAAGCCTCTTCCCACCTTTAATTCTAGCTAGGCTCCATTCTCCTTGGTCATGTGGTCCAGGTGCCTGGCATTATGCTCCTTAGACCCCCCTCTTCCAGTCACCCCGGACTTCATTATCTCTCCCACAGTCTTTCTGTATATAAGGTCTATCTGGCCTCCATTAAGGTGCTCAGATTCTTAAAATCTGGCCCACTTGAATTAGTGATACAAATGCTTAGATTCCTTAAGAGTCTGGCCAATATGGTAGATTCTTTAACTCTCACCCACCCCCGATTGATGTTCTAATAAACCTTGTATTTGGCTGAAAGAAGGCTTGGATTGAATTCATTCAAACCATGTGCTGTGATTTTGGGGTGCCAGCACCCCTAAACCTTTAAACCTCAACTATTATACCCATTCAACAGAGAAGACTGAGGCCACAAAGAGATTGAACGATTTGCTCAAAATCACAAACTTAATAAATACCTGAGGATTGAAAGTCTATCTAGGTACAACTCCCTGTTACTCTACATGGCTTTGTCATTTGGCTGGATTATTTAGTGGTATTTCTTAGGAAGGTTAAGTTTCTAATAGTAAACAACAAGAAAATGAAATCGACATCTGAGAGCCCCCATCAGCTATGCAGTGAAGGAATGTTACAAACCATTGGTAAGGTATTGTCTTCATCCACAAATAGAAGAAGGTGGGTCAGCTGAGACAATCATGGCGGGGGGGGGGGGGGGGGGGGGGGGAGTGGCAAGGCTTCACGCAGGTGAGTTTTATGAAACAAAAGAAGCTTTGCTTCCACCTACTTCAATTTATATTCATTCCCCCTCCCCCACCAGGCTTCAAGTGTAAGTGCATTGAAGAGAACCAATCCTCCTGAAAGCATGAGGTGGATAGAGACTCCCATTGGCCCAGATTTCCTGAGCAAAGCTCTCCCCACAGGTGGTCTGACCATGTGAGCGTGGGGCTGGCACCTCTCTCTGCCTGGATCTTTGATGTGAGTGCTCCAGGTTTTGTCTCTAACATTCCTGTCTTTTTTTTGTCCTTTTTAAGGTTCCATTTGGGAAGTGATTGGTGGAACTTTCTGTCTCTACTTCTGTTTGTGGTTATAATAAATGTAGGCTGTTGTCATTTATGGTATCTTGTAATATGGTACCCAGGCTTTGTTTTTAGTATGGTTTTCAGGGAGTTCTGTGATTTTTAAATTATCCTTCCCTGATGTGCCTTCCAGATAATTTTTTAAACATATCAGATATCTTATATTTTCTTCTATTTTTTCAGTCCCCAGATTTCATTCCAGTACTTCTTGCTGTCTCATGGACTCACTGAATTCTCTTTGTTCTATTATAGTTTCCTGGAGTCTATTTCTTGGATAAGATTGGCCACTTTCTCTTCTAAGTTACTTATTCTCCTCCAAATTATTTCCTCCAAAGCTTTTGTTTAATTCATTATATCTCATTCATTTCTTCTAGGTATTCATGTGGTTTTTGCAGAAAAGACATGTTTTCCTTTGAGGCTTCGCTTGCACTTGTTATGGAGTTATTGGCTTCTTCTTGGGGGGGAGGGGCATTTTTAGTTTGCAATTTTTTTTTTATATTGGCTGGTGATTTCTTTGGTTTAGTCCTCTCCCCAGCTTTAGTACCTGAATTGGTTGTCTGTGCTTGGGCCAGACTCCTGCTACTGATGTGCTTTTGGTTGGTGTGGTTGACTGTGCTTGGCCTCATCCTGGGTCCCCTAGGTTTCTGTGATGACCTCCATCTCTCAAGGTTAGATGCCTTAGATGTTTGAAGTTCAGAGCACTGGACCTTCAGGGCCCTCTCTGGCATCTCAGGACAGAGTGTGAGGGACCTCAGCCTCTGGGCCTTCCTATCCTGAGCATGTTGGCATCGCATTGGTCTTTGAGGTTTCCATATTCTTTGCCCTGGGGCTTTCTGACTGCCACTTTGATCTGTCTTGGGGGAATCCTCTACTCTTGATATCTTAGGACACTAACCAGTTCCTATTACCCATGATATAGTTTCCATGTAGTTCTAGGGTAGAAGAAGTCACTTTCTTTAGGTTTTCATTAGATTTCTTTGTCATTATTCAGTATGGGGCGAACTTTAGAGTTTTGTTGGCATAAGCATGTAGGAGCTCGGCAACATGCTTCAGGCAGTCATGGTGGCTGTATATCTCTATGCATGGAACCCACTGGCTATTATTGCTTCCAAATTTGATGAGCAAAACCCTCCACCACTGCCTCCATGGCTTTCTTTTAATGGGAGTTTCAGGAATTATTTTATGCTGCAGTCTTCACACGTACTCTTACAGCCATAACCCTAACAGGTTAGGGTTTTGGGGGGAATGCATGGGCTAGGAGGTAGAAGACCTGGATTTGAGTCCTAATGCTTCTATTGATTCAATACATGACCCTGGACAAGTCACATGCTTTCTTTGGACTTCAGTTCTGTCCTCAGTTAATATAGGCTATTGATTTAGATGACTAAAAAAGTCCTTTGGAATTGATTTTTCTAAGCTCTTTGGTGAGTTTGCTGGCACATGTACTCCAAATTGAGAAGACTTGACTCAAAGATAAAAAAGTACAGCAAAAACAAAGAGGAACTGAGTGCAAACTGAGGGAGGGATCTGTCCTAGAGATGATCTACTGGGAGACACCTCCTTTTACATTAAGCTGCCACCACATGGCTGCAAGTTTGCACCTCTTGCCTTTTTAATTCCTAGGACTGAGTCTTCAGGTCACCATCCTGCCTCCATTCCTCTGGCATCAGGTAGATAAGTGGCTGACTTAGAGTCTGCCTCTGTGGCCAACTCCTGACCTCATTACTTTGCACTTGTTGAAGGCCCATCTGTGCCGTTGTGAAAAACATCTGAATTTTACCCCTGACCAAAGGACCAGTTTTGGCTCTCAGAACATCCTGGCTTTCCCATTCATCTCCATACATGGGACATATGCCTTAGCTCTCCTTCAGCCACCCAGAAGCCCCGTCATGCCTCAGATCTCGTTTTCAATACTGAACTTCTCCACCTCCATGACAGTGGTCTCCAAAACAATCCCTCTCATCATAATCTCCTGATTCTCCACCTTTTTAATGACCCCACTCCTCCTGAACCTCTTTTTAATCCTTTATTTCCATTGCTCCATCGCCCCAGTATCTGTTCACTCTTCTGTTCTTATTTTCTTTTCTTCACAGTCTCTTCTAGCAAACCAGTGCAAGTGGCATTAGCCATTATCTTTCATTCATTTATCCCTTGGACTTTCCATAATACCTGCCAGCCTGAGCTCCTACCTGGTAGCTCTACTAATGACTTTCTCTGCTCCTGAATGAAATCAGGAAGTACTGCTGACTGGGTATATTAAAAGTATGTGTTATCTTGTCTCTGCTGGGGCCTCAGTGTTATGTGGAAATCCTTTTATTAACCTTTGATGTAATCATTACCCCATTTGTTGGAATACATTTTCCAGAAGTTTCCCTTCCCTCCTTGGCCTGTAGGCCACCTTCTCTCTTTCTCTCTAAGCAGAGTACATTGTTTCTGTCTCTATCGAAAGGAAAGAGACAAGTCTGTGGGTTCCCTCATTTCCCCACTCTAATACTCAGTCTTTTGGGATTTTCCCTTCTTTCTCCCTTTGCTTCAGAGAATGAGATAACCCTTTTCCTTGTCAAGCTGAGCTCATCAATTTTGATCTCTCCAGGAGGTTTGCCTCTCCAATCTCAATCTCCCTCTCTCTCTCTCTCCCCCTCTCTTCCTCTCTCTCTTCCTCTCTCCCTCTCTCTCCCTCCCCCCCCTTCCTGTATCTCACTCTGTTTCTCTTTTACTCTACCACTGTCTTTTCCTTCTCCAATGGTTCTTGAGCAGGAAAATGACATTGTAAGAATTGGAGACCACAGAAAATTATTTGTCTTTTCTTATTTAAAATTAACATATTAAATAATTTAAAAAATATAGTAACAAAATACAATCAAATACAACAACAATGAATTGTATCCATGCCCATGAAATGCGATGATTATTACCCTTCTTCTGCAGAGACCATCTGTTGTTGGCACCTGCCTTTATCCTTGGAAGGCAAGCCGAATTCTTCCTATTTCATTTCTGCTTATTGAATTTTTCAAGTGCTCTTATTGCTGTCCAATGGGAGCCTGTGGAGGCCTCCATATTCCTAATTAGGTTGGCATAGCCCTGAGTCAAACAAGAAGAGTTGTCTTGGTACTTCTTAAGAGGTGGGAATGCTGCCCAGCTAGCACCAGAGATAATATAAATGTGACTCTGACCGATGCCGCTATGGGTGCTCGAGCTCTCTGTTTTCTATTAACCCCAAGTTCACATCACCAAGCAGCTCCCTCATCCCCCATTGTGCATGTGCCCATCCAGGCCAGCAGATAATGGCTTGTTCTGCTCACCATCAGAGACTCATTCTTTTGGTCCATTTCATGCTTATGAATTTAGAGCTGAATTTGAACTAGGATGTTATCTTGTTAACCTTTTCATTTTCAAATTATGAAGTTGAAAGGGAGTAAGGGGAGAGAATGAGCATTTATTAAGTGCCTACTGTGTGTCAGGCATTATGCTAAGAATTTTGTTTTTAATATCCAATTTGATCCTTAAACAATCCTAGGAGGTGGGTGCTACTGTGATACCCATTTTATGATGGGAAAACTGAGGCATATAGTGGTTAAGTGACTTTCTCAGGATCATAAAGCCAAGCAGTATCTGAGACTGGATTCAAGTCTTTCTGACTCCAGGCTTAGTTTTCTATTCACTGTGCCACCAGTTTTCTCTGTGACGTAGAGAGGGGCAGAGACTTAATCAAAGTCACACAGTCAGAGCTGAAATTTGAAATCATGTCCTCTACCTGCAAATTTTATCCTTTTTCCAGTCAATTGGTCATTTGGAGGCAATACCTGGTATCATCTTGGGTATTGGCCTTAAATTTTTGGCTAAAGTACAATAGATTGGAAGGCAGGAGCCAGGTCAGGAGTCAAAGGCTGAGACATTAATTCTAATTCTTCTACTTGCTACCTCTGTGACCTGGGGCAGATAAATGGGTCTCTCTGAGATAAGATTGGAATGCAAGCCTCTTGATTCTAATTTCACTATTCCTTCCAATGGCCCACACAGCCTCTCTAGCCTAGTCTGGAGAACAGTGATAGTATTTATAGGATACTCACAGATATGTAGCCCTTGAAGGCTTTTAAAGCACTTTGCACCCAGTTTCACATTTAATCCTCACACTAATGCAATGACAGAGGTGCTGTTATCATCTCTGTATTACAAAGAGTAAAACTGAAGCTCAGAGAGTTTGAATGATTTTCACAGGATCACACAGCAAATAAGCATATGAGGAAAGATTTTAACTGCGACCTCTCTGACTCCAAGTTCAAGTTCCTGCCCTATCTGTTCACTGTAGGAAAGAACTTCCCAATGAATAGAGATGGCCAAGTGTGGGAGGAGTTTTCCCATCTGAGTTTTCAGAAATGAAACACTTCAAAGAGTGGACATATAGAAATACCCTTTCCAGTCTCATTTCCTAATATCAGCTGAGCTCATGTGCGTAAATTCTTTTGAAAACCTCAAACAGATATATGACCATTTGCTTTTCACTATCATCATTATTGCTTGTTATTATTGAAGCTGTGGCTAATTATTATTACTATTAATTATTCCCTTTCACTCTAATTCTAGTAAACCTGTGTTTATGCTATTGTTTAACCCCACCCCATTGGTTCCCTCACCGTACCTTTGCTCATGTTGAGCCCTAACCTCTCTTGTCCTTATCCTGGAAATTCTCCTTATTTGCAGAGACAAGATTGTGTGTGGATCTAGGAATATAGTAGGGAAATTGTCAAAAGGGATTCTGTATCAGTTTCTTATTGATCCTACTTATAGTCAATTGATTTTGTCCTGTCACTGTTTTTGCCCTGTGATTGCTTGAGTTATGGGTGTCTGTTTCTGAGCTTAGTTCAATTGGCCTCTAATAGGTTAAGCTTAGAAATCCAATGCTCCTGCTAAGCACTGATCCATTTTTACCTCAAGGAATTAGCTGACCTGGGGAAATGCATTGTGTCCACAAGGGAGTTGGGCCTAATATCTTTACACCATGATGTTATCCTTCAACATGTCTGGCTTACTGTCTAAAAGTCTGGGGCTATTATCAGTAACCTTGCAGGTAGACTCAAACAATGAGCACTTCTTAGTCACAGGAAAAGAGGGGGTCATTGCCACACCCCCATTACCAAACTTCCAGTCAATCATATTGTCCTCCATGCCTCACCAGTCATGTTGGGCCCCAAACCCATGATATCACCTATGCTTTTCTGTTCTTTGTTCTTCACTCCCCCAAACTTATAAAACTGTCTCCCTCATTTGGCATCGCAGCTTACTGAGGAAGGTGAGATCCTATTTATTTGGTAGAGTTATGCTTTGCCAATAAATTGATCATGGTCAGAATTTTGTGCCTCAGTGTACCTTATTTTAATCTGTTACAGTAGGAAGTCCTGAGCCTCTAGCCCTATATACTATAGTTGGTAATGGTTGAAGAGTAGGTGTTAAGTTACAGGCAAATAAATCAATGAAAGGTCTTTCTGAAGAGGCCAACTGCTCAGGTTTCCAGAAGTACTGGGTTCAAGTCCCTTCTACGTAACTTTGGGCAACTCACATCACTACTTTGAGCTTCAATTGTCCTATATGAAAAAGAGATGACCATTTCTGCCTGTCCTGAATTTCCAGGTCATTGTGAGTTCCAAGAAAAATTATGGCTTTAAAGAGATTTGTTGATCCAACAGTGCTAGCTATCAGGACCATTTGAGGGCCCCAATGACCCTCAACATCCTAAGGGTCTGACCCTTCAAATACGATTTGATTTTTTGGTGAACCCTGACAAAGACTCACTACTTTAGATATAAAGAAAGGTGAGTTGTCTAGTATATGCTTGGATTCTAATCTGCCCAGTCATTTAGATAAGAGTGTGCATAAGTCTGTTGGGAGGATGCTCCTGATCTGAGCCCCATGGAGTGTCCCTTCACCCTTCAGTTAGGGATGACAGGTTGAGGTTGCTGACAAGTCTATCACCATCACACCTATCTGTCTCCCTCTTGCTTCCCAAGGGATATCAATCCATTGAAACATTAAAAAGAAATCCACATCCAATTTTCTGTTTGCTATTCCATGTCAAAGTGGATGAAATCAAGATGTCAGCAATCTGCCAAATGTCAAACTCCTTGACATCATTACACACAGGAGAATGACCTAAAATTACAGTGGTCTGTGTTCTCCTTCTTTCCCTTGCCCAAAAGGGGAAGAATAGTGACAAGCATTCACTAAGCTCCTCAGGAATGCCAATTCAGGTGGACCAGAATTGCAGAGAGGGTGGAGGAAACCAGCATTTGCATTCTTAGATGGTTAGAATGGGATTCAGCCTTTGATCAGTCTTATCTGAAATTTCTTTTTCTCAAGTTTTCTCACCCTCTCCTTCTAAGGGCCTCAGAGCTTCAAAGACAGATTTCCATTTGTCTGTTTTGGAAGCTTGTCCAAACTATTTTGGTGGAGATAAGCCCTTTATTTCATCCTCTAGTGTGGGCATGAAAGCATGTTGGCCTAGTGGAATGTATTATTATTCACATTCTTTTTGGATTTGTTGTGAATTATTTATTAATAGTGACAAGTCTGTGGGTGTATTGCTACTACTAATAATCACAGAGGGATAATATGGTATAATATATAATAAGATTCATGAAGTCCTGGGATCAAGCCCTACCTTTGACATTTACTATTTGCATCACCCTGAATGATTTACTTGACCACTCAGTGTTTTAGACAACTCTTTCAAAACCGTAAATTGTAGATAAGGTGTCACTATCTTTCAGTGGAGGGAGTTTTCTCACCTGAGAGCTCCTTATATCAACAAAATCACTGGTCCAGTCTCTATCCCCAATAATAACAGACCCTATTGTCCTACCTTGGTGATGTACCTTTCTGTAGTTATCTAGGTTGGGCTTTGAGGATCAAATAGTTCATTGTAAGGGTGGCACTAAAAGTCTTCCCTGAACAGCAGGAAATTCTAGAGCTAGTGCTCCGCTGACACAGCCTTTGAACATACCAGATGACCTATACACCATGATGTACAATCACAGTAGGACTGTGTGGAGAAATGTATTTATTTGTGCTAGAGGCAGCAACTCCTGTGAGGGCGTGAGTGACCAATATAGAAAGTGCTGGAAGTACAGAAATACCCCAAAGGTCCAGGAAAATCTTAGCCCTCATTAACACAAAATAAGAAGTGACTGAGAATACGTGGTTAATCACTGATCTGTATGCCTATCTAAGTCATCTCCATGAAGGCCGTCTATGGATGATGGTATTAGCAGGAAATCAATAAGCTCTCCCAAATGGTGTTCTATAAAGGACCACACCTTTATCATCTCAAAACTGACTGAAAAATGTGGAGAATAGAAGATTTCATTGTGCTTACTGTCAATCAGCAAACAAATATTAAGTACCTACTATGGGCCAGACATGGTGCTGAGGACTGGGGATAGGAAGAAAGGCAGAGAATTGTCCCCGTCATCCAGGAGCTTCCATTCTAATGGGGGAGACAACAGGTAAATTAATAGTCACATACAAGACATGTACAGAGTAGATAGAAAGTAATCCCAGAGAGGAAGGCTTTAGCCTTAAAAGAAGTTAGGCAAAGGCCTCCTGCAGAAGACAGAATGTGAGCTGAGTCTCAAAAGAAGCCTGGTAAATGATCAGGCTGAGTAGAGGCACTTTGATATCATTCCAGGTATGGGGAACAGGCATGACAAAGACCCACATTTGAGAGATGGAGTGCCTTGAGAGATGGAGGGAACAGTAAGAAGTGTCATTGCATCTTAGAGTACATGGAGGGATGCAAGATGTAAGAAAATAAAACAAGACCAAAAAAAAGCATTTAACTCAGTGGAACAAAATTCTGCCTTACAGGCTTGCTCACAAATCTGTACCATTTGAGGGGAACTGCTGAATAGGTGAGCTCATGGATACAGTGGAGAATTTTGTTTTAAGGAATTTTGATTTTGCCAAATTTGTCAGCTGCCCCTCAGTCATCCCCAGGAAGCCAATGAATGATAGTAGAACAGAAAGGCTGCTATAGTGGAAAGAATGCTAGATTTGGTGTGAAAGAATTTGGGTTCAAATCTTACCTGTTATTTATAGGCCAGACCTGTAATGTCATCTATCAAATAATTAACCACTGAGCCTCGGTTTCCTCATCTATCAGATGGACTAGATGGCCTTTCACGTCTCTTCTAGTGCTAAATCTATAATCCTATGGTTACATATGGCTGATATTGGTAACCATTTGAGACCAGAAGCTTGGATGCCACAGATCTACCTGACAATGTTATTCTAATAATTTGCCCTCAGGTAAACCTTTTCTTCTCTATGCTATCCATCCAAGGTGACATGTATGAAGTGTTCACTGTTTAACTAACCCAGAGAGTCAGGTAAGGTAGACCAAGGTGAGAAGCCAGGAAGATTGGTTTCTGGAATCATGTGAATGACAGCAGGAAATGATGAAAAAATCTTAGGAGTGACCAGAAGGCCAGAACAACCCTCTCTTTGTGGCTAAGGTGGTTGTGTTCCTGGCTATCTCCAGCCTTCCAGGCTTCTACTCTACTTCATTCAAGCCACCATCTTACTCTTTCCTTACTGGAAAGTTGGATTCTCCTCCTCCCCTCTGAACTGCCCTAGGTCTTGGTAGCCTAGCTTTGATCTTATTTTGCTTCATTCTAGACTTCTAGGTGGCACAGTGGATAGAGTGCTAGGCCTGGAGTCAGGAAGACTCCTCTTCATGAATTCAAATCTGGCCTCAGACGCTTACTAGCTGTATGACCCTGGACAATTCACTTAACTCTCTTTGCCTCAGTTACTCAATCTGTAAAATGAGTTGGAGAAGGAAATGGCAAACCACTTCAATATCTTTGCCAAGAAAACCCCAAAGGGAGTGAAAAGGAGTCAGACACAACTGAAAAAATACTGAACTGAGACCTCCATACCACTTCCTCCTACTCTATCTATTCATGTGTCTGCGCATGCTACCCTGCCCTTTTCAAGTCTCCTTTATGTGTTTTCTTCCACCATTAGAATGTGAGGTCAGATATTGTTTTGTTTGCTTACATTTCTGTCCTCAGGGATTAGGGATATCTATCTATTTATCTATCTATCTGTCTGTCTGTCTATCTACCTATTCATCTATTATCTCTAGTAATTTGTTGTCTCTAGTCAGTCAATAAACATTTTGAAGCATGCACAATGTACCAGGCACTGTGCAAAGGGTGTCAGCTACAAAGAAAGGGGAAAAAAAGCAACCTGTGCCCTCAAGAAGTTCACAATCTATTGGGTGAGACAATGTGCTAACACATTTGTATAAACAAACAACATATAGGAGAAATAAGAAATATCAAAAGAGGGAAGGCACAGAATTGAGAGAGATTGGGAAAGGCTCTTTGTAGATGATGGGATTTTTGTTAGGACTTAAAGGAAGCAAGGAGGTAGAATATAGAATGGACAGGTCAAGGGTCTATTTCTTAATAGCCAAGAGTCCAAAGATCTGTCCTTCACTGAGCACATGCAGGGAGACCTATTCTTTTATGCATCAGAAGATATCTGTAGAATGTTGACTAACTCAGGGATCCCAGTCTAGACTATCAGGAAACTATCAGGGACACCCAGCGGGTCACCCTTGACCAGTCCAGGTGACAAAACTGATTTTTCCATTATGAAAAAGCAAGCTTATTGTAATGAGAGGATCACTGGCCTATGAGCAGATCTGGGTTCTAATATTGGCTTTACCACTAGGGGAATAGTATTTATGTGATCTTGGGCAAACAAACCACTCTCTGCTCTGATCACCAATATTCTCATGCATAAAATGAGGAGAATGATACATTTTCCATAGACTTTTCCAGGCATATTGTGAGATACATTAGGTCATCCAGAATTTCAGATTTCAAAGGAACCCCAAAGGTCTTCTATTCCAACGTATATGAGAAGTAAAATCTCCTGCACAACATGCTTGACATAGTCATCTGACATCTACATCTAAGCAGGCAGTGATGGACTCCAAACTGCTTCCTAAGGTGGCCCATTCTGTTTCTGCATAGCCCTAATTATTAGCAAGTTTTTTTTCCAATGTTGATTTCAAACAACCAATCAACAAATACTTCCTAAGCATTCATTATGTGCCAGCCAACTGTGTAAGCACTGGGGATTAAAAAAAAAAGGCAAAAAAACACAATGTCTGCCTTCAAAGAGCTTACACTCTATTCAAAGGAAAATATGTCTATAAATAGGTCAATACAAGCTAACTGTGGAGGTGAGGGAAGATGATCTATAATTTCCACCTCCTGTTCTGGATTGGTTTTTGGAGACCAAGAAGAACAATTCAGATCTCTCTTCCTTCGTCATCTCTACCAGTCATAACAGTCAACATTTATCCAGCACTTTAATGTTGGCAAAGCATTTTGCTGAGTCATCTTGTTTGATTTGATCCATACAACAATCCGGTGAGGCAGGGCCCCCACTTTACAGCTGCAAACACGAAAGCTAAGAGAGGTCATGACTTGTCCAGCATCACACAACTTGTATCTATAGCAGGATTCAAACTCAGATCGTTCCAACTCCAAGTCAGAGGGCTCCACTATGCTACCCAGGTATCATCTTCCTACCCATATTCCTCATCCATCTTTTCTTCAAATGAATGGTGCCTGATTCTTCCAGCTGCTCTTCATATCAATATGTGTCTGGCATGTAATTGGCACTTAACAAATGCTTTTTGTTGGATTAATTGCTATGTGATAAGCTCAAAGAACTTTACTACCCTGGTCTTTCTCCTTGGATGCTTCTCAGTGGATTAATTTCCTTCCTAAAATGTGGTGTTTGCAACTGAACATGCCATTCTAAAATGATCTGACCAGGGCTGGATATAGACTCACCTCCTTTTTCCAGGCTGACTCTTGTCTCCTACCATAGCCTGTGTTTCCATTAGCTTTCTTAGCTTCTACAATACACTATTTTTGCCTATCAGGTATGCCATCTGGTCAAACCTCTAGGCTTTCTCATAGTTACTGCTAACTAGTCAGGTCTCCTTTACCCTGTACAGTGCTGTTTGGTTCTTTTGAATAGGTTTCTAAGGTTTTACATTTATGCCTACTAAATTTTGTGCTATGAGATATGACCCTGTGCTCTACTCTAGACTGTTTCTATGTCATTTCCCTGTCCTTTATATCTCTTCTTTCAAAAAAAAGTTAGTAATATAGTGGATGTGAGCTCACCCTAAAGAACTGAAAGGTCTTTGAATCTGTAAAGATGTTGGTATCTCTTTCCTGGAGTGAGACTGCTATGAAATCCTCGGCCACAGTTTCTCTCCATAGAAAACCTGCCTCTATCAATGTCATGTTCAATTCTGCCCAGACTGGCTTTTCCTGGTTACCTAGCTTCCTTCTCAGCTGTTTCCTGCACATGAGACTCAGTGCAAAGCCAAGGAATGGCATTTGTTGTAATGCAGATGTGCCCACTTTAGAGGTGACAGCCAAAAGGGTGGGAAAAAAAATCTTGGAATCTTGACTCAGAGAGGTAAAGGATCTCCCCTCACATCACACAGCTGGCAAGTGCCAATGACTCAGTGACTAAGGGCCTTGAAGCCCCAGGTTCTTTCCATTATAGCACAAGAAACACAGTGACTTTTTCTTCCTTTACCTTATATTACAGAATATTTACCTCTGCCATGGGCTCACCAGTCAACTAGCATTTATTAATCACCTACTATGTGCCAGGCACTATGCTAAGCATCGGGGATACACCGAACCAGAGACCTGAATTTGGAATAAGAAGATCCAAGTTGAAATCCCATCTTTGTCCTTTGTTACTTGTATGACCTTGGCCAAGTCTCTTTCTCTCACTGGGTCTCAAATTTCTCATCTTTGAAAATTAAGGGGTTAGATGACTTAAATCCTGAAGACCCTTCCACCTCAAAACCCTACTATCCCATCTTCCAGGAGGCAGGGACAACATGGCAGAGCTTGAGAGATCACTGGGGACCAGAATAACTCAAACACAATGAGTCCAAGAAGATTCTCTTTCTCCATTAGCAATCCAATGCCAACATCAAGTGCAAGGACTGCCCCCGTGGAGATACATGGGCTTTGGAGTAAGTGTTTTCTCTTGTCCCTTTGAGTAGCCAAATCTCAATCTTTTTATTTGTGGCTTGACAACTTTCCAGATGAACTGTCAGTTTTTCTTCTGAATTAAAGAATGAAATAAGGCTCCTTCCAGTCACCTTTCTCCTTCTTGCCATCAGGAATGAACAAGACTTGTTGCCAATATACGGATTTATATTTCCTAGAAATAACAGACATAGACGAGCAGTGAGAGGTAGGATAGCATCAGAGGACCACACCCTGCACCACTGAGGGTTCAGTGACTCCTGGATGCATGGCAGGCTTGTCTTTTCCACATAAATTGTTCTTGGGAGTGACTGGATTCTGGAGGGAAAACTGTTCATTCGCCCCAGGGCCAGGAAGGGAAAGGATAAAAGGATTGCCAAAGGCCATTAGACATTTATTCAATGAACATTGATTGATTAGGAATTGCCTTATGCAAAGTACTATATTGTTTCTTGAGGAGAAGTACTAATTATAGCAACTTTGTGGTATAGTTGATAGAATGCAGAGACTGGAGTCAGGACGACATGAGACCAAATTCAGCTTCTGACACATGCTAGCTGTGTGACCTTGGACAAGTCCCTTAACCATGGCATACTTCATTTCCCTTTTCAGGGTTGCTCATTTACCTTTGCTGTCCGCCTTCCACCCAACTCTCACCTGTGGCTCCAAGAAGCTATAGCATGCACAGAGACCGCCCATTAAAACATCTCAGCAAATGGGCTAAACCAGGTTGAGGGTAACTGACAGGCCTCAGACCTGTTGGTAAGTTGGGGGGGTGTCTACCCCAAGAACGTGAAGACTTTCCCCTGCAGAATGGGCAGATTAGAACAATTTGTTCCAATGGCCATGAAGATGGCTGAAGCAGGTGTTGTGGAGCATTTAGAACTCTGTCAGACATTGGAGATGCCAAAGTCATTCAGTCATCCTGACTTTTATCTTGCCACTGGACTTTGATGACTTGGAAGAGAATGAGGCTGAGGACATCATGCAACTCTGCCTCACTTAACACTGATGAGTCAAGATATCACCCTTGTGATGTCATTGGGCCTCTTTGAAAATGAATGACAAACAACAACCTCATTTCCTCAACTACCAAGGGAGTTGAGCACCAACCTCCAAGAGTGGATGTGAGGATCAAATGAAAATATGTTCAGAAAGTACCTGGCATGCAGGTGGTGGTATGGAAACGCTGTTACTGTTTTTATCTAGGGCACGGTTACTCGCCCTTGTAGAACATATATACACAGAGACAGATATAGGTTTAGACATATCTATCGATGTGTCTATATCTATAGATAGATAGTCTAGGGCTGAGGTGAGGCTCAGGCATCGAGAACTATAATACACTAGATTATATCTCACAGAAGACATGGCAGAGTAGAATTGTGACTATATTTAGCATCAGAAGACCAGTGCTTCCAACCTAACCCCCATGGTCCCACTTGATAGCTAGATGACCTTGGACAAGTCACTTACCCTCTGGGCCACTCTGGCTTCCTCATTATATTAGATTAGATATCACTAAGGTCCAGTCTGCCTCTAGCTCATGATCATACAACCTGAAAGACTTCATAGAAAGTCAGAAAACAAGCTGTTACAGGAGGGTTAGGAGCAATAAGGGAATATTTTAGACACAAATTTAAGCTTGATGTATAGAAACAACTTGCCAATAAAATGGATAAGGATTGGACCCATGGTGTCATAAAGATAGAGGATTCCTCTCTAGTCTCTATGGCCCACTGCCCCTTACCCAAAAGGGCTGACTCAAAAGGGAGCTGATTGGACTCACTTCTTCTGACAGTTGGTTCCTTGAAAGCAGAGATGAAATCTGTTTTTGGCTTTGTAGCCACAGCACTCACCATACACGAGGGGGGACATTTCTAGAATCATATATTTCAAGCTGGAATGGAGCTTAAAGGACACTGTGCCCCCATCCACCACACACACACACACACACACACACACACACACCTATTTTATAGATGAAGAGTCTTAACTTGCATAAGATCACATAGACTGTAGAACAAGCAGGTGAGATCTGAGCCCTAATTGTCTGGCAAATCCAAATCCTTATTCTTTCTATCAAATTTAGAATGTTAGTTGAAATTTACAGTTTATTATCTCCCCATTCTATATGCTGTCTTTGCATGCACCCTATCCCTATCTCCCAGTTACTCCAAGGGCCTATTACATGCCATGAGGCTGTGCCAGTCATGGAATATCAAGACAAATTCTAAACAGTCTCTTCCCCCAAGGCACTTACTTGGAAAATTCAACTTGGAGTTAACTGGAGTCAGCTAGATGGCACAGTGAATAGAGTGCTAAGTCTGGAATCAGGAAGAATCATCTTCCTGAGTTCAAATCCAGTCTCAGATACTCACTAGGTGTGTGACCCTGGACAAGTGACTTAACACTGTTTGCCTCAGTTCCTCATCTTTAAAATGATCTGGGGAAGGACATGTTTAACCACTCCAGGATCTTTGCCAAGAAAACCCCAAAATGGTGTCACAAAGACTGAAAAAAGGACTAAACACCTACTGTAATATACTGGAAGAATGCCACCTGTAGGTAGATGAGTATAATATAATTAGGGGAGAGAAAAGTTACCCAGAGGACTTGTCACCTGTACTGAACCTTGAAAGACAATCACAATTCTCAGAGTCAGAAATGAGGAGGAAGTGCATTCTAGGCATGGTGGACAGCCAACTCTGACTCTGGCAAGTCCATCTTGTTGCCCTCCAGAATATGGCTGGTCACCTTCACCCTCCC
Source organism: Vombatus ursinus (assembly GCF_900497805.2). NCBI lineage: Eukaryota > Metazoa > Chordata > Mammalia > Diprotodontia > Vombatidae > Vombatus > Vombatus ursinus. Next base: position 3,197,731 of record NW_020950758.1, on the reverse strand, counting down.
CTCTCCCTTTCAAAGCTGCCAATTCCACTCTGTTCTCTCCACTCACAGCTTATGAGGAGCAAAGAGTAAAGATTGGGCCAGCTCTCCTGAAAGGGTGCCAGCTCCCAGTGAAAATATCTATTGCTGGCTGTTTAATTAATTATTAGGGGTTCAATAGTGGAGATTCCTTTTTCTGCCTGTGGTTGGGTTGGATCTTTTCTGTGGTTCTTTAAAACTCGCGGATGCTGTCTTTTCCTATAATAGCCTCATTTATAACACATGTTGATTCCCACTTTCCTTCCCCTGAGTTCTATGTGATTTAGAAATAAAACTTCTAAGGTCATGTTGAAACAGGTGTAAACTCTTTGCAAGAGTGAAAAAATGGTCTGTTTAAAATTCCATTTTTTCAGGGTAATAGAAGTTCATCTGAAGATAGCTGTTTGCTATTTCTCAAATATTCCATATATGGTGAACACCCCATCACCCTCAGTTCCAACTAAGGCACACTTTATAGTTGTTATTGTTCAGTCATTTCAGTCATGTCCAACTCGTGATCCCATTTGAGGTTTTCTAGGCAAAGATACTGGAAAGGTTTGCCATTTCCTTCTCTAACTCATTTTACAGATGAGGAAACAGACAAACAAGGTTAAAGGATTTGCCCAAGGTCAAACAACTAGCAAGTGTCTAAGGCTGGATTTGAATTCAGGTCTTCCTAACTCCAGGTCCAGTGGTCTATCTACTGTGTCATCTAGCTGCCCAAGATACACTTACTAAAGGCCTGATGCTCTCCTGGTGTCCAGAAAGTAGCACCGCCTGATTTGACCCCATGTGGACAAGTTCATTTTGGAGCCCATTGGGTGTAAAGTGCTTTACAGTTTCAGAGGACTGGATTTCTACACCTTGTTAAATTGGATTAAATCCAAGAAGCTGATGGATTGACATTTCAAGCCAATTGTGTCAATGACCCTTACTTGTTTATGTCTTCAAACAGAATCATGTAGCACAGAACACTATAGCTGGAAGGACTCCCTAGAACGTAGAATAGAGAATGTCACAGTTGGAGGAACCTGAGGACATACAAGATTGAGGATACAGATCTTAGATTTTAGAACATATATATTCAAAATAAGAACAAAAAAGAAAATGAAATGAGAGGTATGCAAGAGTCAATAGCTTGAAAGGAAGGACAAAAATTAACTGTAGAAGATAAGTCTTTAAAAAGCATAATTGGCCAAATGGAGAAGGAGGTAAAAAATCTAATAAAGGAAAACAATTTGTTACAAATTAGAATTGGACAAGTGGAAGCTAATGACTCTGTGAGAAAGTGAGAATCAGTCAAACAGAAACAAAAGAATGAAAAAAATAGATGAAAATGTAAAATATCTTATTGATAAAACAACTGCCCTGAAAAATAGATCCAGGAGAGACAATTTAAAAAATTATTGGTCTACCTGAAAATCATGAGGAAAAAAAGAGCCTGGACAGCCAGTATCTTTCAGGAAATCATAAAGCAAAACTGCCCTGAGGCCCTAGAACCAGAAGATAAAATAGCTATAGAAAGAATACATTGATCACCTCATGAAAGAGATTCCAAATTGAAAACACCAAGGAATATAGTAGCCAAATTCCAAAATTACCAGGTCAAAGAGAAAATACTGCAAGCAGTCAGAAAAAAAACAATTTAAAAATCATGTAACCACAGTCAGGATTACACAGGACCTTGCAGCTTCTACATGAAAAGATCATAAGGTGTGGAATATGATATTCTGTGTGGCAAAGGAGCTTGGATTATAACCAGAGATCAACTGCCCAGTGAAAATGAGCATAATCTTTCAGGGGAGGAGATCGACATTCAATGAAATAGGGGACTTCCAAACCTTCCTGATAAAAAAGGACCAGAGCTCAACAGAAAATGTGACCTTCAAATACAAGACTCAAGAGATACATAAAAAGGTAAATGGGACAGAAAACAAGAAGAAGAAGAACAACAACAATATATTATTGATAAGGGCAAATTGTTTACATTCCTACAAGGAATTGTTTACATTCCTACTTGTATCTCTTGAGAACTGTATTGTTATTATACCACTTTAAAGGAGTACATATAGAGGGGGTGGGTATAAGTTGACTTTGATGTAATGATAAAAAAACTAATCAAGTGGGTTAAGTGCATCTAAGTAAGTGGATTAATCTGATCTAACTAAGGGAATGTACTGGGAAAAAAGAAAAGGAGGTGCAGACAATAGTAGATTACTTTACAGGAAAAGGCACAAAACCTATTACAGTAGAGGGAAAGAAGGGAAGGAGATGAGCATTGTTTGAACCTTATTCTCATCAGATTTGGCTCAAGGAAGGAATAACATAATCAGTTAGGCATAGAAATCTAACTTGCCCTATAGGCAGTAGGAGGCAAAAGGGGAAAGAAAAGGGAGGGGAGATAAAAGGGAGGGAAGAACTAATAAGGATAAAGGGGGAAAAAGGGAGGGGGCTAATAGAAGGGAGGCAGGATTGAGGGAAGTGAGGGTCAAAAGCAAAATAAGTGAGGAGAGAAAGAGAGAAAGAAGAAAAGCACAAACGGGGGGGGGAATAGGATGGAAAGACACAGATAGTAATCATAACTGTGAATGTGAATGGGATGAACTCTCCTATAAAACAGAAGCAGATAGCAGAGTGGATTAAAAACCATAATCCTATAATATATTGTTTACAGGAGACACATTTGAAACAGAGGGACACACACAGGATAAAGGTAAAAGGCTGGAGTAGAATATATTATGCTTCAGCTGAAGAAAAAAAAAAGCAGGCGTAGCAATCCTGATCTCAGACAAAGAAAAAGCAAAAATAGATCTTATCAAAAGAGATAAAGAAGGCAACGACATCCTGCTAAAAGACATCATAGACAATGAAGTAATATCATTGCTAAACATACATGCACCAAATGGTATAGCATCCAAATTCTTAGAGGAGAAATTCAAGGAGTTACAAAAAGAAATAGACAGCAAAACTACTAGTGGGGGACCTCAACCTCCCCCTCTCTGAACTAGATAAATCTAACCACAAAATGAACAAGAAAGAAGTTAAGAAGGTGAATAGAATTTTAGAAAAGTTAGGTATGGTGGACCTCTGAAGAAAAGTGAATGAGGATAGAAAAGAAAATACTCTTTTTTCTCAGCGATACATGGCATGTACCCAAAAATTGACCATGTATTAAAGCATAAAAACCTCACAATCCAATGCAGAAAGGCAGACATATTAAATGCATCCTTTTCAGATCATGATGCAATAAATACCATATGTAATAAAAGGCCATGAAAAGATAGACTAAAAATAAGTGGAAACTAAATAATTTAGGCCTAAAAAATGATTGAGTCAAACAACAAATCATAGAAACAATCAATAACTTCATTCAAGAGAATGACAATAATGAGACAACATACCAAAACTTACTGGATGCAGCAAAAACAGTTCTTAGGGGAAGTTCTATATCTCTAAATGCTTACATAAATAAAATAGAAAAAGAGGAGATCAATGAATTGGGCATACAACTAAAAAAAAAACTACAAAAAGTACAAATTAAAAATCCTCAAGTAAATACTAAATTAGAAATTCTGAAAAACAAAGGAGAGACTAATAAAATTGAAATTAAGAAAACTATTGAACTAATAAATAAAAGTAAGAGCTGATTTCATGAAAAAAACAATAAAATAGATAAACCTTTGGTTAATTTAATTTAAAAAAAGGAAGAAGGAAACCAAATTACCAGCATCAAGAATGAAAAGAGTGAATCCATCACCAAGGAAGAAGAAATCAAAGCAATAATTAGGAACTATTTTTCCTAACTGTATGCCAATAAAATTGTCAATCTTAGTGAAATGGATGAATATTTATAAAAAAAAATTGCCCAGATTAAAAGAAGAGGAAATAAAATATTTAAATAACCCCATCTCAGAAAAAATAAATTGAACAAGTCATTGATGAACTCCCTAGGGAAAAATCTCCAGGGCCAGATGGATTTACGAGCAAATTCTATCAAACATTTAAAGAGAAATTAATTCCAATACTATATAAACTATTTGGTAAAATAGGTGAAGAAGGAATCTTACCAAATTCTTCTTATGATGCCAATATGGTGCTAATACTTAAACCAGGAAGAGTCAAAACAGAGAAAGAAAATTATAGACCCATTTCCCTAATGAATATAGATGCAAAAATTTCAAATAAAACATTAGCAAATAGATTACAGCAACTTATCGCAAGAATAATATACTATGACCAGGTAGGATTTACACCAAGAATGCAGGGCTGGTTCAATATTAGGAAAACTATCAGCATAATTCTTCATATCAACACCAAAACTAACAGAAACCACATGATCATCTCAAAAGATACAGAAAAAGCTTTTGCCAAAATACGGTACCTATTCCTATTAAGAACACTAAAAAACATAGGAATAAATGGGGTCTTCCTTAAAATAATAAATAACATCTACCTAATACCTTCAGCAGGCATCATATGTAATGGGGACAAGCTAGAAGCATTTCCAATAAGATCAGGAGTGAAACAAGGATGTCCATTTTCACCACTGATGTTCAATATCATACTGGAAATATTAGCTTTTGCAATAAGAGAAGAAAAATAAATTGAAGGAATTAGAATAGACAAAGAAAAAACAAAGCTATCACTCTTTGCAGATGATATGGTGATACATTTAGAGAATCCTGGAGAATCAAGTAAAAAACTACTTGAAATAATAAACAACTTTAGCAAAGTTACAGGCTATAAAGTAAACCCACATAAATCATCAACATTTCTGTATATTACCACCAAAGCCCAACAGCAAGAGATAGAAAGAAAAATTCCATTTATAGTTACTGTAGACATTACAAAATATTTGGGACCCTACCTGCCAAAACAAACCCAGGAATTATATGAACACAACTACAAAATACTTTCTACAGAAATAAAGTCAGATCTAAATAATTGTAAAAACATCAGTTGCTCATGGGTAGTCTGAGCTAATAACAATTTTACCTAAGCTAATCCACTTATTCAGTGCCATATCAATCAAACTACCAAAAAGTTATTTTATAGAGCTAGAAAAAATATTAAAATTCATTTGGAATAACAAAAGGTCCAGAATATCAAGGGAATGAATGAAAAGAAATTCAGGGGAAAGTGGCCTAGCTGTTCCAGATCTTCAATTGTATTATAAAGCAGCAATCATCAAAACTACTTGATACTGGCTAAGAAATAGTTATGGATAATGGAATAGGTTAGGTATGCAAGACACAGTAGTCAATGACTATAGTAATCTACTATTTGATAAACCTGAAGACATCGGCTTCTAGGATAAGAACTCACTATTTGACAAAAACTGTGGGAGAAACTGGAAAAGAGATCAGTACATAAGCAGTAGATGAGCCATTGGTATGAGAATCATTCTTTTGCAAGTCTGAGGTTGAGGGGATCAGCCTCTTGCATGTTTAGCATAGTAGCTAAGATAAGTCAAACTGTTGGAGCCCATAGCTACACCAATGCAGAAAGGTAAAGGCAGTATGCTGCCATTGGCACAGAATGTGGTCATGCGTGGTGAAGCCCTAAGGCTTTCCCATCACCAAGTGTTTTCTCCTCCCTTGGAAGTTTGGGTCCTGTCCCTCCAGCTTGGGAATTGATGGTCATGACCAAGTCCAGGCTGATTTATGGTGATTCTTGTTCATGTCTGTGATGATGTGTCTGAAGGTAGGACATACATACCACTACCATCCTTGGCCAAAGCCGTGGTCATAGTGGTTTCCATTCACTAAACATTTTTTACAGACCCTCATTAAAGTGGGCCTACATTTGTAATTAGGGTCAGTGTCCTGGCTCTTTCATTTAGTAGCTATGAGACCTTAAGCTGCCAGGACTTTTGACTCTAAATACTGTGATTTTTTGCATTATATAATATAGAATAAGCATTAAAAATAGATATTCTATGCATCATATTGACATTTTCACAATTTGAAAAGAAAATGAGGAAGTCCTACAGTATATTGGGTGGAACTCCTATGGTGAACTTACAGAAGAAAATGAAAAATGAACAAGATAGATAGATAGATGATAAGTTGGTAGGCAGATAAAGCATTAAGTCTTACTAGGTGTCAGGGTATATGCTGTGTTAGGAATATAAATATAAAGGGGAAGCTGAAGAAACTTACATACTATTAGGGGAAAGCAAGAAATTAGAGGCAGTTGGAAAGGGTAAGTGGAGAAACATCCAGAGTCAGAAGTAGAACCTGGAGAGAAATAAGCATCAATGGCCTAGGCATTTCCTTAAATGGTTGTCCAGTGCAAGAATTTGTCTATCAGAAGTTGGGGATGGCTCTATAGCCATGAAGCAGGGATAACACTTTTGCCTCAGGGTTGGGATTGGGCAAGTGTTGCTTCAAAGGGCATCTGAGTCAGGTCCTAAAAAGACAAGGAAAGCCTTCAGCACAGAAATTCTATTTCTTTTGTGTGATATTTCCTAAGTCTCAGAAAGAATGATGGATCAATGAGTTTATTCTCTGTGAAACTGACCAGCTGAGCATCGGATGAACAAGTGGCCTAGCCATGAGCACCTCTCAGGGAAGTGGCCTCAGAAGCCAGTGGGAGAGAAGAGCTCCAATATTCCGTATTCTGTGATCCAAGTTTTCTTCTGGCTTTAACATTCTATGTTTGTAGAGCCCTTCCAGCTGAGATCATCCCCATGTTAAGGTCCTGACATAAAACTCCATAATTCTCTGGTCTCCTGCCACAGTCTAAAACCCTCAGTCCCATCAAAGGGGACCTGGCCTTATCCTGTCACTCAATGGAAGGTGAATCCCTGTCATTTGTACTAGACTCTTCAGAGCAGGTCTTGTGACTTCCTTTAGGCTGAGTAAACACATCTTGACCTTATTCTTGCCTTCTCTGGAATGGGGGAGCTGCACCCCAAGTGAAGCACAGAAATGAGTGTCTTTGTGGCACTAATCCAACCTTTTGGTTGTTTTGTTTTGTTTTTGCTTTGTTTCCCCTGAAGTCTACAAACTGGCTGGCAGGTCCACCTACTCCTCTTGGGGAGGTCTCGCTGGGCATGAGTCACTGGGGGCTCACAGCAGGTACTTCTCCTTGGGGCCGACCAATACAGTCTGGACTCAGAAGGGCAGATTGGCAAGACTCCATGTGGCTGCCTTTCTCTCTTTTTGACATCTGGATGTCTGTCTTTCAGAAAGGACAGCCTTTGCTATTGAGCATGGAAGAAAAGTTTCTGGGGAAGGCAGAGAGACAATGAAAACTAGCTCCCAGTCAGAAAACTAGCCAGTCAGTCAAAGAATATTTATTGACATATACTATGTGCCAGTCACTGTACTAAGATCTGGGGATACCAAGAAAGGCAAAAGCTCAATGCCTACTCTCAAAGAGCTCAGTCTAATGGGAAATGTATTCAAATAAATATGTACAAACAAGATATGTGTATACAGGATACCTTAGAAATAACCAGCCGAGGAAAGACACTAGCATGAAGGGGACCAGAAAAGATCTCTTGCAGGATTTGCACATTGTTCCATTGAGCAGCAAGCCTCCTCTATGAGACAAGTGATGCGATTATATGTAGAAAACTCGAGGCAGTTCTTCATCTCAAAGAACTTCCACTCTAACTGCAGGAGACAATACATAAAAGAGAATTCAGGTGCGGGGAAGGTGGAAAGGCTTAGAGACCCTAAGGGTACAGTAGCAGGGCTGATCAGGGTTCCTTAGGTCATATCAATATGTTCTGTCTGTTCCTGAAGGTCTCCAGTGTGTAGGGCTAGGGCAGAAGGTAAGCCCTGATGGGTTTTAGGACGCAGAGGCAGGGCAGATGGTAAGCCTTGATGAACCTTAGGAGGCAGAGGCGGGGCAGATGGTAAGCCTGATGGCTCTCTATCTTCTCAGATGGAATAAAGTAAAAGGAATAAAGAGTCTAAGCAGTGGACAGTCTAAGATTGAGGTGGGGCATGAAGGCAATGTGTAAGGTCCTCCTCTACCTTCTGCATGATGACAAGTCTTCCTACCTCCTTGATAGGCCAGATTAAGTCTTGTTTCCACTAATTTTTGCTTCTTGTGAGTGTAGGTACTATTATTCTTAGTTTTGACAACGAGGAAACTGAGGTTCTTAGAGGTGATTACATAAAATCAACTAATGGGGAGCTCATATTAACCAATGCTTCTATGTGTTGGTTGACATGCATGCTTCTATGTTAAGAGTCTTCAGTGGGCTAGTCAAGAATGGAAAGGATTGCCTTGGAAGAGAGCTTTCCATCACAAGAGGTCTCTAAGCAGGGGCTGGATGCCCACTGGTCAGGGAAATTCCAGGTGCTATTCCTGTTGGGAGATGATTTGTATGGAATCACTTCTGAAGCACTGCCTAGTTCAGAGATTGGATCTCATGGACCCAAGTGTGCAAAGATCACAGAAACCCACAGCTGGAAGGAAACATCCAGACCCATAACTAAACAAGAGTCCCCTCCATAGCATATTGAAAAGCAATTCTTCACCCTTTGCTTGGACATAAATGAAAGTATAGGAAAGTTAAGGAATTGGATATTTCATTAGGCATTTCCTTAAAGGATCATCCAAGGAAGGTTGGCAGGGATTGACAAACTGTCTAAAGCAGAAAGATAAGGTTTCCATTGTTTGCTCCTTCTTGTGGGTGCAGTGATGAATAGCTTTCTGCTAGGAACTTGAAGGCATGGGAAGGGGACCCAGTGCCTGAAAGGAGACCTCCCCCAGGGAAATCTGCCTCATTGACTCAAGGCACCTAGTTTAGGAATTACTCTTCCCAAGTGATCTCATATCTGAAATATTCCTTCATTCCATTATGAATTTCCTAAACATTTATTAACTATCTTATATTCAATTGCTACATATATATTTATTTATTCATGCTGTGTATACTTTAATATATTCTGTGTACATTAATAGATGTCCTTGTTATCATGCCTATTTGAATGCAAGCTCTTTGGGAGCAAGGATTCTTTTTTTCTTTGTAGCTCTAACTTATAACACAGTGACTGGCACGTAGAAAGTCCTTAATAAATACTTGTTGGTTCATTGATATTAATGCCAATTAATTTTAATTTTGATCAATTGGTTAATATTAATAGCAGTTAATAGTTCTGTTTGCAGAGCACTATGATCTGTCTTTTGGGGCATAGTTGAATTAAGTTGAAGTCCTGCCCTCATGGAGATCATGGCCCACTGAGAGATTAGGTACCAGCATGGAGGACTTATTGGTACTTGGGAGAGGGACTTAGCTAGTCTGATGTGACTACAGAGGACCCTGGGGGGCAGTTGGAGGGCCACATTTCTTCTGGATACAAAGAAAATTCACTAACAATTTGAGCTGTCCATATGTGGAATGGGCTGCCTCAGGAGGTAGTGAGTGCCTGATTCCCAGTGGATAACCAATTATTTGCCAGGGCCCTTGTTGGGGACTTTCATGATTCATATTTGGGTTGGACTAACTGATTTCCCTTCCCACTCTGAGATTCAATGTCACTTTGCTTATTGAAAGAAAGGCTTGTGTTTCATGTTTGTCTTTGAATAGCTGCTTGATAAATGTCTATTGAGCTGAATTCAATTGTGGTAGGAATGGGAAAGAAAGAAATGTGATAAGCCACACTAGTTCTCTATATATAGACAAGAAAAGAAATAAAAATCTACAGAATCCTTGCAATTTCTATTGCATTCATTAACAGACATGGACTTTCTGAAATGTGACTTGGAGGATGGGGACAGTCCTCTCACATGTTTAATTTTCAATGTCCATTAAAAGAGCACTTTCTGCTACCCTGGACCCATCAATCTTATTGACTATATGACCCCAGGGTGACTGTATCTGGGCTTTGCTCTCCCTGGGCTGTGTTATTTAAAAATCCATCTCATTCTCCATTCATGATGGCTGAAAAGAGGCCAATTCCCCGAGGAGCCCACACCTTTTTGTGCTCATTTACTTTGAATAAACAGCCATCTCTCGGAAACACAGAATCTCTGGGGTCTAAGAGAGGTCAGAGGTCCCATGTGGGAACAAGAATCCACTTGATGACATATGGAATAAAGGTTCATCAGTCTCTGTTTGGAGGTTTTCAGGGAAGGGGGAGCTACTACTTCGTGGGGCAGCCTAGTCTCCTTTGGAATGTCAGAATGGTGTTTCCTTACAAGCAGCCTAAAGCCACCTAAACCTGTCCTTTCTGTTTATCTGTGTGACCAAAACCATAGTTCAGACTCATTAACTCTCACCTGGACATCTCCAACAAGGTCATCCCCAGCCTTTTTACCTCATTTCTGTCCCTTCTCTAATCTACTTTGCTCCTGGCATGAGAATAAACTTTCTCATACACTGATAGGATCAATGCAAACCACACAGGGTGGCCAATAGAGCATGCCAATCCTATTTCTGCCCTCTCTTCTTCTTCCATCTCTTCTGTATGAACCTTTTATGTATCTATTCTCCCTCATTGGAATTTAAGTTCCTTGAGGGAGGGACCATGTTTTTGACTTTCTTTCAATTTCCATGTTATTTCCCTCATTAGGCTATGAGCTCCTTGAGGGCAGGCGATGGTTTTTTTGGTTTTTGTTTTTTGTTTTTTGTTTTGTTTCTTTTTTTTGCCCTTCTTTGCAACCCAGTGCTTCACAAAGTGCCTGGCACACAGAAGGCTCTTAATGAATTCGTGTTGACTGACTAATTTTCTTTGAATTTTTCTTGCAGTACTTCTGCACTAAGGCCATTGTTGTTTCTAATGTTCTCCATATCTGTAATGCCCTTTCCTGGTCTCTCCCTATCAAAATCACAGAATCACAGAATTTGAGAATTAGAAAGGGACTCAGGGACCATCCAGTCTGGTCCCCAGACTTTTTTGATTATGCACCCCTATAAGCAATATTTTTAAAATATTGAGCAAACACTCTAAATATATACATGCATATATATGTAAATATTCACTTATAAATTATGCAATATACTATTATACTAATGATTTATTATGAAACATAGAAAAAATCAACTTGAAAAAAAGATGAGATAGAGATGAAATCATACTTGATCTTGGAGCCAGTCAAGAGCCAATATCATTTATTGGGTAGAGGAGTGAGCTAGTCAGACCTTGGGCTTTTGTAATAGCAAGTTGGCTATTATGATGCTGAATGGCCTGGAGAGGGGAGAAAGGATTCATCTGAGGTTGGGAGATAATTTAACACATGACAATAGACCATCAGAGAGTTCGTAGGGGCTTAAATTAGGGCAGTGTCTTTGTGTGTAGAGAGAAGTAGATGGATGAGAAGTAGACTTAGTAACTGATTAGATACTGGGGAGTTGGAGAATACTAAGGAGTCAAGGATGACCCCAAGATTATGAATCTCTTGCCAGAAATAGTGACATTTGGAAGAGAGGTAGGCTTTTGGAGAGAGATACTGTAATGATGCCTGCAGTATTGATGGAAAGCCATCCATGTGCCTCCTACACATGCTGAGCAACTTCCTCTGTTGCACTGAAAGTGCCGAGTTAGAGGGGTAATGGGGATACTTACCCGCCACTGTCCCAGAGCACAAAGTCCACAAAATGTCACCCGCCATAACCACGAGGTGATCTCGGAGTAGGCTCTGGATATACTTGGTGCCAGGTGAATGTTGCTTGCTCAGGTGGTTATAACCATCTAGAGAGTCTGGTACCTAGAGCAGGAGAAGAGAGGTTTGGAACCTGCACAGACTTAGGAGGCCAGTGGTGGGAGGTGAGTAGTGGGCAATACGTGGTGAAGTGGCAGTGTCAATTATGAGGAAGGTGAGATGTAACCCATGTTCCTCCTCTTTGATGAGTTACTCTTTGGGGTCATATCACAGCCCGCTTTGGGGTCTACTGATGTAATCCAATTCATAATCCTATTCATGCTTTCAGCATGAACTTTTCCTTGAGTTTTCCCTGGATACTCACAGTCAGAAGCAATTTTTCCCACATCTGTGTCCCTTTTGTTCTCTTTTATGTAACACTCTCTCTGACCTACTCTCTTAGTTAATGATCATGGGTGGGCAACAGCTAGCTCAGATTCAAGTGGTAAGCAGATGGATCTAGACTCAACATTGTGATTATTGAGACCCTACTTCTATGCTTTTCATTATTAGTCAGTAGACACAATTAGCGTTTAGCAAAGTCGTTTACTAAAATGGTGTTGTAAAAAGAGTATCTATAAAACATGTCCCTCCTAATTAACTGGAACATACTTTACCCCAAAGACACATAATGTCAATGGGAAGATTGAGAAAAAAAACACCTTAGAGCTATACAATATTAATAAGGCACTCATAGCTAACATAGGTATCAAGCATTAATGAGACTGCATGTCTTGGAAGTTTTTTCTCTCTTCATCATCTCTATATGATTCCAGGTACATTGTCATTGCTGGGTTGGTGGTCACTTGGTTTCACAGAGTTAACTCCTCTCCACAGTGAAAATTGACTGCCAGGTCTATCTCTCTCAAGTTGATAGCTGGTTCTCTTCTCTGCTCCAGGGTTCCCATTACTCAACATTTCTTCCCTCAGTGACTTCTTTTTCTTTAACAGTGTCCATCTAGAGTGGAACTTTATTCTCTCATTTTTTTCCTTTTTGAGTCAAATGACCCCTAGAACTGCTGAATGGGCTGTCATGTGCTCTGCTGTTAATTTCCATGGCTGATTGGGGTATGTTCACATGGGAGAAATTCCCTTCTCTCTTCCTCTCGGCCTCATCATGGAGCTTCTCCTCAGAATACTTTTGATCTGCAATCCTGGTTTGGAATTCTCTCTAAGTCTTAGCTACTTAAAGTCATGTAAAAGTCTTTAGATGTTTGCTTGCCTAATAAAGGTGATCCCTTCAAGTCCATCAGAGGAAGAGGTCTCTACTTCAAAAAAAAATAATGACTTGATATGTCCTTGATTTTGTATTTATATTTTTAAAATCTCATCATCTTTGATTAAATATTATTACCACATCAATATAGTTGAAAGTGGTTATATTCCAATTCTCTTAAACCTTCTTTGTTTATTATTTCTTTCTTTTATTAAACAACAATTTATTAAGCATGTACTATATACTAGCCACAGGCTATGTGGTGGAAAAGATAAGTAGCTGGTCTTTGAGTCAAGAAAACCTGGATTTAAGTCCCAGCTTTTCCACATACTGACTGCATGAATCTGGCAAAAAAATCCCTTAACTTCTGAGTGCCTCAGCAATTATTTAAAAGTGTATGTTGTAGGGAAGATGCCCATTTACACTCACAGAGGAATTTCTTTGTAATTTTGTTGCTTTCTACACAGATGAAATCATAGGTCTCATGTTAAAAAATAACAAAAACAACCAAATAAATTTTCAGGTATAATACTAAGCACTGCCTTAATCTGATGACTTAGTATCCATCTTTGTCCAGGTATTATCTCCCTTACTATATTGTAAACATGGATCAGGTATCATTCTAGCTTGCATGTTCAGTGCTGAGACTAGGAATTTACATAGACTGAGCACTACATAAATAGTTGTTGAATGAAACCCTTCATTTATTTGAATCTGCCATTCATGTGGACATGAGTGGAACAATGTGGCTTCCGGAAACAGGGAGGGAACATTCCTGCTGTACTCTGCCCTGGTCAGACCATAACTAGAGTTTTGTATTCTGGGCACTATATTTTAGCAAAGACAGAATGAATCTAGAGAATGACCACAGGAGGGCAATCAGGGTAGTGAAATGCCTTGAGCCCCCTTGAACCTCTCATAGCATGTGAGAGTCAGCTGAAGGAATTGAAGGGTCTAGTTTTTTTTCTTTTTTTTAATAATTAGTTTATTTTTAGTTTTCAACATTCACTTCCATAAGATTTTGAGTTTTAAATTTTCTCCCCCTCTCTGTCCTCCCTTCTCCCCAAGATGGCATGCAATCTGATATAGACTCTACTTAAGCATTCATATTAAGCATATTTTCTCATTAGTCATGATGTAAAGAAGAATTAGAACTAGTGGGAGGAAGCATGAAAATGAAGCAATAAAATAAAACAAAGTAAAGGAGAGCAAATAGTGTGATTCCATCCGCATTCAGACTCCATAGTTCTATCTCTGGATGTGGATATCATTTTCCCTTGTGAGTCTTTTGGAGTTGTCTTAGATCCTTGCATTGCTGAGAAGAGCTAAGTCTATAAAGTCAGTCATTGCACAGTGTGGCTGTTTCTGTGTACAGCGTTCTCCTAGTTCTGCTCACTTTACTCAGTATCAGTAGATTTAAGTCTTTCTATGTTTTTCTAAAGTCTGCCTGCTCATCATTTCTTATAGCACAATAGTATTCCATTACATTCACATACCACAATTCGTTCAGCCATTCCCCAAATAATGAGCATCCCCTCAATTTCCAATTCTTGGTTACCACAAAAAGAGCTGCTATAAATATTTTTGTACATGTGGGTCCTTTTTCCCTTTTTTATGATCTCTTTGGGATACAGTTTGGAAGTGCTATAGCTGGATCAAAGGGTATTCACATTTTTATAGCTCTTTGGACATAGTTCCACATTACTTTCCAAAATGGATGGATCAGTTCACAACTCCACCAAGAATGCATTAGTGTTCCAGTTTTCCCACATCTTCTCCAACGTTTCTCATTTTCCTGTTTTGTTATGTTAGCCAGTCTGATAGGTGTGATGTGGTACCTCAAAGTTGTTTTGATTTTCATTTCTTTAATAAATACTGATTTAGAGCATTTGTCATATGACTATAGATAGCTTTAATTTCTTCCTCTGAAAACCGCCTGTTCATATCCCTTGACCATTTATCAATTGGAGAATGACTGGTATTCTTATAAATTTGACTCAGTTCTCTACATATTTTAGAAATGAGGGCTTTATCAGAGACACTGGTTGTAAAAATTCTTCCCAGTTTTCTGCTTCCCTCCTAATCTTGGTTCCATTGGCTTTGTTTGTGCAAAAACTTTTCAATTTAATGTAATAAAAAATTATCCATTTTGCATTTCATAATGTTCTTTATCTCTTGTTTGATCATAAATTCTTCCCATCTCCATAGATCTGAAAAGTAAACTATTCCTTGCTGTCCTAGTATCCTTATAGTATCAGTCTTTATATCTACATCTTATACCCATTTTGACTTTATCTTGGTATATGTTGGTCTATGCCCAGTTTCTGCCATACTCTTTTCTGCTTTTCCCAGCAGTTTTTGTTAAATAGTGATTTCTTATCCCAGAAGCTAGAGTCTTTGGATTTATCAAAAAGCAGATTAGTATAGTCATTGGTTGTTGTGTCTTGTATACCTAACCTATTCCACTGATCCACCACTCAGTTTCTTAGTCAGTACCAAGTAGTTTTGATGATTGCTGCTTTATAATACAACTTAAGATATGGTACAGCTAGACCACCTTCCCTTGCATTTATTTTCATTAGTTCCTTTGATATTCTGGACCTTTTGTTCTTCCAGATGAATTTTGTCATTGTTTTTTTCTAGCTCTATAAAATATTTTTTGGTAGTTTGATTGGTATAGCACTGAATAAGTAAATTAGCTTAGGTAGAAATGTCTGTTTTATTATATTAGCTTGGCTTGGCCTATGCATGAGCAATGGATGTTTTTCCAATTATTTAGATCTAACTTTATTTGTGTGAAAAGTGTTTTGTAATTGTGTTCATATAGTTCCTGAGTTTATTTTGGCAGGTAGACTCCCAAATATTTTATAATGTTTACAGTAACTTTAGGAATTTCTCTTTCTATCTTGTGCTGTTAGGCTTTGTTAGTAATATGTAGAAATGCTGATGATTTATGTGGGTTTATTTTATAGCCTGAAACTTTGCTAAAGTTGTTTATTATTTTAAGTATTTTTTTTTACTTGATTCTCTAGGATTCTCTAAGTATACCATCATATCATCTGCAAAGAGTGATGGCTTTGTTTCTTCTTTGCCTATTCTAATTCTTTCAATTTCTTTTTTCTTCTCTAATTGTTAAAGCTAAGATTTCTAGTACAATATTGAATAATAGTGGTGATGATAGGCATCCTTGTTTCACCCCCGATCTTATTGGAAATGCTTCTAACTTATCTCCGTTACATATAATGTTTGCTAATGGTTTTTGATGGATGCTACCTATTATTTTAAGGAAGACTCCATTTATGCCAATTATCTCTAGTATTTTTAATAGGAATGGTTGTTGTATTTTGTCAAAAGCTTTTTCTGCATCTATTTATATAATCACATAATTTCTGTTAGTTTTGTTGTTGATATGATCAATTATGCTGATAGTTTTCCTAATATTGAACCAGCCCTGCATTCCTGATATAAATCCTACCTGGTCATAGTATATTATCCTCAAGATAAGTTGTTGTAACCTCTTTGCTAATATTTTATTTAAAAATTTTCCACCTACATTCATTAGGGAAATTGGTGTAAAATTTTCTTTCTCTGTTTTGGCTCTTCCTAGTTTAGGTATCAGCAACATATTTGTGTCATAAAAAGAACTTAGGAGGACTCCTTCACCTATTTTCTTAAATAGTTTATATAGTATTGGAATTACTTAAAGGTTTGATAGAATTCACTTGTAAATCCACCTGGCACTGGAGATTTTTCTTGGGGAATTCATTGATGGCTTATTCAATTTCTTTTTCTGAAATGAGATTGTTTAAATATTTTGTTTCCTCTTCCATCAATCTGGACAATTTATATTTTTGTAAATATCCATCCATTTCACTAAGATCGTCAAATTTATTGGTATACAGTTGGGCAAAATAGCTCCTAATTATTGTTTTGATTTCCTCTTCATTTGGTGGTGAATTCACCCTTTTCATTTTTTGATGATAGTAATTTGCTTTCCTTCTTTCTTTTTTTAAACTAAATTAACCAAAGGTTATCTATTTTATTGTTTTTTTTTCATAAAACCAACTCTTAATTTTATTTATTAGTTCAATAATTTTCTTAATTTCAATTTTATTAATCTCTCCTTTGGTTTTCAGAATTTCTAATTTAGTATTTAACTGGGGATTTTTAATTTGTTCTTTTTCTAGTTTTTTTTTTTTAGTTGTATGTTCAGTTTATTGATTTCTTCTTTCTCTATCTTATTCATGTAAGCATTTAGAGATATAAAACTTCCCCTTAGGACCACTTTCATTTCATTCCATAAATTTTGGTACTTTGTCTCATTATTGTCATTCTCTTGGATGAAGTTATTCATTGTTTCTATGATTTGTTGTTTGACTCACTCGTTCTTTAGGATTTCACTATTTAGTTTCCAATTAATTTTTAGTCATTCTTTCCATAGTCCTTTATTACATGTAATTTTTATTGCATCATGATCTGAAAAGGATGCATTTAATATGTCTGCCTTTATACATTGAATTGTGAGGTTTTTATGCCCTAGTACATGGTCGATTTTTATGGAGGTGCCATGTACCTCTGAGAAAGAAGGTATATTGCTTTCTGTCCTCATTTAATTTTCTCTAGAGGTCAACTATATTTAACTTTCATAAAATTCTATTCATATTCTTAATTTCTTTCTCATTTATTTTGTGGTTAGATTTATCTAGTTCAGAGAGGGGGAGGTTGAGGTCACTCCATTAGTACAATTTTGCTGTCTGTTTCTTCATCTATCTCCCTTAAATTCTCCTTTAAGAATTGGATGCTATACCACTTGTGCATATACATGTAGTAATGATATTACTTCATTGTTTATGGCACCTTTTAGCAAGATGTAGTTTCCTTCCTTATCACTTTTAATTAGACCTATTTTTGCTTTTGCTTTGTCTGAGATCAGGATTGTTACCCCTGCTTTTTTTTTTAACTTCCACTGAGGCATCATATATTCTGCTCCAGTGTTTTACTTTCACTCTGTGTATATTTCTCTGTTTCAAATGTGTTTCTTGTAAACAACATATTGTAGGATTATGGTTCTTAATCCACTCTGCTGTCCACTTCTGTTTTATAGGAGATTTCATCTTATTCACATTCACAGTCATGGTTACTATCTCTGTCGTTCTCTTTATCCTATCCCTCCGCCCCCCATTTATGCTTTTCTC
Source organism: Vombatus ursinus (assembly GCF_900497805.2). NCBI lineage: Eukaryota > Metazoa > Chordata > Mammalia > Diprotodontia > Vombatidae > Vombatus > Vombatus ursinus. The sequence goes on along the minus strand of NW_020950758.1, from coordinate 3,179,701 downwards.
TCTCCTTTCTCCATTTCCCTCCTCACTAGAGTTTTGTTTTCAACCGCTGCCTCCCTAAATCCATCCTCCTTTCTGTTATTCCTCTCCTTTTCCTTCCCTTTTACACTTTCTATTTCTTTTTTACCTTCTATTCATCTTTTCCCTTTTCTTTCCCCTTTCCCCTCCTACTTTCTGTAGGGTAAGTGAGATTTCTAGACCTAATTGATTATGTTATTCCTTCTTTGAACCAAATCTGATGAGAGTAAGATTCAAACAATGCTCATCTCACTCCCTTCTTTCCCTATAATGTATTAGGTTTTTGTGCCTTTTCTTCCTCCTCCTTTCCTCTTCTCCTAGTACAATCCCTTTTCACCACTTAATTAAATTTTTTTATCATCACATGAGTCAACTTATACCCATTCCCTCTGTATAAGTATACTCCTTTTAAATGTCATAATAACATTACAGTTCTGAAGAGTTAGAAGTGTCATCTTCCCTTGCAGGGATGTAAAGAGTGTGCCCTTATTAATAACATGCTTTTTTTCTTTCCTGTTTTCCTTTTTATGTGTCTATTAAGTCTTGTATTTGAAGGTCAAATTTTCTGTTCAGCTCTGGTCTTTTCATCAGGAAGGTTTGGAAGTTCCCTGTTTCATTGAATATCCATCTTCTCTCTAAAAGATTATTCTCAGTTTCACTGTAGCTGATTCTTGGTTGTAATCCAAGTTCCTTTGCCTTACTGAATATGATATCCCATGAGTTCCAGTCTTTTAATGTAGAAGCTGCAAGGTCCTGTGCAATCCTGACTGTGGTTCCATGATATTTAAATTGTTTCTTTCTGATTGCTTGCAGTATTTTCTCTTTGATCGAGTAATTTTGGAATTTGGCTATGATATTCCTTGGTGTTTTAAATTTGGTATCTCTTTCAGGAGGTGATTGGTGGATTCTTTGATGGCTATTTTACCCTCTAATTCTAGGACTTCAGGGCAGTTTTCTTTGATGATTTCCTGAAGGATGTTGTCCAGTCTCCTTTTTTCATCACGGTTTTCAGGTAGGGCAATAATTTTTAAATTGTCTCTTTTAGATCTATTTTCCAGGTCAGTTGTTTTTTTCTTGAATTTTTTCATTCTTTTCTTTCTGACTGATTTTTGATCTCTCATAGAGTCATTAGCTTCCATTTGCCCCATTCTATTTTTTAACAAATTGTTTTCCTCTATTAGATTTTGTACCTCTTTTTCCATTTGGCCCATTTTATTTTATTTTATTTATTTATTTTTTTAGGCAATTAGGGTTAAGTGACTTGCCCAGGGTCACACAGCTAGTAAGTGTCAAGTGCTCCATCTAAGACTGAATTTGAACTCAGGTCCTCCTGACTTCACGGCCAGTGATCTATCCACTGCACCACCTAGCTGCCCCACCCATTTTACTTTTTAAGAAGTTCTTTTCTTCAGTGTTCTTTTTTCACATTTGACCAATTGTATTTTTAAGAACTTGTTTTCCCCATTTAATTTTTGTCTTTCCTTTTCCAAGCCATTGACTCTCTCTTGCATACTTCTCATTTCATTTCCCAATTTTTCTTCTATCTCTCTTATTTGGCTTTTAAAATCATTCTTTAGCTCTTCCAAGAAGGCTTTTTGGGCTTGAGACCAGTTCATATCACCCTTTGAGTTTTGGGAATTTTTTTTTTTTAAAGTTAAACTCTCCTGCTGAAGCACAGGGACACTTACTCAGGCTTCTTTTCCTGCTCACCCAGGCTTTGCACTTGAATGTTTGGCTCCTGCTAGCCCAGGCCTTGCAGAGGGACGTTTTGCTGTTGGTGGATGTCTGTCAGCTTGGACCTTTGCCTCCTGGAGTTGTGCTTCCCAGAGTTGTGCTGAGGCACTTGTGATTTGGCTGCTGGAGAACACCTTCACCTATATTGGTTTCCTGAGCTGCTGTCTACTAGTTCCTCTTCCTGTACTGAGGCTCTTGGGGGTCCTGCTGTTGGCACTTGCCTGCTCCCCCAACCTGGGTCTCAGGATCTCCTCCTAGTATGTTGAGGTGGGGTTTGCTGCCGGCTTGCTGGGAAATCTTCCATCCTGTACCACTCCCCATCCTTCAGAGTGAGAGGGGTCTTTCCCATTAATCCTCCAAGCTTCCTGGGCTACAATACTTCTGTGCCCCATCTTTCTCCTGGCTCAGCTGTTCCAAGGTTTTTCCTGGATTGATATTTTCTGGGATTTCAGAGGTCAATAAGGGAGGGTGAAATCAACTTCCTTCTTACTCTGCCATCTTCGTTCCTGAAGGTGGAACCTTCTGAAGTATTTAGTCTTGAGAAGTGAAGACTTAAGACTTGATAACTATCTTCAAGTATTTTTGGCAGAATTTGACTTGCAGTTGACCCTAGAGGATAGAAGTATGAGTTTTAGCTCTGATATCTGTGAACTGTGTGGCTTGCTATCTTAACATTGAGGTATATTATTTAAAGCTTGATGGATTATTTAGAAGGATCTTACACTCGCTATTTTTCTTTCTTTTCCCACAAACTCAGTTCCTTTCTTTAAACTACAAAATGGTCTGATTTCTGTATTATCACCTTTAGAAGGCTTGTTCCCACATCCTCAGCAAGAATTTTCAATGAATTTTGTATCTGATATAAGTCCTGCAAATATTAATTCATTTATTAATTTAGCAAGTATTCATCATATGTCCAATATGTTCTAATCACTGAGGATACAAATATAAAAATGAAAAGTCTACCTTTTCAAGAAGCTTTTATTTTACTGGATGAAAACAACAAACGCAAAGGTAAGTGAACATGAGAAAAAATATAAATAATTTCCAAGGGAAAGGAGGGGATAAGTATAACCTCTTCTAAATAGTGGCACTTGAACTAAGTCACAAGGAAGCTAAGGATTCTAAATGGTGGAAGGTAGGAGGGAGCACATTACTTGCAGGAGACCCAGCACGTGCAAAGGCGAAGAGGTGGGACATATGATACAACATATGGACAAATGGAACTAGGTCAATTTCAATGCAATGTAGAATATGTGAAGAGAAGGAACACCCACTAAGCTGGGACATATAGTTCAAAAGTACATTATGAAGGTTTTTCAATACAAAAAAAGAGGATTTTGTATTTTATGTTAGAGACAAAAGGGAATCTCAGGATATTCTTAAGGAGGGAAGGGAAGTGGGGGTCAGACACATGCCTTATGAGTCTCAATGATTTGACAGCTGTGAGGAATGTGGATTAGGAAAGTAAGGAGATGATTCAAAAGCTGTTCCCACCATTAAGGAGAGGCTAAGATCTGACATAGACTAGAGGTTGTATTGTGTGAATGGGAAGAATGGGGATGGATTTGAGAGCTAACATGGAGAAATAACTAACAAGAACTTGAAACTGACTAGATTGGGAATGGTGGAGGGGGGGGAGGGAAGTGTTGAGGATCATCACAATGTTGCAGACCTGAATGAATAGGAGGACAGAGGTAACTTCTTGATATGAACAGGTTAGATAGGTGTAGAGGGAAGAGTTTGGTTTTTTTGTTTTTTGTTTTTTTTTTTTGGAGGGGCAAGAATGGGTGGAAGAGAGCATGATGAGTTTTGTTTGGGATGTGTTGATTTTGAGACTGGAATTAAGTGCCTCTTTCTACTTCTAATTACCCAACTTTTGTGAGCTTAGGGAAGTTCTTTTCCCAACTTTCTAAATCTTAGATTCCTCTAATTTAAAATGAGATCACTGGATTAAATGTTCTCTAAGGGCAGCTAGGGGTACAATGGAGGAGTCAGGAAGACATGAGTTCAAGTTCACCTTTAGACACTTACTAGCTGTGTGACCCTGGGCAAGTCAATTAACTTTGTTTGCTTCAGTTTCTTCACCTGTAAAATGAGCTGGAGAAGGAATGACAAACCACTTGAGTATCTTTGCCAAGAAAACTCCAAATACGGTCATGAAGAGTTAGACATAACTAAAAAATGACTGAACTACAAAAGTCAAGTCAGTCTTTTATTAGGCATCCCCAATTATTGTGTTAAATACACACACACACACATATTTGTATGTATACACATCTAATCTCCAAGGGAGATCCTAGGATCTCCAAGAGTAGACAGGGTTTGCATGGGGTGATTTCAGAAGGTTTATTCATTAAACAAGTATTTCCTAAAAGAATACTTTCATGAAAGACACGTGTTTCTACGCCGGGGGCTATTTTAAGTTCAAACGTTTCTGCTAAACTTTGGGAAGGCTGATTTAATCCCCTGGAATCATCAGGGCCTAATGTGTTGAACATTCTTGCTGAAGACCAATGATCTTATTAGCAGCATAATCCTGCTCTTGGAGATTCACAAGAAATTAAAATGTGTAACTTCTGATTACCCAGGGGATTAGATTGAGCGGTCTGGAGGAACAGAAACCATGACTGTTAGAACAGTTTCAAAGAAATCCTTTGTTTCTCTTTCTATTTCTAAGAACTTTTTTGTTTGCTGATTTTGAGTGAGGCTGTGTTATTTTACTAATGGCTCAATGACTTATGGGAATGATGATGGAGATGATGGTTGTGGTGATAATGGTCCTAATTATGATATTCATGCTTATGATGCTGATGATAATGGTGGGAGCCATGCTGAGAATTTTCATGTTGGAGGTGGTGGGGATATTGGCGGATCACATTCCTTTATCACTTGAAAATTTGCCAAGTACTTTCCTCACAGTTACCCTGTAAGATTGGCCTGCAAGGATAATTAACTCCATTTTATAGATTAGGAAACTGAGGGATGCACAAGAGGAAATATATCCCACTATACGGTTACACAGAGAATATCAGAAGGAGAAATTGGGATCAGTTTTCCTTTTCTCACACTATGGGGCCTCTCTTATGAGGCCATATTACTATTTAATGAAATTTAACACATTAATTTTTTTTGAGTACTAAGTATGTGCCAGGCATGAGAATGGCAGGCATGTGATCTTCTAGGGATAATAATTTAAACATACAATTTGAAAATTTTCCTTTTTTTAGTTCTTACTAAGGAAAGCAGCCTCACCTTTTAAGTTTTTTTTATTTTTTATTTTTTAGGCAATTGGGGTTAAGTGACTTGCCCAAAATCACACAGCTAGTAAGTGTCAAGTGTTTGGTCTGAGGCTGGATTTGAACTCAGGTCCTCCTGACTTCAGGGCCAGTGCTCTCTCCACTGTGCCACCTAGCTGCCCCCAGCCTCATCTTTTAAAAATGAAAATAGCCAATCCCTCCTCCCTCTGAGTGGTTGGCTTAGAAATATAGCATATAACCACGTTTTTTGCTGATTAATAGAGAGCAGGAAGTCTTTCATTCCCCAGAGCCATTTCTCTTCCAAACTTCTCCATCTCTGTTGAACATAACACATTGCTGCTAGTCATTGCTGCTTGTATCCTCCATCAACTTTCACTTTTCACTCTCTCAACCCCATACCCCATCAGTTGCCTCATCCTATCAGTTACACAACCATAGTATAAGTTCAGAATGAATATGTATAAGCCTCCCCAACTTCTCACATTTGTCCCCTTTTCCCCAGTCCCATGGTCATCACTGTGTTTCAGGTCATTATCATCTCTTGTCTAGATTATGTCAACAGGCTCCTGGTTGGTCTTCTCTCCTCCAAAATTTCCTCTTTCCAGTCCATCTCAGAAAGCTACAAAATGAATCATCTTAAAGCACAGATGTGACCATGTGGCAGTCCTGAAGAAGAATCTCTCTCTTCCCTCCAAGTGCAGCTCATGCTTCATGACCTACAGTCATTATTAGCCCATGTTTTGGTGTTCTTTTCCAATTTTGAAATTTATGTTGTGTTTACCAAGGACTTATTTTTCAGCAGGTGTTCCTGCCAACTCCTTGTGATAGTTTCTTCCCTAGCAATAGATTCACAAGCCTTCTTCCCATCAGCATCTTCTCTAATCAGGATCCAACTCCACATTTGAGAATCTGGTTGACTACAAACTCCTCACACGGTTATGAGTCTGGGTCAGTTCCCTCCCTTGTCTCTCTCTGCTACCCAAGGGTATGGCCAAAGCCTGGAAGATACACACACACACACACACACACACACACACACACACAGACACACACACAAAACATATCAGTGCAACCACTCACAGCAAGAATGCAAACCACCTTCAAGGCAGGGAGTATTTTGTTTGTTTCTTTACATAGTTAGCACCTACCACAAGTTTCTAACAGGTAATTACTTAACAAAATCTTGATTGAATCTCCTTTGTGCTAATTTTTTGCTCTCCTTGTATTATATTTAATTCTGTACATTCTTTTCTCTTGTTAGATAGTGTGCTCTCTGAGGATAGGTAAGGTCTAATTCTTATTTCTTCATTTTTTTGCCCCCTTCTCTTTCCCCTTTTCCAAGCATGACTTCTTACACAAAATAGGTATTTAGTGCCTCTTTCAGAATTTGAGTGAATTGCTAAACCCTTTGAAAGGTGTCGTGGGAGAAATAAAAAATATATAAGATATGATCTCCCAGGAAACATTTAATGAACTGTGATCAGCTAGAAGTAGAGGCAAGGACAGACCTTAGAGAAGACAAAAGGCCTGGCAGATAAAAACAGGGCAAGTACTCAAGACAAAAAGCTTTACCTTCCAATGTCAGATGCCATGTCTTCATTGCTCTCAGCTCCCAGATCTGCTCTTGTTCATTAAGCACAGTGGGTGACACAGTTGAATCCACTGCCCTGGTTAGGAGACTGACATTTTATAAATATGTGATCCCCACTCCGGACAGCTCCTGCTCCACACTGAGGCCCCCCTGACAGGGAGCTCATCTAGCCTCCATCAGTTCACAGCAGGTGACCCTGGAGCATGGGGAGGCCTTGTGACTATGCTGTTTCACAAAAGAATTAGCTGGATTTCTAGAATTTAACCTTGGCCTTGTTTCTGAATGAATGTGTGAACTAACAAAATCTCTAAGAACTTGGAAACCCAACATGGAGAAAGAGGAGTGTTTCTATACTGGATGAGCAGTCAAAGGGCCTGAAATCTTAACCTATTTTGTTGTTTAATCTTTCTAATTGCCATAGGCAAGTTACTCAGGTCCTCTGGATCTTCGTCTCCCCAACTGTAAAGTGATAAATTTGGACTAGATAACTTCTTAGGTCCCTTTCAATATCAATATCCTCTCTTGGCTGTTTTTAAGGTTCCTTTAAACATTTTCTGTTCTAAGGTCCTTCTTAGCTCTGGTACTGTACCACACATAGCATTAAGTATTGTCAGAAATACGAAAAGTCATCAGGAAATGAGGCAGTTTCAATTTTCTAAATTTAAACTTCACCCTAAAATAATTCCAAAGTTATTATTTTAACTGTTTTTGATAGGAATCCTCATATTATTAAACTCATCACACAGTATTGAGTCTGGGTCAGTATTTTAAACAATTCCCAGGTTTACCAAGTATTGCCTGTATGAATTTGGGCATGCAACTTTCACTCTCTGGGATTCTTTAATTTTTTTTTTTTAGGCAATTGGGGGTTAAGTGATTTGCCCAGAGTTACACAGCTAGTAAATGTTGTATGTCTGAGGTCAGATTTGAACTTAAGTTCTCCTGACCCCAGGGCCAGTGCTCTATCCACTGTACCAGCTAGCTGCCCCTAATTCTTCAATTTATTTAACTTGAGAGAAATCATCAATTATTCCCATTAAATCTCTATGACAAAATAGTAAATCCAAAATTTAGAGGGAAATAACACAAATGCATAACATCAAACATGATTCCCCACTAAAGAGTGCAAAAAAGATATGGAATCAGAAGAAGAAATAAAAACTATCAACAATCATATGAAATATTGCTCCAAACACCCACAATAAGAGAGATGAAAAATAAAATAATTCTAACGATTCATTTCAAATCCTCAAAATTGTCAAACAGAATAATAAACAAAAATATTTGTAAGGGAGGAGACTTTTCCTGACTAACCTCACTTGTAGTCACAGAAGGCCCAAGATGTAATCATAAAGTGTTAATGAGATATTAAACTTACTGCAGAGATGCAAACACATCTCTGATTAAGTACAGAAGAGGATAGCAGATTCAACTAAGCATACAAATTAGCCACATCTCTGAGGGCTTTAATCAGGTAAGAACTAGATGACTTTCAGAGTTTGAAAGTTGAAGGCATTGAAAAATAGGAGTAGCTACATTGCGCATAGAGTTTTGAATAACAACCATAGGATCAGTGGAAGATACAACATGTAACTAGGAACAGAGATACAAATGCCAGGCTGATGCAAAGAGAATGTCACTTGAGAGAAAAAGTAGTTTTAAGGAATGTGATACTTGGAAACAAAGAAGAAAATCATACTGTAGAGAGATGTAGACCCTAAGAACAAAGCTAAGCAATCTGCCCATTAGAGACACTATACCAAGTGGAATTATATAAAGGTTATACAGAGATAGAAAGGACTTCTTGGATATTAAGCATCTGGAATTGATAGTTGACTTTACCACACATGCTTGTAATTTTCACCATTGTTGTACTCTGTGTTTGAACCCATTGATCCATAGATAGTATGAGTATTTGTGGGAAAGTGTGCCCTAGGTTTATTGGTAGAATATTTTACAGCTATTGTTGTTACTATTTTATCATAGATAATGCAAGAAATGCCTTTGGTAAGACCCAATTTAATCTAATGGCTGATTGTTAATCAAAATCACACCAACTGGGGCTCATGAACTATAGGTTTAGAAGTGTAGATCCCCAGAGTTACCCCTTAAAATCTAGATAGTAGCCATTACCTGGTTACTAGACTGAAGAGTACACACACACTCACACACACATATTTGTTTCTAATGATTACCATCTTTAGGGCAAGGGGGAGGGAAAAAAGAAAAAAAGGAGAAAAAGGAAATTTACATTATAACTTTATTACATATTTAAAGTAAATAGCAATTTGTACATAGTAGATTTGCAATTTCATATGCAACCATCTTCATTATACTATGCTATGGAAATGCTGTTTATTGCATAAATTAAAAATAAAATAAATAAATGAAACACTCAAAGGACCTAAGAAGTAAGATGTCATCCACCTCCAGAGAAAGAACTCATAAATAGAAGTATATATAGTATAGTTTTACATAAATATATACATGTGTGTCAAATGGTCACTTTCTCTAGTGCAGTGTGAGAAAGGAAAGTGAAAAAAATAAAAATACAAAGTATACAGCATAGAACAAAATAAAAAAAATTAGCCTTCTAAAAGTGTCTTGGGATTGTTGAAGTTTTTGCTGTCATTTTTTGGTGGAGGAGGACTCAGAACCGAATTTTAGAGTAGAATTTATTCCCTCATTTAGGAGATTCTACTCACACCATGGCAATACAGCTCCATTGTATCAGGAGGTTTCATTTGTCTGTATACTTCTTTACTAATTTTTAAGCTTTTCTGCTGGATTTTCTGTGAGGTTTTCCTGGTGAAGGATTCTCTCATATTTTTTTTCCCCATATGCTTTATTTGGTATTTTTTCCCTGTTTTGAGGTGAAAAAGAAAAGCTGAGTTTAGATACGACTGCTCATTCATCCACTGTGCTCAAAGGCATCCTTAGTTCTTCAACCAATCTTCACCTGATATGGTCCTCAGTCATTTCACCATCTTTTGTACTTGTCCAAGTGCCAGCTTGTTAATTTCCTTCTCAAATGTCTCACCCAGAACTAAGCAAAATTCTCCAGGTATGAGCAGGGCAGAGAAGAACAGAGCCAATATCTCCTTTTTTGTTGGAATCTTTTCTTCTAATAATGAACCCTAAGATGGCCTTAGCTTTGGGGGGTATTTCATCATTTTGCTACCTCACATTGAGTTTGCCCTCCCATACCCCTGTTTTTCCTGAACAATAGTCTTTTTACAGATCCCCTGATCCCACACCTAACCTTGGATAGTTGACCTTTGAGGTCATATTTCTATTTTTCCTTGTAAAACTTTAACTGGTCATCTTAATGCAATATCTTCTCAGAGTTGTAGCTGAATCCAAAGGGAGATCTCTGCATATGTCAGGCATCCTGAGACATACCAATGGATTTTTAATGGGATTTTCCTAAGTTGAATAAAATCTTCTGCTATTACCTTTATTTGCCATTTATTTTTATTTTTCACTTGAAGAGGTGTCCTTCATCACCCCAAGAATTTCTGCACATATTTATTCTGCACAGAGTCTTAAATTTCTAGGCATATTTCTTCAGGCTCTCATGTGCTACTACATATGAGTGCTCAGTGCTGCCGGAGTGCTACATTTAATAGACTGAGATACATGGTCTTTAACCAATCCAATGTGATGTTGCTTAAATGGGCTCCAGCTAGTAATAGCAAATAATATAGATTTTGACCTATCATGATGGATGTTGGCCTATATAAATAAAACAGAGTAATGTAATCCAGTATTTACCCAACAGACTAGAAAAAAGCCTTGGGAAATAGAAGACCTGGATTCTAGCCCCTTCTATGCCACTAATATGCTGTGCGATCTTAAAAAGTCATAATGGGTAAAAAATCTTACTGCAAATATAAGGCCAACAATATCTTTGAGGACTCAAAAATAAACTGAGAGAGAAACAGATGGAATTTTAGAATGTAGGAAATTCTTAGATAAAACACAGATATGGAAAGACTGGAAAAGAGAAAACTTTTGGGAAATTTTTCTTAGTCCTTGAGGTGGGAACAAGGAAGGAAGGAAAGAGGCATTTATCAACATTGTCTTAGGAATATTCTGAAGCTCAGCTGGCAGGATAGATAGGATACCAGACACTGAGATCCTTTCTCAAGCTGAACTGCCAAGCATTCAAATTCTGCCTCAGAGAGCACAACTCCAATGGGCTGGCCACGTTGTTCAAATGCAAAACATACACTTGCCAAAAAGAGTATTTTATAGAGAGCTCACATAGGGCAAGTGTTCCCATGGTGGTCAGAAGAAGCAATACAAGGACACTCTCAAGGTCTCTCTTAAGAACTTTGCAATTGATTGTGTGACATGGGAGACACTGGCACAGGGCCACTAGGCACGGAGTGCCCATATTGGAGAAGGTGCTGTGCTCCATGAGCAAAGCAGAATTGAGACAGCTCAAAGGAAATGCAGGATGGGCAGATTTGGAGAATCCACTGCAAATGTGCACACGGACTATTTGTGTCTGACCTGAGGTAGAGCATTCTGAGTTCGTATTGGTCTGATCAGCCACAGTAGAACACACTGTAATGACTCTAGCATAGTGATGTCATTTTGGTCCTCTTCGAGAACGCAGGACAATAACCAACTAGCCAACCAACCACCTGCATATTAGGTACTGTGCCATGCATTTCACAAATATTATCTCATTTTCCCTTCACAGCAACCCAGGGAGGTATGTGGTATTATTACCTCCATTTTATAGTTGAGGAAATTGAGGCAGATAGCTTCTAAAAGCTTTTCTCTGGGTCACCCAGCTGGTAAGTGTCTGTGTTAAGATTTGAACTCAGGTCTTCTTGACTCTAGGACCAGTGCCACCTAACTATAACCTTAACTTCATTCTAAATCTTTTATGCTGAGATGTTTCCAGTGTCTGAGAGCACACTTTGATCTCTCCCCTGTCTGTCACACTTCAACCCTGCTTTTAGTTTCCCTGTTTCTGTTTCTTTTCAGTCATTGTCTCTTCTCAGACATGGGTAAGGACACAGTTCCCTAGGTGCTGCTGCTCAGCTCTGGTAGTCCTCATTCCTTCCTTTTAGGCTGTATCTTTTAGGAATTGGTGGAAATCTTGGACATGACTTAAGGTCATCTTTGTAAATCCTCCTTTGGCTTCTTACCTCCATCACTCCTGGTTCTACCCTCTGGGACCAGCCAGAGAAAGTTTGTTTCTCTTCTAAATAATAGTTCTTTATATCCTCGAAGGTATATCCATCCCTTATTACTCCTGAAGACCCATCACCATCCCATTTTCCCTCATTTGGACGCTCTTAACTGATCAATGCCCCTCTTAAAATGCATAGCCAAGAGCTGATTCTAGTACTTTATATGGAGTATGATCATGGCAGTGACTTACAGCCCCTATGTACAGAAAGTCTGGCACATAGTAGGGCTTACTGCATGTTATATAAGTTAATGAATAAAATAACGTCAAGCTCCCCATCTACAGTATCTCAGTTATTGGTTGCTGGCTTGTGTAATCAATCTTGGAAACATCCATGCTCAGCCATGTGTGAATTATACCTCTTCTTCCCCCACCTCCTATTTTTCTGTTCGTTTCAGCATAATGCCCTCAAGTGAATATAACTCTAAAAACATTTTAGCAAAGTGGGGACTGTCAGGGAGATTTGTTTTGCATTCAAGTCATCCCCATGACATTTTATGCTCAAACAAATCTTCCTTGGTCTCTGGCCCAAGGACACCCACTACTGGAGACGAGACAGGTTGTGTGGAGTAGCTCATTCTGTGGCTGTGTATGTGTCTGATTTCCTAGAATTACAAAATGTCAAAGCTGGAAGAGACTTTACAGTTCATCTCCTCCCACCCCCTCATTTCACAGATGAGGAAAGAAAGACTGAGAACAGTATGATGACTTTCCAAATGTGGAAGAGAAAGTATGAGAATCCCGGCTTTCTGACTTTCTCAATGGCTTTTTCCTTCTCTATAGCATAGCTGCCTCTCTAATTCTTCTTCTTTTTCATCATCATCATCATCATCTTCATCATCATCATCATCATCTCACTCCACTCTGCATCTGCTACTCTGCTTGGTTTCAACTCCATGGAACAGGATTCCCCCTACCCCATCCCAGGTTAAACTTAGCACCTCTTATCACCACCAGGCTGCTAACTCAAGCCATAAATGACTCCAACTCCCTCAACCTCCTCTCACCTCTGATTGGAGAGCTGGAGCACAGTATAAAACTCCTCCCTATGCCTTCCTTTGTAGAGGACAGAAACTGGACTCTCAGCTCACTTTACTCTACAGCTGCTGTTCTACCTGGTTCCAGACCCTTGGAACAATATACCTCCATGCCAGGTGTCCCCTCACATTCTCCTCCTCCCTCTCCTGCCTCCTTTTGTGTATTGTCTCTCCTCATTAGATTGTATGCCCCCTTGAGGGGGAACTGCCTTTCTTTTTATTAATTGTATTTCCAGCACTCAGCACAATGCTTGATACATAGTAGGCATTTAATAAAGTTTTATTGGATTGGATTGGATGGGTTGATGATGGTGATGAGGTTGATATACATTGCTAGTTTTTACACAGGACTTTAAATTTTACAACACACTTTGCATATGTGTCATCTGATTCTCGCAACAATCCCATGAAGTGAATGCTGTAAGTATCTCTGTTTTATAAATGAGGACCCTGAAGCTCAGAAAGGTTCAATGACTTGAACAGGGTCATAGAGCTAGTAAATGCCCATGGCAGGATTTAAACTTGGGTCTTTTGGATTCATAATGCTTTCCCCCATGACACCTAACTCAGTTTGATAGAATCTGATCTAGGTTCTTCCTCAAACTGGAGGAGGGCTCAGGCTAGTTATCTTTTATTCTCCAGACTTTGAAAGCATGCCTCTGTTGCCTTTTTTTCCTTCCATCCCTGCAGCCCCCACCTCCAGTTTTGAAATTCTTTCTGGAATCTCCATTTTGAGGAAGGAGCTAGACCATCCTTCATTCCCTAGACTTAACCATCATGCCCTGATTGGTGCCCTTTCCCCATCTCATCCACCAGAATAGGATCCTTTTTAGGTTCCTTTTATGTGATATCCTCCCTCATTAGAATGTAAACTCTGTGAGGGTAAGGCCTGTCTTTCTTTTTGCTTGTGCTTCCCAATACTTAGCACAGAGCTTGACACACTAAATGCTTAATAAATGTTTGTTGATTTGACCTGGTTCTATGAGTTTCCTCTTCTAAGGTCTATTCCACCTTTGATGTTCAGTGCATTAATTTCCCTTCTAGCTCTAACATCCAGGGTTCTAAGTTATTGTTGAACTCTCAGTCTTGTCCATCTTCCACTCAGCTTTAAACTGATCTTCTGGAGGAGCAGATCTGCCTACTTCATTACCCCCCTAAAGAAATTTCAGTGGCTCCTAATTACTTTCAAGATTAAATGTAGAATCTGCTGGCATTTGAAATCCTACATAACATGGTCCCATCCTATTTTCCAGGTGTTTTATATTTTATTTACCCCCATGACACTGACCTTTTTATTCTTCCTCATGCAAGACATGCCATCACCCTGACTCCATCAGTTGTAACTGACCAGTCCTCAGGTCCGAAATGTTCTCCCTTCTCATCGATGGCTTCCTTCAAGTCCCAGCAAAAATCCTCCCTCCTACGAGAAACCTCTCAATCTCTCTTAATTCTAGTGCCCCCTCCTTGGTGATTATCTCCAATTTATCGTATATTTATGTGCTTATATTATTTGTACATGGTTGTTTGAATGTTTTCTCCCCACTGGTCTATAAGCTCCTTAAAAAGGGACCTTTTTTTGCCTTTCTTTACATTCCCAGCACTAAGCACCATGCCTAGCATATATTAGGCCCTTAGATACTTCTTGTCTAATTGACACATGCTAGATATAAGAAAGCTCTCTATTTCTTTCACTGCAGAATTGTTTAAAACTCAAAGGACTCATAAATACACATTGACAAATACCTGAGAAATGAAACAATACCCCATCATTCCTATCTACTCTTTCAGGATGTAAGAAAGACTCCTAGATTTGTGGGACAACTAACCGGAATTTTCTTTTTTCCCAGTCTGACCTGTCTGAGTGGCAACTCATAGTCCAAGACTTCTGGGCAGATGGGTATGTCTTCTTTCCTCCATGCTTTCTGCTCTCTCCTCCTGGCAGTGATTATTTCTCCTCTGCAAAACTGAAGTTACAAGGAGCACCTCTCACTGGGCAACCATTACCTGCCCAAGTGTTAGAGTGAAGTGCAATAGAAGAGACCAGGGCACACATTAGTATCCATAGGAAGCACCCCAGTCAGGCAGACTGAGGGTGGTCTAGCTCCTTCCATTAATTCCTCTCACCCTCTATTACATTTGGACAGCATGGGGCATTAAAGAATGAGAAGATTTGGTGAAAATGGAGATGATAACCATGCTTCCCTGAGAGAGAGTCAGGGGGTAATTTCTTTCTCTTTCTTCTTTCCATTCCAGTCTCCTCACGTCCTATGCTGACCTCCATGAGTGAGCCATCTTGTTCTTAAAACATATCCCTGCTTCAGAAATTCCTATTTCCTCAGCACTAGCCTGAGGCGCTTCTCAGATATGAGAGATCAATCCTATTTAAAGAACTGTAAGAAAAAAAAGATCTCTGACTCAAATTACAACCTAGAACAACTAGATATCCTGGTTAATTGTTTTTTCTCTTCTTTCAGATACAATCAGTCAGAATGCACCCCCTGGGTTCAGCATTAAGGACAAGGTCATTGAGAGCCACATATTTCCTCCAGGCCCAGTGAGACTTGCCATGATTCTCTAACTGCCATTGCTCATGAAGCATAAGGGGGCTTTCAGGGGACGCTGGACACTGAGGCTGATCATTGGTCTTAGCCACAAACATGGAAGATTTTTCTTTGCTATTGGTTAATCATTCCCCAGATTATTTTTCACATACAGTTTTTCATGGCCCCTTTATACACAGAACTGCAGTGGTGACATTTTTGGCTCTAAGTAAGAGCCAAGATGGAAGGGTATGTAGTCCAGTCTTCATTTTACAGATGAGAAAACTGAAGTCAATAGAGGTTAAATGACTTTTTCAGGGTCATGGAGATGAGATATAACAGCCAGGATTTGAACTCACATCCTCTTGCAATGAAAATATATTTCGCAAGCTGTTTCCTTGGGAATTGAGTAATTGTTTCTTGAGTGACAATAATTTTTGCCCATTGATCACAAAACTTTCCTAGGATGTCATACTTGAAAGGAACTTCAGAAAGCACACACACACACACACACACACACACACACACACACGCACACAATGGAACGTTAGTGTTAGGAGAGACCATAAAGATCATTTCACCATCCTGGAGCATTAGAACAAGAAAGGATCTTGAGAGTAAGCTGGTATTCCTGCCTCATGTTATCGATGAGAAAAATGGGGCCCAATGAGCAGAAGAGCCTTCACAAAATCCCAAAGTCATAGAGTTGAAAGGGGGCTCAGCTGTCATCGGATCCAAGTGACATTTGAAAAAGGACACCTTCTGTAATCACAAGGACAAAGGACTGACCTAAGGAGGAAGGGAATACGTTTTACAAGCAATTAAATAGGGGAAAAAGAGAGAAAAAAAGGCGTATCTTCTGCAATATATTTGACAGTCATTCAGCATTTGCTTGAAAGTCTCTGGTTTGGGAGATCAAACTGTCTCCAAGACACCTCAATTTCCTTTCCTAAAGTTTAAATTACTAAGAAGGCTTTCCCGACAGCAACTTTTGGTTTGCCTTTTTAGAGATTCCACCTCATTGTTTCTATTTCTGCTCTCTGGGACCAGTGAGAGAATGTCCAATTCCTCTTCCATCAAGCAGGCCTTCAGATTCTGGGAGACCTCACTCAACCTCCACTCTGTCCCTGCTTGACTGTACCATCAGTGCTTCCTCATTTCCTTCATCTTCTCTCTCTGTGGTACATATTCCAAGTTCTTCAATATCCTGACCCACCTCCTCTGGAAAGTTTTCAGATTGCCAATATGCTTCTTAAACCATGATGCGTGGATATGCTGAAGTCAGCTCATATTGGCTCGTGAGAGCTGATTGTTAAATTTTCAGTCTCAACATTTACACATGAGAAATTGAAGAACTCTACAAATCAAGAGTTAATATATTGTTCTGTTGATTATCTAGTCTTAAGAAAATGAAAAAAGAAAATATTAATACAAATTAAATTTAAAAATATATGATGTATACTTTGTGTGTGAGAGAGAGAAGAGATGGTTATTAAATATTTAACAATATACTGCTGCTCTCTTTTGTGGAGGCAAAAAAAAAATTAAAAATTGAGGGATTACCCATCAAGTGGGGGAAAAAAAACTGAACAAGTTGTGGCATATGGTTGTGATGAAACACTCTTGTGCTATAAGAAATGACAAGTAAGATGCTCTCAGAAAATCCTGGGAAGACTTATGTGAACTGATACAAAATGAAGTAAGCAGAACTAGGAGAACACTGTGCACAGTAACATCAATGTTGTAATAATAAGCTGCAAATGACTTAGGTACTCTGATCAATAATACAATGATCCGAGACAATTGTGAAGAACTCAGGATGAAAAAAGCTATCTACCTCCAAAGAGAGAAATGATGAAGTTTGAGTGGAGATTGAAGCATAATTTTTTAACTTTATTTCTCTTGTCTTTTTTTTGCAACATAGTTAATATGGAAATGTGTTTTACATGATTTCAGATGTAGAATTGACATTACATTGCTTGTCTTCTCAGAGTGGGAGAAGGCATAGAAGAGAAAATTCTGAAAAAAGAATAATTCTTAAAATCATTTAAAACAACAACAATAATATGCTGCTTTTTAGAACTGAACAGAATGCCTTAGATGTGATCTCCATCCCTTTATCATTATTGGATGTTATACATCTCTTAACGATAATGCAGTTTTTACTCAATATCTTGGCTTCCCTGTCAAACAATGTTGTTTGGAAAGCCTCACTCCAAACAATGCATAACTCAGATGACACTTTCTACAGGATTCCCACACCTAGCATTCTTCCTCTCCAAATATTATATGTATGTATTCCGTATATGTTTTTGTTTATTTTATGGGTACAAACTATTTTCTCACAAAATAATGTAAACTCCTTAAGGATGTGGATTTTTTTCCATTAATTCTTGCCTAGTTCCTGGGAAAATGCTTGGTATATAGCAGGTATTCATTGGACTTGGTTGGATTGATTCAAATTGAGATTGTAATTCACTCACCTACTGGACCTCTTCACAAATGAAATACCCTCTACCCATGCTTCCCCCAGTTTCTACCTGTGACATTATTTTTTTGAATCCAAATATAAAGCTTTACACTTATCTCTATAGACCTTCTCATACTTCTCGTACAATTCCCATCATGTTCAGATTTTTTTTTTGATTTTCAGTTAATTATCAATTTTCTGGTGTGTTACCTCTCTCCCTTACCATGTTCCCTTATCCCTGGCTTTGAGCCATTTGCAAACTTGATGGACACAACATCTATGCCTTGAAGTCATTTACAAAACTATTAAGCAGTACTGCACCAAGGACAGAACATTAGGCCTTCCAATGGAGACCTACTTTCAAGCCAAAATCTGAATACCTACTCTTAGACTACAAAGAATCAACCAGTTCCAAATACATGTAACTTTAGTAACATCTAGACCATGTCCTTCCATATTTTTCACTCCAAGACATATCCTTTCCTAGCTCAGAGCATTTTCACTGACTGTCTGCCATGCCTAGGATGCTTTTCTCATCACCACTTCTTGTCTTCCCTGGCTTCCTTCAAGTCCCAGGTAAAAATCTCTTTTACAACAAGCCTTTCTTCATCACCCCCAGTGCCTTCCCAAGGCTGATTATCTTCAATTCTTATTGTGTAGCTTGTTTGTACATAGTTGTTTAAATGTTGTCTCTCCCCATTGGACTGTGAACTTTTTGAGAATGGTGGCAGCTTTCCCCCCAACTTCTTTGTAACCCCAGCACTCAGTACAGTACCTGGAACATAATAAGCATGAAAAAAAAATAGTGATTGATTGACCATATAAGCCAGTATCTTAGTAACACAAGAAGGAGGTAGTAAGGTAGTAGAATCAGAATTTCAAGTCCTTCCTTAATGTCCAGATCCAGTCTTTCTCCACAACATCATGGTTTCTTTCCAGCCACTCTCTTTAGAGACATTATAATTCATATTTAGAGAAGAGAATAGGTTTCCATTTTTTAATAAAGAGAATCTTTTTAAAAGTATAACAAATTCATTTCAAAAATCCTCAATTCTTATTTCTGATTCTTCTTCAAATTGGTATAGAATATTTTGCTGTACCATTTTGTCAACAACTGTACCACAGCTAAGCAGGTCAAGAAGCCAGAGTGAAGTAAGCTGCTCAGAGAATAATAAGGAAGGACACATTCTACTCAGTAGATGCCAGAACATCAGAAATATCCCAGACCACAAAACTAACAATGTCTGAGCATGGAGGAACTTTAGAACACAGAATGTCAGAGGTAGGAAAACATAGAATAGAGAATGTCAGAGATTTTGTGAACATTATAGATCATTTTATGAGGCAGCCTCATTTTCCAGATAGGGAAAATGGAAATTTTCTTTACCTTCCACACAGGGCTGTTGTGAGTCTCAAATGAGATGATATGCAAAAAGTGTTTTGTAATCAAGAAAAAGTCATTGAATGACAGCTATTATGGTTAGTAAGAATGATAACAGCAATGACAATAATGATTATTATCTAGAAACAAAGGCTTCAGTGTATCAGGAAATCTTATATTGTTTGAAGCAATTTGGGGGTAATATGAGTCATCACAGGTCCTTTGCTCATTTTTCAATACCATTCTGAATTGAGGGATATAAGAAGTAGTCAGCCAGCATTTGCTGCTCATGCCACTTTGACAACATTCTATATATGTATATATGTATTTGTACATATGTACACACACACACATATATACATATATATATGTATACACATATACTATATGTGTATACATGGAGAGAGAAAGAGAGAGAGACAGAGACAGAGAGACAGATACAGAGAAACAGAGAGATAGCACATCTACACAATATAATGTTGGGTGATGGGTGGTCTTGGGGCCACCAAAATAAGGATGGCAAGGTCTCTCTGCTTCAAGGTCTAGACAGTTCACTAACATCAACAGAATATAATTTAAATGCAATTTAGAATGTGTGATTTCCATATGAAGTCAAAATGTTTGAGAGATTGTTGGAGAGAGAAAATCTGTGCATTTGGGGTGGTCAAGGGAGGCTTCATGTAGGGGGCACCATTCAAGCTATGACCTGATTGATCTCCACAGGAGGAGTTGAAGAAGGCCATACTGACACAGGAAAATGTGTGAGCAATGACTTGGGGATAGGGAAACAGGATGTGATTGATGTGGAGATTCTTAATTATTGCTCTGCTTAGTAATGATGCAAGCCAGGCCACGTGTGTATGAGTTGTACAATCACACTGAACAGTGGGACTCCATTACTATCTCACCTACTAAAAAGTAATGACCTTTGTTAGATAAGGACACTTCTACACTGAATGAATGAATCAGAACCTCATGTGAACAGGGTGACCACTGGGCCTTTACACCTCTTTGAATCAATCAAAACTACTTGGTAAGAGACTCAGTCATACCCATTGTAAAAAAAAAAAATGAATGAAAAGGGGAGCTTACTTAGAATGGTGATAATAGAGATGTTGTGGCCTGGAAGCAGATAGAGGACTAATCAGGTCATACATATAAGAGCCCCAAACTGTCAAGTAGGCCAGGAGAAGGGCAAAATTCAGGCAGAACTGAGCTCTGGGAGTTAACAGAGATAAAATTGAGGAAGGCCATCTTCTCTGCAGCCTTCTCAGAGAGGAAGAGCCAGGCTGCTACCATCAGTGTACTCATCCTTCCTAGGACAGAAAAAAAACCCAAGAAAATGTCAGTTCTTTCTCCATCTTACCCTGTCCTATCCATCTATTTGGTCACCCTCCAGCTCAGGTCCTACCTCTGCAACTTAACAGTTTTGACAAGCAGCCTATCATCCTTCTAGCTGTTAGTGCTCTCCTCCCATATATATAATACTATATATATATATATTTGTGAATGTGCCTCTTTATATTTGTGAATGTAATCATAGCTGAACCACTGGACTCAGTGGTTACCTCAGCAAGGGACCCCTTAGCTATGGGTTCATACATGGACTAAGTTGAGTTGTCAGGAGGTTGCTCTAAATGTCAAACTTTATTTCCTCCAATTTTTATGAGCCCACCTATGAACTCTGGGGGAAAAAGTTAAAGCTGAGGCCTCAAAAGAGAATAGAAAAATAATTAATGTGTATACGGTACAGGGCAGTTACTTATTTTCTCCACAAAAAAGAAATGCTTAAAATACAATGGACTCACAAGCAAACATTGACAAAGATTTAGAACACCAAACCTTAGTTTCTATTAGACTCTCTGAGAAGGTTGGCACTTGAAATATTAAGAATAGAGCACTTAGTAAGATGGTTGAATAAGCATTTCTCCTTCCCTTTGGCTCAAAGGTATGCCAATGACTCATCAAGATATCAGGCCAGGTATAGGCTTATCTCTCTGTCCATGGTCCTTCTCCAAAGAAGAAATCCCCCTGCTTTGTCAACCTTCTTTGAATACTGCAGGAGGGTTTACTTCCAATATTCCCGGGGGAATTCCAAATGCTCAAGGGCATTTGGATCATGCAACTGTTTCTTAGTTCCCATGATAACAGGAGAGGGAGGGGTACCTGTGTCAGAGAAGGTTGACAACAAACCAGAAAATTAGACCCACTCAACCCACTTAGAGCACCTCAAAATGAGTGACTCCACTCTCTGTATTCACCTCTGCTGAGCATGCACATATACATACACACATATGTATACACACATGCATATATATTATATGTGCATGCGTGTGTCTATATGTGTATATATACAGGATGTTGTCTCATCCAATAGAATATAAGTTCCTTGAGGGCAGAAACTTTCAATTTGCCTGGTATTTGATGTACCTAGCACTGTGATGGCATATAACAGCCCCTAGCCTCATAGACCTTATATTCTATTAGGGAAGACAACAGAAACACATTGAAGTAAATGAAATAATGCACAAAACAAATGCGAGGTAGCTCTGTGAGAGAGGCACTAAAAGCTGAAGGTATCAGGCCAGGCTTCATCTGGAAGGAGGTGCCTGAGTTCAGTCTTGCCAGACTCTAGGGTGAGGAAGGAGAGTATTCCAAGGACCTGGGGCAGCCAGTGCCAAGGTATGGAGGCAGAAGATCAAATGCTTTGTGAGAAAAGACATGTCAGCCAATCTGACTAGAGCGCAGAGTTTATGATAGGAAGAAATGCAAGATAAGGCTGGAAAGGTAAGGCAAGATCATGTTTTGAACAGCTTTAAATTTCAGAGGACTTTTCCAAACGTCATAGGAACTAAGGGTAATAGGGAGCCACTGGAGTTTATAGATTGGTGGAGTAACATCGTGAACCCTATGCTTTAAGGCTGAACATCACTTTGGCAGTTGAGTGGAGGATGGAAGAGAGTGGGGAGAGATCTGAGGCAAAGGACAAGGCTGCTCCTGGAGTCTAGGAGGGAGGTGATGAAGGCCTGACCTGGGACAGCTGACGCCAGTTGTTGAGGCCACTGTGGCTGCTGTTGTCATCATCGTGACACAGCTCACTGGACGGAGTCAAATCAGAGAATGTTTCCAGGGTGATATTCACTTAAAGAGAAGCAGAGGACCACCATTTAAAGTCAGAAAAACAAAGCCCAAACAAAGAGGCAAGCCAACTTTATACCAAAAAGCCAGATGTTTGAGCACAGCTACTGGATTAGCTGATGGTTCTTCCCTACTGTTGACAGCCATTGGGGGTGAGCTATCTTTAGCTTTAACATATGCTGAACAGCTCAGCAGCCATCATTGTCTTCTTCAAATTCCCAACCCCATGAGGAACCCTCAGATGACTGTTGTCCCCAGAGGCCTTCAACTGGATGCAGACTGTTGTCATGGAAAGAGCCCTACAGTAGGCCAGACACTTGCTAGCTAGCTGGGTGACCTTGGACATTCCTTCACACATTGGGCTCTTGAGAAAGATCACTTAAGAAAGTGATTTCCTCATCTTCTAAAGGAAGGGTTTGGACTAGATTACTTTCAAGGTGCCAACCACCTCAAAATCTCTGATCCCCAAAAAGTCCTCTAGGGTTTGTCTGGAACATTTGGCCAAGATGTCAAAATTTGCCTTTAAAAACATAATTACACATTCTCTTCTTTTTTTTCTTTCCCTCCCTTTCTCTTCCCTCCCTCCATTCCTCTTTCATCCCTCCCTCCTTCCTTCCTTCCTTCCTTCCTCCCTGCCCCTGCAGTGGGCAGAATCAAAGAGCAGTAATAGTCCCTTAATATTTAAATCTAAGCTCCAACTCACAATCTGGGGAAAAACTCTCATGGTCTTTCATTTTGTTACAGCGAGATCATAGGTGGGGTGTAAAGTGTCAGGATGGAACTGTGGAAATGCAGCCTCTTAACTCAGAATTTGATTTATTGGCCAGTCAGGAAGGACTGTCAATGGAGGATTGTGATCCTGCCTGGAAGCAGAGGGCCCCCAATTGGCAGGACTGACCTTTATTGTCCATTAATCCCTAGCATAAACAGGGCAGGGCCCAATTTTGACTGCTGTGGATGTCCTGTGCCTTCAGCAAAAATGACTCACATTGACATTATATATTATATGTTTTGTGTCCGTGTGTGTGTGTGTGTGTGTGTGTGTAAGAAAGAGAGAGAGAGAGAGAGAGAGAGAGAGAGAGAGAGAGAAGAGGGGAAGAGACGAGAGAGAGATAGACAAACAGAGCCAGAGAAAGAGACAGAAACAGAAAGGACAGAGAGAAAGAAAAACAGACAAGGAGACAGAGATAATGACAGACAAATACAGACAGGGCAGAGAGAAAGGTTGAAAGAAATAGAAACTGAGATAGAAACAGAGAGAAACAGAGAGATATAGAGCATTATCAAACCTTCAAAGACAGATTCAAGTAATCAGTCAACAAACATTAATTAGATGCCAGGTTCCAGCTACATGCTGGAGCTAGGGAGAGGAATAAGACCAGAGTACTCCCTCTACCTATGAGGATCAACATATTTTCTGAAATATGGTCTTAAAGAATTGCCTGGAGGCACTGAGAGATTGAGGAGCTTGCCTAAGATCCCTTAGCTAGGCTGCATAAGATGTAGGATTTGAACCTGGGTCTTCCTGCCTCAAGATTTTTATAAACCATGCTTTTTAGGGATATTCCACCCTCAAGGAGCTTCCAATCTAACAT
Source organism: Vombatus ursinus (assembly GCF_900497805.2). Taxonomy (NCBI): domain Eukaryota; kingdom Metazoa; phylum Chordata; class Mammalia; order Diprotodontia; family Vombatidae; genus Vombatus; species Vombatus ursinus. Next base: position 3,155,731 of record NW_020950758.1, on the reverse strand, counting down.
ATGGAAACACTGTACACAGAAATGTACATAACTAGAATATGTACAAAGTAAAGGCAAGGTGAATTCTTGGTGGGGTGAGGGGGTGAGCCCTAGCAGTTAGGTGTTCTAGGAAGGCTTCATGTACGAATAGAGTTTTAAAGGAAACATGATTCTCAGCAGTGGAGGTGAGGAAGAGTATGAATTCCACTTCCTAACACAGTTCCTGACACATAGCAGACACTTCACAAATGCTAGTTTACTTGACTTCTTGACTTCCAGGCATAAAGAATAGCTAATACAATGATACAGACACAGTGGAGTGTTATGTGTGAGAAACCCAGATGACTATTTCAGCTGAACCAGAGAATTTGAGAAGTGGAATAATATATATTAAATTTGAAAAGGTAGAATCATAGAATCATGCATTTAGAGATGGAAGGGACTTCAAATCCAACTCCCTCATTTTACAGATGAAGAAACTGAATCTTAGACAGGATAAAACTTGCACATGGTCAAAATCTAATAAGAACTTTCCCTTTTATCATAGAGGGCACCACCCTCCACCCAGTCCCTCAGGCTCCCAATCTAGGAATCATCCTGGACTCCTCACTCTCTCTCATCCCGCCCCGATATCTAAGCTATTGCCAAGGCCTGTTGAATTTACTTCTTCAGCATCTCTTGTAGATTTCACCTCTGCAGCATCTCTCTAACAACCTCCCCTCTCCTCTGTCACTGCCCTTACTTTGGTGCAGGTCCTCATCATTTCATGCTTTGATTACTGCAATAGCCTGATGGTGGGTTTGCCTGCTTCACGTCTCTCCCCACTCCAATCCACTCTCCATTCAGCCATTAAAATGATTTCTTAAATCATTTCTAAACCATGTCACCTTCCTCCTCAGTAAATTCCAAATAATTCTGTTTGGTATTCAATGCCCTTCAGACCTAGCCCCCTCCTAATTTTTCAGTCTTCTTACACCTTACTCCATGACCAGTACAAGATCCTCCATCTCTCAGCTTCAAGCACTTTTCTCTAGCTGTCCCCAATGCCTGGAATGCCATCCCTCCTCCATTCAGACTACTGACCTCACCACCTTCCTTTAAATCCTAGATAAATCCCACCTTTTATAAGAAGCCTTTCCTAACCCTTCTTAATTTTAGGGCCTTCCTTCTTTTAATTAGTTTCTATTTGTATTGTATATACCTTGCTTTGTATAAATTTGTTTCCATGTGGTCTCCCTCATTAGATAGTAAGGTCCTTGAGTGCATAGATTGTCTTTTGCCTTTTTTTTTGTATCCCTATTGCTTAGCACAGTATGTGATATGCAGTAGGTGCTTAATGAATGTTTATTGAATGAATACATGGCATAGTAGAGGTAAAATTTGAATCCACATCTTCCTGATTTCTGGGCAAGAGCTATGTTTACTACGTGTTGGATCCAGGGTGTGAAGGGCTAGAAAAAATGAATAGAAGAGCTTAAATTTAATCCTACTGGCTATAAGGAGTCATTGGAATTTATTGAGTTTTGAAGGGTCATAGTCAAACCTGTACATCAAGGAGAAAGCCATAGCTATATGTTAAGCTCTTTCTTAAGAGGGGCTATGACTGAGAGCCTAGAATCTGGTGCCTTTCCATCTATTCCTTACTACTCCATCTCCCCAGTCAATGCTCTGTAGAAGCAAGAAAGGGACTGGATGAAAGCCAGATGCTCGGGATTGTTCTAGTGGCCTTCATCTCAGTCTAGTCCATGGCGGGCATGGAGTGGGACAGGACAAGAGGTGTGTAGGTGAGGGGCATGATAGATTTTTATGAGTTTCTGCTGATTGGCCACCCTTTTATTTTACACCAGCTTTGGTGTTGCTGATTTGCTTATATTGGTGTTTTTTATGCCTGAATCTCATTTCCCTTTCTCCTGGTTTGGACTGTTATTCCCTACTCTTAACCTCTGTGTTCTCTCTACTCTGGGTGCTGGCATTTGGGCCCCTTCCAAAGTACACTAGTTTACAGGCACCATGAAATCAGTGCCTATCCTTCTGCCTCATCTCGCCCAAGGTACTGCCAGTGATAAAACAAACTCAGTGATTGTTTTTCTCAGACCAGTGAGGGAGGGCAATTCCTACCTGAAGTAAATGAAGCAAGGTTGAAATTGGGAGGAGATCAAGTGTAAATCAGAAAGTCAGGTTCAATTAGTACCAGGATGTGTGCAAAATGACTGAAATGAGGGACAGAAACAGGGGTGTGCTGCTAAATGTTTAACAACCAGCTCTCTCTTTCCCCCACAAAATGTTCACATGATGAACTTTGAAATTTGATCTGCATTATTAACATTTTCTCCATCATTTTCTTAAGTCTAGATGTTCAAGAAAACAATCAAGCCCTGATTTGTCACATTTGCTGATTTCTGAGGTGTAAATACTCAGACTGAAAATTTAACAACTAGTTCTCATGAGCCTCTATGACAGACCTGCACAAAATGGCAGTAGGTAGGGGTCAAAATTAAAATAGGCTAAACTTCTTTGGGCCACAGATAAGTTAGACTGGAGACAGACTGTTTGCCATGGGTCACCTGACAACCAGGAGAGAGTGTGCAGTGGCAACCCTACATTTTTGAGGGCCACCCAAAATCCTTTGGCAGACCATTTGCCCCCCATGAGCTGTATGGTGTTCAGGCCCGACTTATGAGCTAGCTCTAGCCCAACAATTTGCTGGAGGATAAATTCAGACATGAAAAAAATCAAACACAGAAATGACAGGAGAGTTCGCCAGTATGACTCAACCCAATCCCCAAATCTTCCATTTTTTAATAGTGGCCACTTTTGTGCTCTGTCCCCATCCGTTGCTGCTAATGGCTGCTAATGACTCAGCCTCAGACTTCTGAGACACCCTCTGCTTTTAAGCCCCACCATTCCATTTACTAATGGTGGGATATGACAGTTAAATCTAAGAATAAACTTCTTGAACTCCAAGGAAGAAAGTTACTTTCCTAGATGATGATGGAAGAATTTCCACTTTTTGAATTAGCCTTATGTTGACCTCTCCTTCTTACAAAGCAGAGTGTGCTAGCTTTAGTTTGGAGTAGAGATTTAATCAGACATCAGCATTACAACCCATAGAGCACAAAGGAAACAGACTATTCTTGACTACTACCACATCTATCTTCATTCACTAAATGACCTGCACCTGTTCATTTCTTTTTAAAAATTTTAAGCCTTCAAATTTTAACCTGGCTGTCCATGCCTACTTTCTCTTCTTCTCTTCCTTCCACAGTTTCCATGACAACCTTTAAGCATCTCTCAGGGTAAATAGCTCTCATTTATATTAAATAATGCATGGCCTGCTCTGATTAACCATGACAGTGTGAGCGGCAGCAAACATATCCAGGAGAAGGAATTCAAACTTTATTGTTTTTCTCCACGTTGACAAACTCTGATAATTTGTCACCACTTTAAGCCTTTCATCTCGGGGGGGGGCACTTTTCTTTCTCTATTATAGTATTTGTCTCACAATAAATCACTTCCAGGAAGCGTTGGAGAGGGTTGGCTCTCCTAGCCACAATGGCTCCATTAGCTCCCATTCTTAAGGAAGGAGCTATTTTTGATAAAGCAATGCTCAACTTAGCCATTCCCCTCAGTGCAAGAATATTACCAGCCTCCGGTTATATCCAGCCTCTCCAGGTCATGCCAAAGCCAGCCAGCTTTGTTCTGGTTCCGGGATGGGAAAAGCTAAAAAGATTCTCTTCGGAATAATCTGCGGTTTTGTCTTTCATTATACAAGTCTGGGTCATGGTTCACATTTGTCCTTGTCTTCTCGTGATGGGATGTACATCTACACTACTCACCTGTTTATGAGAGAGAAAGTGGGAAAAAGAAAACAAAACATTAAAAAAAAATAGAGTTGGAGTCAGAAAACCAGGGTTCAGATTCAAGCTTTACTACTTGTTTCCAGAATGACTTAGGGAGATAGACATTTACCTTCTTTGGTCTGTTTCCTTATCAATCAAATGAAGGTGGGTATTTAGGTTACACAATGGATGGAATATTAGACCTGGAGTCCAGAACACGTGTGTTTATAATCTTACCTCAGATACTTTGTAGCTGAGTCATCTTGGAAAAGTCATTTAACTTCTTTTAAGCTTTTCTTATCTTCAAAATTAGGACAATACTAGAAAGTATCTCCTAGAGTTGTTTGAGGATATAAGGAGGTAATGTATGGAAAGGGCTTAGAACATTTAATACATGCTGTGATGATGAAGATAATTTCTATTGTTGTTATATAAAATTAATTCTAAGGTTACTTCTTGCTTTGAATCCTAGGATTTCTATGGAAAAATACTTGGAGTTGCTGGAAATAACTTTGTGTCACACCCTATTTGCCACTTACTATCAGAATAATCACAATCTCTTACAGAAAGTAAGAGGTAGAGGGGCATAATGGAAAAAGTCCAGTACCTAGGTTGTAATGTAGGACCTACTCCTTAAGAAATGAATGCTTTTGGATAAGTCACATATTCTTTCCTCTGACTCAATTTGCACATATATCAAAGAAAGGGTTTGAACTAGCTCACCATTAATGTATCTCTAGCTCAGGGTAAGTATATTATCCAATAACAACAGACATTACTCTTTTCCTTCAGTGATCTCATCTCTCTTAGTGAATCAACAAATTAATGAATGATTGAATGGATTGATAGAAAAAAATATTAAATGCTGTGTGTGAAACACTATGTTAAATGCTAGAGTACAAATTTTAAAAAAAAAGTGAAAAATGAGACACTTCCCATGAAGGAAAAGGATTTCTGATTGTCAGGGCCGAAGGAAGTCACAGGGGCCCTCTCAACGCACATCAGCTACAGTTCTGTAGTCTGTGGAGTTGCCTGTGGACGCTGAGAGTTTAAGTGAGCTGCCCAGGGTCATGCAGGCAAAGTAATTCAGAGATAAGATTTGAACCTAGATCTTCCTGACTCTGAGGTCCACTCTGCCACATAGCCTCTTGTATCCCCTTCACTGATCCTGTTGACTCCCTCAGTACAACATCTCACAAACCCCCTTATGCCCCCTATCTGATAGGGACCCTCTTTATCATGCTGCTTTGCCCCTCCCTTCTTCTAATATTTCTGCCTCATTTAAACCATCCTTTGTCTGGCTAGAAGAATGTACTTTTCTGTTTAGATCTGAGAGCTAGTCATGTCACAACTGTCTTCAAATAGTGACTTTGTATTTCACAAGTTCAAACACCCCCAAACTCTTCTGGAAATTACATGGGAATATAATACTTATAACTTCTAAGAACTTCATCATTATTAGGGCAGTTAGAAGGAGCATACATAGCACAGGTGTGAGTTGAATGTGATGAGAAGATATCTTAAAAAATAAAATTAAAGGAATGCACTGGGAGAAGGAGCAATGGAAAGGGAAAATGGGGTAAATAATTTCACAGAGTGGTGTGAAAGAGCTTTTCCAGTGGAAGGGAATATGTCAGAGGTGGGGAGGGGGATTGCTTGAATCTCACTGTCCTTAGAATTGACTCAAAGAGGGGATAACAAACACACTTGGTTGGGCATAGAAATCTGTCTTACTTTATAGAAAAGCAGGAGGTGAAGGGGATGAGAGAAGGAGGGGTATTGATAGAAAGGAGGGCAAATTTGGGAAGGTGGTAGTCAGAAACAAAACATATTTGAGGATGGATGGGAGAGAGAGAGAGAGAGAGAGAGAGAGAGAGAGAGAGAGAGAGAGAGAAAGAGAGAGAGGATAAGATTGATGGAAATGCACAATTAGTAATCATAATTGAAAAAAAATTACATCAAGTTTCTCTGATAAAGGCCTCATATCTCAGATATATAGAGAGCTGAGTCAAACAAACTTATAAGAATACAAGTAATTTCCTAATTGATAAATGGTCAAAAGATACGAACAGGCAGTTTTCAGATGACGTGATCAAAGTTATCTATTGTCAAGTGAAAAAAATGCTCTAAATCACTATTGATTAGAAAAATGTAAACAAATAATAATAAAAAAACTCTGAGGTACCACACCACACCCATCTGATTGGCTAACATGACAAAAAAGGAAAATGAGAAATGTTGGATGGCATGTGTAAGAATTGAGACATTAGTGTAATTTGGAGCTATATCCAAAATCATGCATATCCTTTGACCAAGCAATACTACTACTATGCTTGTATCTCAAAGAGATAAAAAACAAAAGCAAAAGGATCTACATGAGCAAAAATATTTATAACTGCTTTTTTGTTGCAAGAAAAATGGAAATTGAGGTGATACCCATCAATTGGGGAATGGCTGACCACAATGTGGTATGTGATTGTGATGGAATGACATATTATAATGTAAGAAATAACAAGCAAGATGCTCTGAGAAAAACCTAAAAGACTTCCATGAACTGATGCAAAGTTAAAAGAAATAGGAGAATATTGTACATGATAACATCAATATTGTATGGTAATCAGCTGTGAATATCAGCTATTTTCCACAATACAATGATACAAGAAAATTCCAAAAGACTCAACAATGAAAAATACTATTCATCTCCAGAGGAAGAACTGATGAAGTCTGAATGTGGATTGAAACATAATTTTTTTAAATTTTTCTTTTATTTTTCTTATTATTTTGGGGGAGGTGCAGTTGGTATTTTCTTTCACAAGATTACTTGCCTTCTTATTGAGGAAGGAGAGGAGGGAGAGAATTTGAAACTCAATTTTTTTAAATGTTTAAAAATATTTTTACATGTAATTGGGAAAAATATAATAAAAATGAACTTTGAGACTCTCCGCATCCCAGCATCACCCTAGTCATTCTATCCATATCTCATTTTTCTTGGTCCTTACTCCACCCTGCCTCGCAACTCAAGGACATTAAATTATAGTTATCCAGGAAGATATTTGACCTCCAAACTTCCCTTTTGGACTACATAATTTTTCTTGTGCTGCTCCCCACACCTGTAATGATCTCATTCCTTTTGGTTGACTGAATTTTCATCTATCATGCAAAGGCTAATTTGACATGCCACTTCCTCCAGGAAGCCTTCCTTGATCTATACATTCTTACCTTCCCTCTTGGTAATTATTATCTTCTTCATATCTCATATAACAATGAGTTTCAAGTCTCTATTATACTTAGCATGCAATTTTGTGTGTTATAGTTACCTCCATAGGTACTGCATCTCCCAGCTAGACTTGAATTCCCATCAGGGCAAGGGCTGTGTATTTGATACATTCATTCTGTGAATCATCTGCCATATCTTCACAAGCATAACATCTCTGATTTCTGTCTGTTACGTGGGCTATTTATACATCATGCATTGGCTTTTATTATTTTTACTACTTTTTTTTTTTACTACATTTGCCACATTTTCCTTCCCACTTCAATGCAATTGATCCTGTTTCATTCTGGGTTTAATGATCCTTTAACACTTGACTTCCCCACCACAAGAGCCAATGAGATAACTCTAACAGTTGTTGTAGAGTGCTCTTTTAAGAGTCATGGATTTTGCATCTTTCCTTAGAGTGATCCATTCTTAAAAGTCATAGAATTAAGAAGTAAACCATGATACAATGTAAGTATGGAATCAAGTACTCATCTGTCAGAGGACTAAGGCGAGGAAACTAACACAATGGGATTTCATTTAGTGAAGATCAGACTTTTGTGTCAGCTTTGTGTCAATTTACACACACACATGAACTTGGCTGTCACAGAATAAAATTACATTAAAAGTATTGTTTGTTCCAAGTAATTCCCACACCATCATAATAAGTGCTCAAGTAGAGGATTCTGGGAAGATGGCAGAATAGGTCGGAAAATCCAAGCTCTCCATATTTCCTCCATAAATAAGACAAAATAACAACTCAGAGTGTGTTTAGAACAGTAAAAATAAACAAGAATTGGGGCAGAACAGTGGTCCTCCTGGGACAACCACAGAAGATCTGAAATTTGGTCCCTGTATAAACACCTCCAGGCTAGCTACATTGAAACAGCAAGCATGATCCCTGGGGCTAGCTGGGTGGGGAGGTAGCCTCAGCCCCAGCCACAGGAATGTTTACCTCCCAGACAGTGTGGGGAGTCAGGAATCTGAGCAGGGGAACATTGAGGGAACATCTGATGATAAGGGATGCTGGTCCCAATTATGCTGCTGAGACATGGCCCTGGCCTAGAAGGAACTGGCAAACTTCTGGTGGGTGCAGAAGAAGTGGAGAGGGGATGCTGCTGGCTGTGGGCACTTACAAGAGGGTGGAATTCCAGGTCAGAGGGGAGAACTGAAGGAGGATGTGAGGCCAGAGTCACCTTCCCCCATATCCCAGGACTAGAGGTGATTACAATAACTTCTACAAATAAAAAAAAAATGAGCAGGCTAAGGAGAAAGAACCCAACAATAGAAAGTTACTATGGGAATAGAAGACAGCTCTTCAGAGCAGGATATTGAAGCAAAAAAGACTCACCTACCCTCAAACAGTAACATCAAATGGTCACCTGCCCAAAAAGAATTTATAGAAGAACTTCAAAAAGACTTTAAAAATCAAATGAGAGAGATTGAGGAAAATTCTTTTTTTAAAAAAATATAAGAACAATTCAAGAAAAACAAGAAGATTATGAAAAGAAAGTCAACCGACTAGAAAAAGAGATCCAGAATCTTAAGGAAGAAATTGACTCCTTGAAAATTAGAATTGAGGGCGGAGCCAAGATGGCGGAGGGAAAGCAGTGACTTGCTAGAGCTCTCCCCCAAACTCCTCTAAATACATACAAAAATGGCTCTAAACAAATTCTAAAGCAGCAGAACCCACAAAAAAACAGAGTAAAACAAATTTCCATCCCAAGACAACCTGGTGGCTGATTGGAAAGGTATATCACACCAGTCTGGGAGAGGAGCGTAGTTTGGCACAGGCGCGCAGGCTGCAGCAACCCTGGAGCAGGCCTCAGAAGACTGAATCATGGGCAGCTGTGGCAGGTTCCAGACTTCTCAACCCACAAACACCAAAGATAACTTAGAAGGTCAGTGGGAAAAGTCTGTTGCTGAGGTGAGAGAAGAAGCTAGATCTCAGCCACCCTGAGGGCAGCAGCTGGCTTCTGAGCTTATGGCCCACAGACTGAGGGGGAATCAAGTAGCTGATCAGAGGGGAATTGCAAGGATCTCTTTGCCAGGGCTGAGGCAGGAATCTCTTGCTTTGCCTGTGCTTGGATGTGGGTCTGAGTTCTGAGGGGTGATCCTGGGACAAGGAGGAATGCTGGTGCAGTGGAGCTTGTTGTAGCTGTGGAGAGGAAACACCTCACCCCTTACCATAGCACCTTGGAAGAACTGACACTTTTCAGGTCCCTAGAAGTATCTCTGAAAATAGCTGTACAAACCCCCAAAGCTTGGGACAGTACATTCTCCACATTGGAAACAGACTCTTATCTTAACAAAGAGTTTAAAACTCAAGTAATTGGTTGGGATCATAAGCAAGCAGTGCAAAAAGAGTCAGACTATATTATCTTACTTTTGTGACAAAGAAGATCAAAACATACAACCAGAAGAAGAAAACAAAGTCAAAGCTCCTATATCCAAAACTTCCAAGAAAAATATGAATCAGTCCCAGGCCTTGGAAGAGCTCAAAAGGGATTTTAAGAAGCAAGTAAGAGAAGTGGAGGAAAAACTGGGAAGAGAAATGAGAGTGATGCAAGAACATCATGAAAAGCAAGTCAACAGCTTGCTAAAGGAGACCCAGAAAAAAGTACTGAAGAAAATAACACCTTACAAAATAGCCTAACCCAAATGGCAAAAGAGGTCCAAAAAGCCAATGAAGAGAAGAATGCCCTAAAGAGCAAAACTGGACAAATGGAAAAGGAAGTCCAAAAGATTGCTGAAGAAAACACTTCCTTAAAAATACGAATAGAGCAATTGGAAGCTACTGACTTTATGAGAAATCAAGACACTGTAAAACAAATCCAAAAGAATGAAAAATTAGAAAACAATGTGAAATATCTCATTGGAAAAACCACTGACCTGGAAAATAGATCCAGGAGAGAGAATTTAAAAATTATTGGACTATCTGAAAGCCATGATCAAAAAAAAGAGCCCAACATCATCTTTCAAGAAATGATCAAGGAAAACTGCCCTGATATTTTAGAACCAAAGGACAAAATAGAAATTGAAAGAATCCACTGATCTCCTCCTGAAAGATATCCCTAAAGAAAAATTAGAATTGAGCAAAGGGATACCAGTGAAGTTATGAAACCAAGAAATAACAAAACAAAATATGAGGAATGGAAAAAAATATAAGAGAAAGTGAAACATCTCATGAGAAAAACAGTTGATTTGGACAACAAATCAAGGAGAGAAAACATTAAGAGTAATTGGGCTACCTGAAAGCTACAATAAAAAAAATCTTGATATGATAATATGAAAAATAATTAAATAAAATTTTCCTGAACTTTTAGAATAAGAAGGGAAAGTAGAAATAGGAAAAAATTACTGATCACCACCAGAAAGCTATCCTAACCTACAGGAACATCGTAGCTAGATTTCAAAACCCTCAGATCAAGGAGAAAGTGTTATGAACAACATGAAAAAAAATCAAATATGGTGGAGCCACAATTAGAATCACACAAGATCTAGCAGTGGCTACACTAAAAGAGAATAGGTCTTGGAACACTATACATTGAAGGACAAAAGAGCTGGAGTTGAGGCCAAAAATATCATACCCAGTCAGATTAAATGTAATCCTTAATGAAAATAAATAGACATTTAATGGCTTGCCAGACTTACAGAATTTTGTTGCAAAAGACCTGAAATCAATAGAAAATTTGATGTACAAAATTCAAGAAAAATATAAGGTAAACATCAAAGATGAATTACAAAGGACTCAATAAGGATAGATTATTTACTTTTTATGTGAGGAAATGTAAATCATGTCTAAGGTTGTTATTAGTAATTGGATAGTTTGAAAGAAAGATTGGAGTAGAGCTGAGTATGTTGCAATAATAAAAAGTAAACTGGCTAGGAAAAGGTAAAAAGTAATTATTTTATACAAATGAGGTTCAAGAGGAAGAACTGACACAGAGGAATTAGATGGAGGAGGATGGGGGTTAGTTCTGGAATCCTACCATCTTCTGGAATGTGTTAAAGAGAAAACAATATATATATATATATATATATATATATATGTATATATATGCATATATGTGTGTGTATATATATATGTATATATATGTATTGAGAAGGGCACAAAAGTCTTTTAAATTCAGAAAGAAATAGAAGGCTAGGAAGATAGGAAGGGGAAAAATAAGAGAGGGATCTTTGGTGAGCGGGGTAGGTTAAGTAATAGGAGGGCAAGGTAACTGGTAGAAGTAAAGTAGAGGAGTTAAGAGATAGAAAATAGGAGATATACACAAACATAAAATAAAGATCAGGAGTAAAATTTATCAAAGGAAAAAAAAAAGCAGGGGTAGTAATCATGATCTCAGACAAAGTTAAAACTAACATAGATTTAATCAAAAGAGAAAAAAGGGAAACTACACTATATGTCAGCAACATTAATCAATATTGTTTTAGACTATTTACAATAACCAAATAGCTTAAGGTTGGAATATTACTGTGGCATAGGAAACAATGAGTTGGTGGACTTAGAAAAATATGGAAAAACTTGGATCTATGAAGGAAGACATTATCCACCCTCAGAGGATAAACAAGTACAGTACAATCTTACATAGATGCCTATGAATGTATGTGTCTATATATGAGTATGATTTTAAATATTAAAATGTATGCATGTGTATGTATATATGCTTGCGTGTATATGGATATACATGTATGTGTGTCTATATGTATGTATGTACATACACACATGCATGTGACATATGGATTAATATACTTGCACATACATGTTTACACATATGCATACATATGTGTGCATGTTTGTGTGTCCTTAATGGCAGCCTTCTTGGGGGAGGAAGGGGGAAAAATAACAAAGTAAAAAGTACACAAAAGAGAACAAAAGAAAAGTTACAAGGAAGCAAAGAAAAGCTGGACAGCTCAGAATACAATGTGTACTATTTACTATACAAGCTTTCTTGAAAGGGAAATTTATTGCTGTATATTTTGAATCTTCTCTTATGTTCTGCTGTGCACATGACAATGCTTTTTTTTCTTTTCTTGTATTTAAGTTTAAAATAAATTAATTAAAAATAAATGTTAGTGCTAGATCTCAAACCCATATCTTTTGAATTTTTTGTCTAACACTTTTGTCATTATCCCTCACTGTTTCCCGTATCTCTCACAACCACATAATTTCACTATTAAAGCAGTGTAAAAGATTACTAACCTTGTACCTCTCCTGAACTTCTAGGATGCAACCTGGTTTTTTTCCCCCCATGAACCTTTCCTAATTTGAAATCCATTCAATTCTTCATTCATCTATTCAAAAAACAATTATTAAACACCAATTGTAAACCAAGCATTATGGAAAAAGGCAAAAATGAAGCAGCTTCTGCCCTCAAGTGGCATACATTCTATTGGGCTAATTCACGTACACAGATGACTAAAAATGACACACATATTTTATCTACTAGTATTTATTTGTATACCTCCTTTTCCCTTCTCTTCTTTCTTCTCCTGTCCTCTTCTCTCTCTCTCTCTCTCTCTCTCTCTCTCTGTCTCTCTCTCTCTCTCTCTCTCTCTCACATACACACACACAATTGTGAAATAGTTTTGGGGAGAGATCATTAGCATTTGGGGTATCAGGATAGAATTGGTATAGGTGACAATTCTTGAGCTGAGACTTGCAATGGGCACAAACTTGAGTAGTGTGAATGCTAACTGATTTTGTCAGCTTTCTCTTAAAGAAAGGGCCCAGATTTTTTCATTTAGTTTTTCATGAATACATCTAATGGGGAAAAAAACCCAACAACCACCTACATGCCAGAATTCCCTCCCACCATAGTAAAGAGTCAACACTTTGTAATTATAATATATTCACTGTCCTTCATTGTTCCATCATGGCTGTGAAACATTTACCAATGTGTATAGCTTGTATATCTAGGGGAAAATAAAGAGGATGGAAAGGGTGCTCTTACAGAGCTAATATTTGGTGAAGTCTGGTGTATAAATCCCCACAAAAGCCATTCCAAGCCTCCCAGGAGCTTTCAAAGTCAACTTTTTCCTACTTTGAGACATATTTAGAATACAGACTCAAGAAAAAAGCAAACAACATGATAACCCCAATTTATTATTTGGATTATTACTCTGTGCTTTGGATTATTTTGTGCTATTAGGGAATTTGGGATTAATTTTCTAAAGGTAGTAGTCACATGGGGTCACCTCATACCCATTGAAATTATGGAAGATGGATATGGCAGTACTGGATAGTGGTGAGGAAATATGGGAAGACACCTGTTGGGACATGTTTTTCCCATTTTAAGTGGCATTCTGCTTTGTTTTAAAGGAGTGACAAGCTTGGAAGTCTGTTAGATCAGAGGAAGTTGGTGGTTCAGTGAATAAAGCACTTAGACTGGAGTGAAGATGACCTAAGTACAAATCTAGCTTCAGAAACTTCTTAAGTCTGTGACCCTGGACAAGTTACTTAGCCTCAATTTGTCTCAGTTCTTTAATTATAAAATGGGAATCATGATAAGCACTTAACTCATAGGGCTGCTGTGAAGATCAAATGAGAATATTTGTTAAAAGTGCTTACTTAGTACATTGTCTTGTACATAGTAGTCACTATATAAATGCTTACTCCTCCATATCATTAGATCCCTCAAATACTGAACTGCCTAAAAGGCAACATTGCTTCTCCTAGAAGTATAAAGGCTCTAGTATTTGTAGTCAGAAGATCTGGACTTAAATACCAGTTATGTCACATACTGCCTTGTGACCCTGGATAAGTAATTTTTCTTCTTGGTGTCCTCTTGGTTTCACCCTTAGTTTCCTTATTGTTAAATGAAGGAATTGGACTAGATGGTCTCTAAAGTCCTTTTCAGCTCTAAATCTATGATCCTGTGAATTTATATGATACTATGGAAGTGTAATGGAGTGACAGTTCACTTGTTTGGGACATAAGTCTGTTCAAAGTTCTAAGAGAAGTAATTACTCTGACTCTTGAATCAGACTCTGATTCTTGAGATAGCAGTTGCTCGTTAATGAATGAGATAAACTTTTGGAGTAAAAGAGCACATGCTCTTCATTAATGTGTATGTGAAGAATTGGATAACTTTAAGTTTAATAACTGGGTAAATAGAGACCCAAGATTCATTCTATGGTTACGGGACAAATATAATTTACCTGATCTGTGATAGCAGATAAGAATTTGGTTATTAACCATGAATTAAGCCAGATTTGTTAACAGAAAGGATAGATAGTTTGAACTCAGAAATAAAAGAAAAGTAATAAGATATATTTCTGAACTTTGTTTGCTGAGCTTGAAGCTGAAAGTGATGTTGCTGTTGATGAGCAAGTTCATTGAATGGAGGAACAATTTAGAAGCAATGAATCAGAGAGGTCATCCAGCAGATCAACTAGTTTGTCTGAGGTATAGAGCCCAGTGATGTGTTAGTCAAGCACAGTGTGAATCAGTTCAGGTTAAAAGAGTAGGGTCAACTGGATGCCACAATGATGTATATAAGGGCTTTAATAGGGGAAAATTATACAGTTTAGATATGCAAGAAATATGAATGGAATGGATTCCATGTTGGTTATACACTAGATGTAAATCAAGTTCTTTTCAATATAAAAATTATATTAACCAGGAACTTTTATGGACAATTCCTGAGATAGAAAGAAAACACCAGTCTTCACAGTTCCATAGCTATATGTAGATGGGTTTTCTTCAATTATATATTTCCAGGTTTCTGTGTCCATCCAGAAACTAGGGGCATTAGTGGAAGAATATAACCAGGGTTTATATGAGAATATGTTATATGGATTGTTTCTGAATTTGCTATAATGTATGAGTATCTGTAATGTCATAATTGCATATTTTGCCCTAATACCATATAAATGGTCATGTTTAAGAGTTAAATGTTTCACCATTTTGAATGCCTCAGCTTGTGTAAATGGAAGCATACTGATGGGGCATGAAGAACTTTACTGGTAAAGGGTACGAATTCTTTATAATTAGGTTAGCCATGGCACATTATAGAATTTCAACTTTGTGGGTACAGTCATTCTGTGGTAACCTATACCTGCTAGTTAAATAGGCTAGAGAGACTGAACCTATCTAGAGAATGCATATGTGTTTATAGGCTCATGTGTGATACTCAATGGAGACTGCTACTCCATGCATATGTTATAGAAGGAATTATTTTAAAGAGGATCTGTTTTCTAGTCCCAATCAGTTGATTTTGTGGAGATTGTATGTATCTACCAAGAGGAGCATAAAATTAGGCAGCAGCTGTGTCTTAAAGGTAGTAGCTGCGTTTTAACCATTTTCCAATGGTCCACTGGATGGTAATGATTTTATTCCTTTAATCTTGCACCACCTTTTTTGCATATCTCTTATAGATATAGCACAAAATATTCTGTCATACGGTTATCTACGTTTGTCCTTCTATTACAGTATAAATTTTGTGCAGGCAGGACTTCATCTTACCTAAACTCTGTATGTTTCCCATTGGTACACATAAGACTCTGCACAATTAGGCAATTAATGAATATGTGGTTTAATTGCATTTAAAAAAATTCCAAATGCATATAAAAGTGTCTGGTACATAGTAGATCCTTTATAAGTGCTTGCTAGTTGATTGAATCAATTATTAAAAAAGATCTTAGATTTTATCAATGTAGACCCCCCCTTCATGGACACTCAGAGTAGAGAGTTTGTAATTTCCCTCCATGTTATTAGAAGCTCTTAATGAGTCACTAGTTTACATCTAGCCATCTAGTGATAAGTGAGCCCTTTCCCACTAGTCAGACTTTTCTCCCAAAAACAAGCACATACCCCCTTCCTGATCATGTACTTACTAGCTTTTCAAATTAATGGAATCTATAAGACTATAGACTCCTTTGGCATAGCATTTGAGAATGTAGAAATACCAGTATGTCATAGTGAGGCATCTTAAGACTTTAATGTAGGGAATCACACTACTTAGATAACTAATATAAATGAAAGGTTGCTGGGTGATGCAGTGGCTAGAGTGCTGGGCCTAGAATCAGGGAGACTCATCTTCATGAGTTCAACTCTGGCTTCAGGCACTTACTGGTTTTGTGCCTCTGGGCAAGTCACTTAACCTTGTTTGCCTCAAGTTCCTCAAGCTGAAGGAAAAAATGGCAAAGCACTCCAATATCTTTGCCAAGAAAACCCCAGACGAGGTCATGAAGAGTTGGACATGACTGAAATAACTGAACAACAACAATAAATAAAAATGAATGGAATGAATTCTGTAGTGGTCAAATGCAGAGGAAAGCAGGTGGCTAAAATTGCACGGGAAAATCTGAGAGCAGAAACTATGTGCTAATGGGGCCTCAGGAATCTTCTGAGACATATAATATTTAGGAAGAGAAGACGATGCTAATCCCCTCTCTTTTCACTAATATCTTGGGCTGGCTGAGCTGACAGTCTTCACAAGGGGGCGGAGGGACACTCTGAAAGCCAGTGGAGTCATCCTCTTTTTTATCTTTTCCCTCCAACAGGTCCACAAAGGATGATACCATGTAGCCATCTAAAAAAGTAGAGTCATTGATCTTAGTTCAGAAATGGGAAACTTTCTCCAATTGTCTTGTCCTAATGATAGATGAACTCGATAGTGATGGGCAACAGGATGGTAAAGTGGACAGAGAATTAGCTTTGGAAGCAGGTAAATCTGAGTTCAAAGCCTGTCTTTGTCACATACTGCCTGGGTCACTCTGGGAAGTTCCTTGAAATTCTCAGTGCTTCAGCAAACTACCTGTAGCTGTAAGTTACAGAAAGGTGCCAATCTGTAGTGGAGAAAACACTGTCCAGTGTGTGCATTCCCTACACTGAAGAAATCAAAGGTCCAGACTGTACAAACAAATAAATGAAATAAAATAATAATGATCAACCACAATATAATAATTATTCTTTTTGTTCTGGTTCTAGTATCTGTGTTTCCATTAATTTGTAAAATTTCATAATTGATATGGAAGCCAATCAGTGTATGAAAGGAGGCAGCACTGCGCTACAGGGGAAAGCCGAAGTCAAAACATCTGAATTCAAATCCTGCTTCTAACACTTACAAATGGGTGACCTCAGTCAATCACTTCCTGGGTCAGTTTCCTCCCTGTAAAATGAGTGAGTTAGATGTGATAGCTTCTGACGTACCAGTAAGTTTTTTCATCTATATCCCTATGATACTGTTACTTAGTCTTTGAAAGATGATATAATTAAAAAAATCATCACCTATCATCTGGAGATAGGCTGGCCCAACTTTTCTAGCCTGGTCCTTGGAGAATAAACACATCCTCCATCCCAGGCCTCATATTTAAAGCTTTTTAAGCTTGGTAGGACCTTCTAGAGCTAATTCTCTACCGAGAGTAGAGTAGTGTCTTTGAGAGACACCTTCACAAGAGGATAAAGGACTGGAGGAGGATTTTAGTGTGTAAGAACAAAACTGATAAGAGTGATATGATGAGAATCAAAGAAGAGAAAGGACTTCTGTATAGGTAAGCAGAATTAGCGCCCACTATGTATGTACCCTTTGTACATACTATGCCCTCATATACAGAATGGTGCTCTTTAGAAAACTCTCCTTCCCAGTATAATAAGGCTAACTGCCTTTCTCCATTTCTTAGCCCCATTGTGATCCTTTGAGCTTTCAAAAAGAAGTCATAACTTTGGTAGGGTAGAAACACATTGTGATACCAGTGTAAGAATTTGTTATTGATGATTAGCTACCTTTCCTCGAGCAAGTTCCTTTTCCCATACAGAAATCTCAGTTTCCTCAACAATCAATCAATAAGCATTTAGTAAATACCTATTAGGTTCCAGGCTAAGCACTAGGGTTATATAGACAAGACAAATCTGATAGAATCACTGCTGTCAAGAAGCTTACATTCTAAGGGAGGAGACAATATGTATAGATTGAATGATAGAAATGAATGAAAAAGCATTTGTTATATACCTATGTGGAAAAATTAAGCACAGGGGATACAAATAGAAAAAAAATAAGACAGCCCTTGCTCTGATGGAGCTAATGTGTTTTTTTAAGTGAAAATTTGCATATTTTATTTTTCCAATTACATGTAATAATTTTAACATTCTTTTTTTTAAATTATGAGTTTCAAATTCTCTCCTTCCCTCCATTCTCTTCCCCCTCTTGAGAAGACAAGCATTTTGATATAGATTATACATGTATGGTCATGCAACACATATTTCCACATTAACTGTGTTATGAAAGAAAACAGACTCCCCCCAAAAAAAACCAATAAAAATAAAGTTTTAAAAAAAGCATGCTTTGTTCTGTTTTCAGACTTCATCAGTTTCTTCTTATGAGGTGAAAAGCATTTTTCATCCTAAATCTTTCAGAACTGTCTTGGGTCATTGTATTGCTGAAAATAGCTAAGTTATTCACATCTGATCATTGTACAATATTGCTGTTACTGTGTATAATGTTCAGAGAGGTTATACATCTAAAACCAGAATAGGCCTTTGGCATTATCAGTGGCAACCTCATTATTTCAGAATTGCACAAGAACTTAAGTGACTTTCCCAAGTTCACATAGATACTATGTCCCTAGCTACCTCTCTAATCTTCAAACACACCTTATTCACCCTCATGTACTCTGCAATCAAGTGATATTGGTCTCTTTAGTAATTCTCAAATAAGAGGCAACTAAGTCCCTGCTAAGTCCCACCTTCTATGTGAAGCCTTTCCCAGTTATTCTTAATATGAGTGACCTCAGTTGGGCACTATCTTCCTCCTCGAACATACACACACACACACACACACACACACACACACACACATATTCCATAATATTCTTAGATTTTATTTATGCCTCAGAACTTTCAGATGCCACTTGACGGGTGATATTTGGAGGATTGGAGGCAATTGTGGGGAGATTAATTTTAGTAGCCAATAAAGAAGGAAAAAGATTTGTTAGATGGAGAATTTTTTAAGTGTAAGAATTTGGCAAATTGGTGGGGGCTTGAGTGGTATTCTATGGTATGCACATTATAAAACCCTTATGGAGTATGGTGGGATGTTTCTGGCCAGTCATGACAGAATTGTGAAGGATGAGATATGATGAGGTTATTAGCTGGTTTTCAGCACAGAGAGGCTATAAGGCTGGGTGATGGATCCAGGACACTCATTCCTGTAGAGCAATTGGAGACATCTCAAAGTTCAACCAAGATTGGTTTCTGTGTCAAGACAGGAATCTGCATATTGACTCTGCCACTTGCAGCGTATATAACTCTTCCCTTTCCTAGGTCAAATCTCCTTTTTGAATATCTAATATAACATGAGAAAATTGACCTAGATCAGTGATGTTAAACTCCAACAGAAACAGCTCCTTGTCATTTACATTCGTTGTTGTTCAGTTCTTCAATTGTGTCCAACTCTTCGTGATCTATGGACCTAACACACTATGCCTTCTGTCTTCTACTATCTCTCAAAGTCTAGCCAAGTTCCTGTTTTGTTTTGTTTTGTTTCCATGACACTTTCTATCTGTCTCATCTTCTGCTGTCACTTTTTCCTTTTTCCTTCAATCTTTCCCAACATCAGGGTCTTTTCATGAGTTCTGATTTCTTATTATAAGGCCAAAGTATTTAAACTTCAGCTTCAGTATTTGACCATCCAGTGAACAGTCAGAATTAATTCCTCTTTGTATTGACTAATTTGATCTCCTTGCTTTTTAAAGGAACTCTTAAAATTCTTCTCCAGCACCACAATTTGAAAATGTTGATTCTGTGGTATTCATCTTTCCTTATATTCCAACTTTCACAGCCATACATTGTTACTGGGGAAAAACAAACAAACAAACAAACAGACAAACATAGCTTTGATCATATGGACCTTTGTTGGCAAAGTCATGTTTCTGCTTTTCAGTATGCTGTCCAGATTTGCCTTAGCTTTCCTTCAAAGGAGTAAGTTTTTTTGTGTAAATTTCATGATTACAGTCATCATCTAAATTGATCTTTGAGTACAAGGATATAAAATTTAGCACTGCTTCCATTTCTTCATCCTCTGTTTGTAAGGAACTGATCCGAACATTTCTAAGAGTTTAGTGTTGCTGGTTTTTTTTTTTTGTTTGTTTTTTGTTATTTTTATGATAAGCTCCAAAGCAGCTCTTTTACTCTCCTCTTTCACCCTTGTCAATAGGTCTTATTTTTTTCACTTTCTGCCATTAGAGTGGTGTTATCTGCAGATAGGAGATTGTTTATATTTTTCCCAGCAATCTTAAGTCCAACTTTTGATTTGTCCAGCCTGGCATTTCACATGATGTACTCTACACATAAGTCACATAAATAAATTGACAGTATACAGCCTTTTTACACTCTGTTCCCAATCTTAAGCCAATCAGTTATTCCATGTTTAGTTCTGACTGTTGCTTCTTGACCCACATGCAGTTCCTCAGGAGACAAATGAGATGATTAGGTACTCCTGTCTCTTTAAAGACTTGCCACATTTTGTTGTGATCCATATATTCAAAGACTTTAGTGTAGTCAATGAAGCAGAAGTAGAATTTTCCCCCCTGCAACTCCCTTGCTTTCTCCATAAACCAGTAAATGTTTGCAATTTCGTCTCTAGTTCCTCTGCCTCTTCAGAAACAAGCCTGCTCTTCTGGTGATTCTTAGTTAACCAATCTGATAAGTGTGAGGTGGTACCTCAACTATTTTAATTTAAACTTCTCTAATCAATAGTGATTTAGATCATTTTTTCACATGGCTTCAGATAGCTTTGATTTCTTTGTCTGAAAACTGCCTGTTTATATACTTTGGCTATTTGGCAAGTGGGGAAGAACATGTATTCTTATAAATTTGACTTAGTTCTTTATATATTTGAAAAAATGATGCTCTTATCAGAGATATTTGCTGAAAAAAAATTTCTCAAGTTTTCTTCTTTCCTTGTATTCTTTTTTGTTGCATTGTTTTTTTTTGTGCAAAACCTCTTTTAATTTTAATAAAATCAAAAATATTCTTTTTTTCATTTTTAAATACTCCCTAACTCCTTTTTGGCCATAAATCCCTCCCTTCTCCATAGATCTAACAGGTCAACTATTTCATGGTTTCCTAATTTGCTTTCGCTCTTCATATCTAAGTCATATACCCATATTGACCTTATCTTGTTGTATAGTATGAGATGTTGGTCTGTACATAGTTTCTGCCATATTTTTTCCCATTTTCCCAGGAGTTTTTGTGAAATAGGGAGTTTTATCCCAAAAGCCTGGATCTTTAAGTTTATGAAACACTGACGTACTATGGTCATTTACTACAATGTATCATATACCTAACCTATTCCATTGATCTACCACTCTATTTCTTAGCCAGTACCAGATTGTTTTGATGATTAAAGTTTTGTAATAGAGTTTGAGATCCAGTATGGCTAGGCCACCTTCTTTATCATTTCCGCATTAATTAATTCCCTTGATATTCTTGACCTTTTATTCTTCCAGATGAATTTTGTTAATTTTTCTAGTTTTATAAAATAACTTTTGGTAATATGATTGGTATGACACTAAGTAGATTAATTTCTATAGAATCCTCATTTTTGTTATTTTTTTCTCCTACCCATGAGCAATTTATATTTTTCCAATTGTTTCTAAATTTCTAAATCTAACCTTATTTGTGTAAAAAGCGTTTTGTAATTTTGTTCATATTGTTCCTGGGTTTATGTTGGCAGGTAGACTCCCAAATATTTTCTATTGTTTACAGTTATTTCAAATTTAATTTATCTTTCCATCTCTTGCTGCTGGACTTTGTTGGTAAGATACATAAATGCTGATGATTTATGTGGGTTTATTTTATATCCTGAAACTTTGCTAAAGTTGTTAATTATTTCAAATAGTTTTTTAGTTGATTCTCCAGCATTCTCTAATTATCCTATTACATCATCTATAAAGAGTGATAGTTTTATTTCCTCATTGCCTATTCTGATACCTTCAATTTCTTTTTCTTGTCTTCATGCTATAGCTAGCATTTCTAGTACAATATTGAGCAATAGTGGTAATAATGGTCACACTTGTTTCACTTCTGATCTTATTGGAAAGGCTTCTAGCTTATCCCTATTACAGATAATGCTTGCTGATGATTTTAGAGAGATGCTACGTATCATTTTAAGGAAAGCTCCATTTATTCCTATGCTTACAATTTTTTTTAATAGGAATGGGTGTTGTATTTCCTTAAAGGCCTTTTCTGCATCTATTGAGATAATCATATGATTTTTTGTTAGTTTTGCTATTGAAATCGTCAATGATGCTAATAATTTTCTTAATATTGAGCCAACCCTGAATTGCTGGTATAAATCCCACCTGGTCATAGTGTATGATCCTTGTTATATATTTCCAGAATCTTCTTACTGGTATTTTATTTAAAATTTTTGAATCAACATTCATCAGGGGAATTGTCTGGACTTTTCTTTCTCCATTTTTACTCTTCCTGGTCTAGATATAAGCACCATATTTGTGTCTTAAAAAGAATTTGGAAGGACTCTTGCTTTGCCTATTTTTTCAAATAATTTATATATTATTATTTATACATGTATATATAATATATATTATTGTGATTGAGTTTTCTTTAAATGTGGCAGAATTCATGTGTGAATATTTTTCTGGGAAATTTTTCTTAGGAAGTTCATTGATGACTTCTTCAATTTCTTTTTTTTTAAAGACAAGGTTATTTAAGTATTCTATTTTCTCTTTGGTTAATCTGGGCAATTTATATGTTTGTAAATATTCATTCATTTCACTTAGGTTGTTTGATTTATTGGCATATAACTGGGCAAAATAGCTCTTAACAATTGCTTTAATTTCATCCTCACTGGTGATAAATTCACCCTTTTTATTTTTGATGCTAGTAATTTGATTCTCTTTTTTAAAGTAAGACCACCAAGGGGCATCTAGGTGGTGCAGTGGATAGAGCACTGACCCTAAAGTCAGGAGGGCCTGAGTTCAAATCCGGCCTCAGACCAAACACTTGACAATTACTAGCTGTGTGACTCTGGGCAAGTCACTTAACCCCAATTGCCACCCCAAAAAATAAAAAAAAATAAGAAAATAAAAATAAATAAGAAAATAAATAAGACCAACCAATAGTTTGTCTCTTTTGTTATTCATAAAACCAGTTCTTAGTTTCATTTATTAGCTCAATGAGTTTTCTTTTAATTTTATTAATCTTGCCTTTGTTTTTCAGTATTTCCAATTTGGTGTTTAACTAAGGACTTTTCATTTTTTTTCTTTTTCTAATTTTTTTTAATGTATACCCAATTAATTGACCGGCTCTTTCTTTTTTATATAGACATAAACCTTTATAGAGATAAATTTTCCCTTAAGTACTGCTTTGGTTGCATCCCATAAATTTTGGTATGTTGTCTCATGGTTGTCATTCTCTTTAATGAAATTATTGATTGTGACTAAGATTTGTTCTTTGACCCAATCATTTGACCCAATTATTTAATTTTCAATTAATTTTTAATGCCTGTTTTAATGACCCTTTATTGTATATCCATTTTATTTAATTTTGATCGGAAAGGATGCATTTAATATTTCTTCTTTTCTCCATTTAGTTATGAGGTTTTTATCCTCTAGTACATGGTCAATTTTTGTGTTCTATGTCCTGCTAAGAAAAGATGTATTCCTTTCTATTCCCACTCAATATTCTCCAAAGGTCTAACTTTCCTAAAATACTATTAATTTTTAACTTCTTTCTTATTTATTTTTTGGTTAGAGTTATCTAGTTCTGAAAGGAGCAAGTTGTGGTCCTCTAATAGTATGGTTTTACTGTCTGTTTCTCTTTGTAATTTATTTAACTTTTCCTTTAAGAATTTGGACGCTATATGATTTGGTACATATATGTTTAACATTGATATTACTTCATTATCTATGGTACCTTTTAGCATAATGTAGTTTCCCAGCTTACCTCAATTAGATCTATTGTTTTACCTTTGTCTGAGATCATGATTGATAACCCTGCTATTTTTTTTACTTCACCTAAAGCATCATAAATGTTCCTCCATCCCTTTATCTTTACTCTCTGTGTGACTCTGCTTCAACTGTGTTTCTTGTAAACAACATATTGTAGAATTTTGGTTTTTATCCCATTCTGCTGTTCCATGTTTTTTTGGATGAGTTCATTCCATTCATATATATGATTATTGACTGTTTATTTCCCTTCATCTTGTTTTTGCCCCTGTTCAATTTATTTCCTTTCTCTTTTTAACCCATTCTTCCTCAAAATTGTTTTTCTTGTGACCAATGTCTCCCTCAATCCTCTCTCTTTTCTATCACCACCTCCCTTTACTAATCTCCCTCTTTTCTACTTCCCTGTAGGGTAAGATAGATTTCTATGCCCAACTGAGTGTGTATATTATTTCTTCTTTGATCCAATTCTGATAAGAGTAAGTTTCAAGCATTACCTGTCACCTCCATCTTTTTCTCCACAGTGAAAGCTCTTTCACACATCTTTTATGTAAGATAATTTACCCTATTGTTCCTCTCCCTTTCCCCTTCTCCCAGTACTCCCCTTTTCACCCTTTTTTTGGGATATCATCCCATTCTAATCAACTCATACTCATGCCCTCTATGTACACTCTTTCTGTCTTTCCTAATTAAAAAAAAACTTAGGAATTACAAGTATCATCTTCCCATGTAGGATGTAAACTATTTAATTGTATTAAATCCCTTCTGATTTCTTTTCCTTGTTTGCCTTTTTATGCTTGCTATGAGTCTTGTGTTTGAATATCAGATTTTCTACTCAGTTCTGGTCTTTTCATGAGGAATGCTTGAAAGTCCTCAATTTCATTAAACATCCATTTTTCCCCTGAAGGATTATATTCAGTTTTGCTGGGTAAGTGATTCTTAATTGTAATCCTAGCCTTCTGGAATATCATGCTCCCAGCCACCTGAACATTTAATGTAAAAGCTGTTAAATCTTGTGTCATCCTGACTGTGTCTCCATGATATTTGAATTGTTTCTTTCTGGCTGCTTGTAATATTTTCTTCTTTACTCCTGGGAGTTATTATTATGGGATCTCTGTCAGGAGGTGATTCTTGGGTTCTTTCCATTTCTCTTTTACCTTCTGGTTCTAGTATATCAGTGCAGTTTTACTTGACAATTTATTGAAATAGGATATCTGGGCTATTTCGTTTTTATCTCAGCTTTGAGGTAGTCCAATAATTGTTAAATTATTTCTCTTCAATCTATTTTCTAGATCAGTTGTTTTTCTAATATTTTACATTTTCTTCTAGATTTTTCATTCTCCTCATTTTGTTTGATTATTTCTTGATGTCTCATGGAGTCATTACTTTCCATTTGCTCAATTCTAACTTGCAAGAAATTATTTTCTTCAGTGATTTTTTAACTTCCTTTCCCATTTGTTCAATTATACTTTTTAAAGGAATTCTTCTCTTCAGTGGACTTTTGTTTGTCTTTTAACATTTGGTCTATTCTGCCTCTCTTATTTGATTTTTAAAACATTTTTTTTTAATTCTAGGGTGTGAGACCAATTTATATTTTTAATTGAGGCTTTGTAGCTCCTTTGATCTCATTGTCTTCTTCTGAGTTTTTGTGTTTTGATCTTTTTCTGTCACCATAGTAACTTTCTATGGCCAGTTTCTTTTTTTTGTTTGCTCATTTTTCAGTCTTTTTTTTTAACTTTTACCCTTATGTTAAAATTAGACTCTGTTTTCGGAATGGAAGGGACACTGTCCCAAACTTTTGGTTTTTCAGGTCACTGTGTTCAGAATTAATTCTGGGAGTTTGTAAGTTTTAGTTCTTCCAAGGTGTTATGATGAAAGGAGAGATGTGGTCACTACTCTCCTGGCCTGTGCTCTGGTCTATGAGCAATCACATGTACTCTTTTCCACCCCAGAACTGTGACCAGGGTCCCTGCTACTTCTAATCCTCTACCTCACCCTGGAATTGTGGACCAGAACCACACATATGCAATGTAACAATGTCCTGCACCCAGTAACAGAAAAGGATCTCCTATAATTTCCTTCTGACCAGTTGTTTGTCCCTCTTCCTGTCTGTGGGCTAAAAGCTCTGGAAGCTGCAGCTGCTGATTCAGACACCCCCAAGGCTTGCTACTGATTTGCACTGGGCATGCCCAGCTACTGCATGCTGGGGTCTTGATGATAGCTTTCTTGAGGCAGCCTACATTAGAATGCACTCCACTCTCATTCCAGTGAGACAGACTTTTACTGTTGATCTTTTAAGTTATCCTAGACTGGAAAATTGTTTTACCCTGTTTTTTTGTTGGTTTTGCCACCCCAAAATTCATTTTGAGGTGTTATTCTAATGTTATTTGGAGACTACTTGGGGGGAGCTTAGGTGATTCTCTGACTTTATTTCACCATCTTGACTCTGCCGTAAGTGCAGCACTTTAACATCATCATCTTTTAGGTTTTTAAGTAGCTGTTTTGGAAGAATATCACCTCTCCTAACTTTATTGTTTGCAGTATTGCCTAAGGCCCACTTGAGTTCATTCTCCAGGATTTCTAGCTCTAGATCAGTACTGAGTTAGAAAACCATAAATTAGCATCATCTATGTTGTATTGTATTTTTATTTCTTTTTTTTTCTGAACATTTCTTAAGTACATTTTCATCTACTTCAGGCTTTGAATTTGATTTTTCTGTCCTAGATGATTTCTGAACTTCCATCTAGCTCTGATGTACTGTGATACTGAAACAAGAGAGAGATCCATATTAGCAGCAGTCTACATCTGTAGATCTAAGAGGGCTATCAGTGACCACACAACTAAGGAGCCATTGAACACTAGAAAGCCTGTGTTGTAATAAAAGGAAGACAGTTTGGCCAAAAAACATGACTCTTCTGCCTGGTCATTAGATTGGGAGACCAGATAGTGAAGGATGATCTTCAGAAAGGATCATGGAGACTTGAGAATACAAGACATGCTGCTGAACTCCTCCTGTGTGGCATGGTAGAACATCACCAATATTCTTATTGAGCTGAGGCTCTTGATCAATTCACCTCATTTATCTCTTAGACAGAGCAAAGTGATTAGTTTCATTTAGACAAATACTGGTGCATTGTCAAGTATTATAACACTCAATAAGTCAGGACCATTTGAGGGGTAAAATGTCTTCACTTTTGAATTTGATTGCAGTGCAGGACCCTGTCTGTCAGATGAGTATTTAATTGACCCACCTTATTCCTTTTCAGTTGTATTTGGTTGACCATTTTGAAAGACTTATCCTCTGATGAGGCAGTATTCTATTAATGGATAAGTGAATTCATTTTAAAAGCTTTTATTAAGCACCTACTCTATGTATTGTCCTGGACATGGGAAAGATAGTGTTATATGTGCTGTTATGAATTTATGATCTTAAAGCAGTCACATATTCAGAAGAATGTGGATATATTCTAAGGCTCTATCCTAGTCCTTTTCTTCCCTCTCTATACTGTCTCTTTGTGCTCATTGTTTTATAGACATTGCATGATTGCCTCTATGCACATAATTTCCGGATCTGTACCTTCAGTCAAAGTCTCTCTTCTGAACTCCATTCCTACACCACTGAGTAACTAAATATTTCAAAATGCACATACTGAAAGCATGTGAAATTCAGCCTGTCTAAAATAGAACTTGTTACATCCCCCCAATCCCTATTTTTCTTCTTTAGAACTATTCTATTATTGCTGTTAAGGGCACTGCCATTCTTCCAGTCTCCCAAGTTCAAAAAATTGGTGTCATCCTCAACACTTGCCCCCTGCCCCATTAATTCTACATATCCCTTTAGGTGTCATATTTTGTCAATCTTACCTCTACAACATCTCTTAAATTTACTTTTTGTAATCTTGATATAGGCCCTTATCATCTTCTATCTAGACTATTGTAAAATGTCCCTAATTATTCTGTCAGCCTCAAATCTCTGCCTCCTTCAATTCTTCCTTCACTCAGCTGCTAAACTTTTTGTTTTTCTAAATCACAACCATGACCCCCATTCTATGAATTTTAACAGTTCCTTTTTGCCTCCAGGTTAAAATAGACAATCTTTTGATTAGCATTTAAAATCATTCATAACCTGGCCCCAAACCACCTTTCCATCCTTATTACATATCACTTCCCTCCACATGAACTATATTTCAGGCAAAATGGTTTCCTCAGTGTATTTTAATCATGACATCCCAGCTCCAGCCTCCCCACATTTTCACTGGCTATACCCTATACTTTTAATGAACTCTTCCTCTCCACCATTCTTCATATTCCCTAGTGTCTTTCTTTTTTCTTTTTTTCTAGGAACAGTAACCCATTAAGGATATTGATATTTATTTTATAGAATAGCACCAATTTTCTCAATATTGCAACTTGGGGAAATTCTTTTTTTCTTAATTTCCATATTATCTATGTTGAAAAAGAAAAGAGAGACAAAAAAACAAGGAAAATAATTTTTAAAAGAAAACATGGGGGCAGCTCAGTGGCACAGTAGATAGAGCTCTGGCCTTGGAGTCAGGAGAACCTGAGTTTAAATCTGGCCTCAGACACTTGACACTTACCAGTTGTGTGACCCTGGGCAAGTCCCTTAACCCCAATTGCCTCACCTAAAAAGCAAAAAAAAAATCATGCTTCAATCTGCATTCAGAGTTCATTAATTCTCTCTCCAGAGACAGTAATTTTTTATCATAGGTCTTTTGGAATTGTCTTGGATCATTGTCTTGATCAGAGTAGCTAAGTCTTTCACAGAAGATCATCCTTGCAATATTGCTATTACTGTGTGCAGCATTCTGGTTCTGCTTGCTTCATTTCCCATGAGGTCATATAAGTCTTCCCAATTGTTTTTGAAACTATCATGCTTGTAATTTATTTTTTAAATTTTTTTCATTTAGTAGTATTTTATTTTTTTCTAATTACATGTAAAGATAGTTTTCAAGTTTCATTTTTGTTAAATTTTGAGTTCAAAATTTTTCTACCTTCCTCCTTTCCTTCCTTCCCCCCTCCCCAAGATGGAAAGCAATCTGATACAGGTTATACATGTACAATCATGTTAAATATATTTCCACATTAGTCAGGTGGTGAAAGAAAAATTCAAAAAGAAAAAATCATGAGAAAGAAAAAAAACAAAAAAGGTGAAAATAGCATGCTCTGATCTGCATTGAGACTCCATAGTTCTTTCCCTGGATGTGGATAGCATTTTCCATCATGAGTCTTTTGGAATTATCTTGGATCATTGAATTACTGAGAAGAGCTAAGTCTATCATGGTTGATTATCACACAATGTTACTACTACTGTATACAGTGTTTTCCTGGTTCTGCTCATTTTACTCATCATCAGTTCAGGTAAGTCTTTCCAAGTTTTTCTGAAATCTGCTTGCTCATCATTTCTTATACCAAAATAGTATTCCATTGCATTCAAACATCACAACTTATTCAGCCATTCTTCAATTGATGGGCATCCCCTCAATTTCTAGTACTTTGCCAACACAAAAAGAACTGCTATAAATGTTTTTGTACATATGGATCTTTTCTCCTTTTTTGTGATCTCTTTGAGATACAGACCTAATAGTGGTATTGCTGGATCAAAGAGCATACACAAATTTCCAAATTGCTCTCCAGAATGGTTGGATCACTTCACAGCTCTCCCAACAATTCATTAGTGTTCCAGTTTACATGCAATGCTTGCTGGTGGTTTTAAATAGATGCTGCTGATCATTTTAAGGAAAACTCCATTTATTCTTATGATCTCTAGTGTTTTTAATGAGAATGGATGACTTCTTCACCTACTTTCCAAATAGTTTAAAAATATAGTATTGGAATTAATTGTTCTTTAAATGTTTGGTAGAATTTACTTATAAATCCATCTGGCCCTAGAGATTTTTTCCCACGGAGTTCATTCATGGCTTGTTCAATTTCTAAAATGGGGTTGCTTAAGTATTTCATTTTCTCTTCTGTTAATCTGGGCAAATTATGTTGTTTTTGTAAACATTCATCCATTTTACTTTGATTGTTAGATTTATTGGCATACAATTGGTCAAAACAGTTCCTAATTATTGCTTTAATTTCATCTTCATTGATGGTGAATTCATCATTTTCATTTTTGATCCTGGTAATTTGTTTTTCTTCTTTCTTTCTTTTTTTTATCAAATTAACCAAAGGTTTATCTATTTTATTGGTTTCTTAATAAAAAAAAAACAGCTCTTAGTTTTCTTTATTAGTATAACAGTTTTCTTTCAATTTTATTAATCTCTCCTTTGATTTTCAGAATTTCTAATGTGGTATTTAATTGGGGGTTTTTAATTTGTTCTTTTTCTAGCTTTTTTAGTTGTGTGCCCAATTCATTGATCTTTTATTCTCTATTTTATTCATGTAAGCGTTCAGAGATATAAAATTTCTCCTAAGAACTGCTTTGGCTGCATCCCATAAGTTTTGGTGTGTTGTCTCACTATTGTATTTCCACTTGATGAAATCATTGATTATTTCCATGATATTTTTGACCTGCTCATTCTTTAGAATTAGATTATTTAGCTTCCAATTAATTTTTAGTCTATCTTTCCTTGGCTCTTTATTACATTTCATTTTTATTGCATCATCATCTGAAAATTACACATTTAATATTTCTGCCTTTCTGCATTTGATTGAGAGGTTTTTATGCCCTAATGCATGGTAAATTTTTGTGTAGGTACCATGTACCACTGAGAAAAAGTTGTGTTCCTTTCTATCCACATTCAGTTTTCTCCAAAGGTATATCATATATAGCTTTTCTAAGATTCTATTCATCTCCTCAACTTCTTTCTTGTTTTATTTGTGGTTAGCTTTATTTAGTTCTGAGAAGGGAAGATTGAGGTTCTCCCATTCATATAGTTTTGCTGTCTATTTTTTCCTGTAACCTACTTGACTTCTCCTCTAAGAATTTGGATGCTATACCACTTGGTTCATATATGTTTAGTATTGATATTACTTCATTGTCTATGGTACCTTTTATCAAGATATAGTTTCCTTCCTTATCTCTTTTAATTAGATCTATTTTTGCTTTTACTTTGTCTGAGATCAGGATTGCTACACTTGCTTTTTTTTCTTCTTCAGCTGAAGTATAATATATTCTGCTGCAACCTTTTACCTTTACTCTGTGTATATTTATCTGCTTCAAATGTGTTTCTCATAAAAAACATCGTAGGATTCTGTTTTTTTTTATCTATTCTGCTATCCATTTCCTTTTCATAGGAGAATTCATCCTATTCATATTCATGGTTATGATTATTTTCTATTTCCCTCCACCTATTCCCCCCATTTATACTTTTGTCTCTTTTCACCCTATCCATCCTCACTAGTGTTTTGCTTCTGGCCACCACTTCCTTCAATCTGCCCTTCTCTTCTACCAGCCCTCCTTTTCTTTCTCCTTTCCCCTCCTGCTTTCCCATAGGGCAAGTTAAATTTCTATACCTGAGTGTGTGTGTTTTATTCCCTCTTTGAGACAAATCCAATAAGAGTAAGGTTCAAACAATGCTCACCTCCTCCCTTTTTTCCCTCTACTGTAATAGGTCTTTTGCATTTCTTCATGTGATATAATTTATCCTATTTTGCCTTCCCCTTTCCTCTTCTCCCAGTACTATCCTTTTGTCACTCCTTTTTTTTTATATCATCAGATGAAAGTCACCTTATACCCATACTCTCTGTCTATGTATACTCTTTCTAACTTCCCTAATAAAGAACAATTCTCAAGAGTTACAAGCATCATCTTCCCTTATAGAGATGTAAACTGTTTAATCTTATTGAATAATATTTTTTTTCTTTCCAGTGTACCTTTTTATGTGCCTCTTGATTCTTATATCTGAAGCCTGAATTTCCTGTTCATCTCTGGTCTTTTCATCAGGAGAGTTTGAAAGTTTCCTATTTCATTGAATATCCATCTTTTCCCCTGAATGATCACTCTCATTTTTGCTGAGTAGTTGATTTTTCATTGTAATCCAAGCTCTTTTGCCTTCTGGAACAGCATGTTCCAAGCCCTCCAATACTTTAATGTAGAAGTTGCTAAATCCTGTGTAATCCTGACTGTAACTCCTTGATATTTGAATTGTTTCTTTCTGGCTACTTGCAGTATTTTTTCCTTTGATCTGATAATTCTGGAATTAGGCTACAATATTCCTTGGAGTTTTCATTTTTTGGATCTCTTTCAGGAGGTGATTGGTGGATTCTTTCAATGACTTGAGAATTTCTTTAGAGATACTATCCAGTCTCTCTCTCTCTCTCTCTCTCTCTCTCTCTCTCTCTCTCTCTCTCTGTCATCTTTCAGTCCAATAATTCTTAAATTATCTCTCCTGGATCTATTTTCCAGGTCAGTTGTTTTTTTTTTTTTTTCCAATGAGATATTTTACATTTTCTTCTTTTTTTCTTTCTTTTTATTTTGTCTGACATATTTTTGATGTCTCATAGAGTCATTAGCTTCCATTTGCCCAATTCTAATTTTCAATGAATTATTTTCTTCATTTAGCTTTTGTACTTCCTTTTCCATTTGGCCAATTTTACTTTAAAGGACTTGTTTTATTCTGCAAATTTTTTATTCCATTTGGTCAATTCTATTTTTTAAGGATTTGTTTCTTCAGTCAATTTTTGTCCTTCCTTTCCCAAGCTATTGACTTTTTTTGTAATTCTTTAGCATAACTCTCCTTTCTTTCCCCAATTTTTATTTTGCTTCTTATTTGATTTTGTAAAATCCTTTTTGATATTTTCCAAGAAAATTTTTTGGGTTTGAGACCAATTCAAGTTTCAATTTGAGGTTTAACACATAGACATTTTGACATTGTTGTCCTCTTCTAAATTTGTGTTTTGATCTTCCCTGTCACCACATTAGTTTTCTATGATCAGGGCTTTTTTTTTTTTTTGCTCATTTTTAAAAGTTGAGCTCCTCTCCTGGGGTACAGGGAGCACTGTCTCAAGCTTCTTGTTCTGGGAGCCAGGGGCCTGGTCCCTGGCTTTCTGTGCAGAAGCCTCAGGTGCTGGTGGCTTACCTACTGTGCTGGGGTGGCCCAGCTTATTGTACCTGTTGTGCTGGGGTTCTGGGGGTGGTAATTTGCCTTGTGTATTGGTGATAGAGGCCTCACAGCTGACCTGTGGTGCCACTAGTCTGCTGAGCCAGGACTGAACGTCCTTGTTTGATGATTTGTACTGTGGCTAAGAGTCTCCTTCTGGCTTGCCTGGACACCATCTTCTGTGGGCTGCACTCCCCTTCCAAATGAGACAGCAGTTCTTTTATTTTACTGATGTTTTTCTAAGTTATCTTAAGTTGGAAATTTTTTTCACTCCATCCTTTTATGGGTTCTATCACTCCAGAGTCTGTTTAAAGTCTTGATTTTATGTTGAAACTGAAGAGAGTTCAGACAACTTCTTGGCTTCTTTGACATCTTGGGTCCACCTCTTGCTTGTCGTTTCTTGTAGCATAATAGTATTCTGTCATAATCACACCATAACTTGTCTAGCCATTCCTCACTTGATGGATATCCCCTCAATTTCCAATTCTTTGCCATCACAAAAGAGTTTATATATATAGGTATATATATATAGTTATATATATATATATATATATATTTATATATATATATAGGTATGCATATAGGTATATAGATATACACATACATACATACACACAATTGATTATTTATTTATAAATAGGTCCTTTTTTTCCTTTTCTTTGATCTCTTTGGGATACAAACCTTGTAGTAGTATTGCTGGATCAAAATATTTTATAGCTCTTTGGATGTAGTTTTAAATTGTTCTCCATAATGGTTGAATCAGTTCAGAATTCCATTGAAAGTACATTAGCATCCCAATTTTTCTGCATCCCCTCTAGTATTTGTTATTTTTCTTTTCTGCCATATTAGCCAATGTGATAGGTGTGAAGTGGTATCTCAGAGTTATTTTAATTTGCATTTCTCTAATCAGTAATGATTGAAATCATTTTTATGTGACAATTGATAGCTTTGATTTCTTTTTCTAAAGACTGCCTATTCATACCCTTTGACTATTTATCAACTGGGGAATGGCTCTTTTTTTTTTTTAATAAATTTGCCTCAGTTCCTTATACATTTGAGAAATGTAGCCATTATTATAGAAACTCGCTATTATTTTTTTTCTGGTTTCATCCTGTCCTTCTAAGTTTTGCCATGTTAGTTTTGTTTGTGCAAAAGCTTTTTCATTTCATGTAATCAAAATTAACCATTTTACTTCTTGTGATCCTCTCTATCTTTTGTTTGGTTATAAATTCTTCCTTTTCCATAAGTCCAACAAGTATATTTTTCTACTTCTCTAATTTACTTATGATACCACCATTTGTGTCTAAATCATTTCTCCATTTTGATCATAACTTCATATACAAACCTTAGCTTCTTTCAAGATTTTATTCAAGTGTTACCTCCAATAGGCCTTCTCATCCTCCTGGGACCTAGAGCCTTTCCTTCAAAATCACCCTGTATTGATTCTGTATATACTGGAAGAATCTCATTCTTGAAAATTCTAAGGGTACCTTTCAAGATTTGGGAGTAATTTTAGCATCCTGATCAGTGTGCTTTTCTCCCTCAACATTATTAGTTGAGAATGCATTTAGTCAGACAGACTTAAGTAGCTTATTGAATGGAGTATTTACTAAAGTCATGTAATAAGAACAGTTAGTACAACCCTACCTGAAAAATTCTATAATCCATTCTCCCAAGAGCAAATAGAGTCCAGGGGAATGTGAGCTCGAGCTTAGAGAGTATGTGTAGCAAAAAGGCATCCATCAGCTTCCGATTGCTGGAAGACCTTTTTCCCCATTTGTGGGGTGTTCAAGAACATTCTATTAATGATGGTGAATCTGTGTTTCTCTGTTCTGGGCTTTTGATACAAACACTGCTGATGTGCAGATTTGGCTAGGACACTAATTGAAAGATGTGAATCACAAAATCCCACAGTTCCTTGAAGCTCACAAGGTTCTCCTCCAGCCAAAAGGAGAGGAGAGTGAAGAGACCTAGGCCAAAGGTATAGTCAGCACCTCTCTTTCTCCTCAAAGCAGTTTCTTCTTGGTTGGTTAATCTGAACATCACATTTATTTCACTTTTCAAATTCAATTCAAACCAACTTTAGGGTATGGCCAAGTTTCCTCTGCCAATCTAAACGCTTTTGTTGTGAAACACTATCACAAGGACTATTTGCACTTAGTTTAGTATTTTTGTTTGTTTTATGAGTGATTGAGTCATATTCTCACTTAATTAAAGTGTCAGTTGTAAAGTGGCATGTGAATGATTGCAATCCCACCCTTAAATGTGTACATGATGTCTTCCAACTAAGTTACAAAGTCCTGGTGGGCAGGGAAAGTGTTCACATTTGTCTTTGTATCCTTAGCATCAAGCACATAGCTAGCACTTAATTAATGCTTGTTCACTGATTGAAGCATGTCTTAATATTGTCCTGAGCTACCAACTTTGGAAATGACCTCCTGAAACATTTCCACAAATGGAATTTGAAATTCCCAATCCATACTCTTTAGAACAGAGATTGTTTCTTCCTATGTCTTAGAAGAGAAATCCAAGTCATCTCCCTGAGCCTATGGGAGATTTAGTGATTTGCTTAGGATCACAAGGCTAAGAATTTGAACTTAGACTTTTCTGCTTGAAATTTCATCACTCTATCTGTTCTACCCTTAAAAAAAATCAGTCTTCTAGAAGCATTTACTGAATCACATTGAAATGATATAATTCCACATTGCTTCCCACAGACTTATTTCTGAAACGATTCTCAGTGGAGGCACCAATATATCTTGCAAATCATGAATTCCAACACGTACTGATTGTTTTCTTCCCAATCTATGAGATGGGCCAGTTTTTGTAAGTGCCTCTGCCTGTGTTAATGCATCCATCTACTGAACCATTTTGGACAGAAATGCATGGCTCCCCTCAGGCTGTCAGAACCTAGGGGTTCACCTTTGAATTTTCCCTCTGATCCAATTATGACACTGGGCCTGCTGGCACTGCTGTGGTAAAAGACCTGTCAAGATTCCCATTATAACCCACCTTCTGCAGGAGGTCATAACTCAACAAGAGCAATCTACTCCAGGCAGAAATAGGCTCTGCTATGGCAACAGGAGGCCCCTCCATGCACAACTCTGGAAGACTCAGCTCTCCTGATTTTAATAGGGAGCTACTAACTACAGAGTAGAGAGTTTCAGTAATTCCTTGGATGAAAATGGAGATTCCTAGCCCATAATTCTAGAGTCCTTTAGGACTGACCACCATGCCCGAGTGAGGGAGATGGTGTGACTCTTATTGGCCCCGTTTTGTAGGTGAGTCATCTGAAAGGTAGCATGGTTAATGGCCTTACCCATAAGTCACACAGCAGGCATTGTTGTTGCTTCAACAATCAATCTGTCAATTGAAACCATTTGTTAAGCTCTCGTGTGCCAGGCACTGTGCTAAATGCTGAGGAAACAAAGACAAATGTGAAGTGTCCCTTGACCTCAAGGAATTTCCTTTCTAGTTGGTAAGAAAACATGACCAAATAGCAGTGTGTACCTAATGCATACAAAATGAAAGGAAGGTCATTTTGGAAGAGAGGGGACCTAGACCCTGGAAAGTAAGGAAGGCCTTTAAGGAAATCAGGAGTTTTGAGAGGGGAAGGTGAGGAGGTCATGAATTCCAACACTGGTTTTGCCATCAGAAGACCTGGCTTTGAATTTGGCTCTCCCCTTTGCCAGCTGAATGTCTCTAGGTAAGTCACAGGGCTCTCCTGTAAAACAGAGATACGAATATCTTCCCTCCCTCCCAGGTCACAAGATTGGTCATATAACAATTTTGATTTGCTAGAGCTCCAGTGCTAAGAAGTCATTAAATACATTTAATTCAAGAAACCTGCTGGGCACAAGATAGTGTACTGGAAGCTGGAAAGACAAAAATATTACAATTAATAATAATAATCAACATCCTTCTTATTTTTATATTACTTCATACTTTATAATGCTGTCTGCTTTGGCAGTGCACCCTCTTAAACAGACCTCTAAGCACCATTCCCTGAAGGAGTATAGACACTTAGCCTTGGAACTACTCGGCTGTCCAGGTTGGTGAGATCACCCCCGAACTAGAGAAAGCTTCCCCCAACCCCCACCATCTTCCTGCCAGCTGTCTTAACATCCCTCTCTTTCCAGTGCTTCTGGATGGCGAGTGTCAGTGGACTACCCTATGTCTTCATTCCCCATTCCTCAGAATCTACAACTACCCTTCCTGATCAGCAGTCCCTTGTATGTGTTATCTCCTCCATCAGAAGGTAGCAGGAATCATTTCACTTTGTATCCATGTCCCAACTGCTTAGCACAATGATTGCCACAGAGTAAATGCTTAATGAATTATTTCATTCATTCATTCCTTCCCAATAGTCCTACAAGGTAGAGAGTGCAAATATTATTATCCCCAAATAGTGGAAAGCTTCTTTGCTAAAGTCAGGGGGCCTAGTTTCGAATACTGCCTCTGGTACTTGCTACTTGTGTGGCCTAGGACACACAAACTGAAACTCTGACCTTCACTTCCTGATTCCATAAAATGTAGAAGCTGAAGATATACCAGGTCCTCTCTTTTTTTAAAATCTATGACCTTAAGATTTCTTAGGTCCTCTTTATCCCAGTAAGATCATATACATAACTCACATTGCTAACCTCAAAGTACCATATGAACTTTAGCTGTCTTCATTATTATCTAGTCCAAAATCCCTTCATTACCAGATGAAGAAACTGAGGCCTAAAGAAATTAAGTCATTTCCTGAGGCCACATAAGTGACTTGGGTCCAGAACCACCTCTGCTAATAATCTTCACAAGAGGAAGAATAGTAGAGTAGAGGATAGACAACCATTGCCTCCACCACTTACCTCCTGGAACTATTCTAGTGAAACTATCCTGCAAACTGTGAAATGCTGTGGAAATGGGGGAGGGGGCAATCAAGAATTTGGAGGCCCCCTTGCCACATTCCTGCCTGTGTGACCTACAATAAATCACTGTTCCCCTCCGGGCCGAGTTTCTTCATTTGTAAAATAGAGAGGGCTAGGCTGATATCTAAGGACCCTTCTACCCTGTAACTTCATAATGCATTTAGAAATCTTTGTTTTTTTTTTTTAATTCTGAATTTAGTAACAAAAAGAGAACATTTCCAAAGGTGAAGTAGAAAACAAAAGAGATTCTATTTGAACCCATGAATCTCTATTAGGCAGCTTGTTTTCCATTAAATTACATAATAAATTCAACCTGGTATTGTTTAAGCTGGCCAGCTTGGCTGTGCTTGCCTCTGATCTCTTTTGTTCCCTTCTCTGTTTTTTTGAGATGCTTCACTGACTCTTTTGTTCCTTTGTTTCTTTCTTTTTTTTTTTTGTACAGTTTCCCTTTTTTTTTTGTCCCCTTCCTTCAATGAAAAGGGAAAAAGAAACAACCCTTGTAACCATTGAGCATGATTGAGGAAAACAAATGTAAAATTTGCCTTGTTGAACATGGTGCTTCTCATCCTACACCTCCATTCCTCACTGCTTGGTCAAGGGCTGTGGCTGCTTCCTTTTTCAAGACGAGGAAATCGGTGCTCAAAGTATAGTGGCTTACGCATGACCACATGACTTGTATGTGGTACATCCAGGGGCTTCTGACAGTGAACCCTGGCCTCATCCCCTTACCCCACAATACTTCATTGAAGGATTACCCATTGTGCCCATGGGGCCAGGCAAATTTGTTCTTGTTGAGTATTTTCAGCTGTGTCTGACTCTCTGTGACCCCATTTGGGGTTTTCTTGGCAGAGATACTAGTGTTTTGCCATTTTCTTCTCCAACTCATTTTACAGATGAAGAACTAAGGCAAACGGGGTTAAATGACTTGCCTAGGGTCACACAGCTAGTAAGTGTATGAGGCTGGATTTGAACTCAGGTTCTCCTGACTCCAGGGCTGGTGCTCTCTGTCATACCATAGATCTACCCACTAGGAAAATGAGATGGTAATTCAGATAAAACTTGTCTTGGGATGTATTCAGTATCTTATCTGCTCCTGTCTCAGAAGTCTGGAATTACCTAAAAGCCTGAGGGCACTGCTGGTTTGT
>NW_020950758.1:3092032-3116607 GCF_900497805.2 Vombatus ursinus | reverse complement strand
ATGTATTCAAGTTGTATTTCTTGGGCACCAGACACCCTGTATCAGAACAAGAAGAAAAAATGACGTAGATGGTGGGATTGAACAATTAATAATGTCACACACTCACTTACCACAATGGACTGGATGCTTTACATCTTTAATTAGCAGGAAACTGATTGGAATATAATATACTTCCAAGCATCAAAGACAGTAGGTCTGCTCCGGACTGCTTAATGTAACCAGGGCATTGTTCTCCCTGGCAAGTGTGCAAAACAAATGGCCTAGCTTCTTCTTTCTAAGATGGAAGGTCACCTATATTTCAACTACTTGGAAAAATTCCATTTCCACTCCCCACCCCATCCCCAGTTTGTTAAAGGGCTGAACCAAAGCTCTTTTGCTTCTGTTTTAATATTTTATTTTAATCATTAACCCTCCCTGTACCTCAGTTTCCTCATCTTTAAAATGAAGAGGCTAGATAATACAAGTTCCCATTTCTCTAATACTGTACAGTTGATGGAAAACGTTCCTCACACCAGCTCCAAAAAGATATGGCAAAGGTGGTATGATCCCTAGTGTTCTGTAGGTACAAAAGTGTCTGGTAATGCGAGGCCAATGCGTAGACTTGTCTTGTTTTCCTCTTCTTCCGGTAGGCAACCTCAGCACAGAACAATGGCCAGTGCCTTCCAACCTCCACTTACCAGAGGATGATGAATCCTTGGAAGAATCCTCGGGGGCATTTATTTCAACCTCTTAATTTATAGAAGAGAAAACAGGACAAGAGAGTGAGTGACTTGTACAAGGCTATACAGATAATAAAGTATGTAGCCAGGATTTGAACCCAGGTCCCCTGATACCTATGACATGAGATTAGGCTAGATGACCTATCTTTGGGAGTCTTTCTAGCCCTCAGTCTATGATGCTAAAGCCTACTGCCCTGATTCTAGTAATATTACTCATTAGCAGCTTAGGGCTACAATCACATAGGGAACTATTACCAGGAGATTTACAAAGGTATCTACATGTCAGATTTTCTCTTATTGCTGCTTGAAGAGTCTTTAAAAGTTGATCTAACAAACTAACTGAGAAGGATGCCTATATACCTGG
The DNA here is from genome assembly GCF_900497805.2 of Vombatus ursinus. NCBI lineage: Eukaryota > Metazoa > Chordata > Mammalia > Diprotodontia > Vombatidae > Vombatus > Vombatus ursinus. The sequence continues at coordinate 3,115,524 of NW_020950758.1, read as the reverse complement.
TATCATTTGAAGGGCATGAGAAAAATTCTCCAAAGAGATGGCTTCTTGGTCGGGTGACCGAATCTCCACTCCACAAGGTGTTCCTAGGCTTAGACCAGAGTTCTTTACTTTCTTTGGGCCATGAGTCCCTTGGGTAGTCTGGCAGTCTATGGATCCCTTCTCTGAATAATTTTTAAATGCTTAAAATAAAATACATGTGATTATAAAATAAGCCAATTATTTTATACTACAGTAATCATTACATTAAAAAATTCTTGAATACCAGAGGGAAAAAAAATCACATGTTTTGGAGGAAGGGATGGCTCCATCACACAAGGAGCAGTTGGCTGAGTCCATTTCAAACTGGACATCCCATAAATCTGTTCTTAAATTCAACACATCCAAAACAGAACTCATGATCCTTCCTACTCCCAAGCATACCCCTCTGCTGAACTATCCTCCCCCTCATTCAACTTTGTAATTTCTGTGTTATCTCTGGCTCTTCCCTCCTTTGATCTTAAATTTATTCATTCAGTTGTCAAACTTTATAATTTCTACCCCCCAAAACATATCCTAAATCTGTCCCTTTCTCATTGCTCACACCACCCTCATGTTGTTGTTCAGTCATTTTTAGTACTGTTTAACTCTTTGAACTCCATTTGGGGTTTTCTTGGTGAAGATATTGGAGTAATTTGCCATTTCCTTCTCTAACTCATTTTATAGATGAGGATACTGAGGCAAATGGGGTTAAATGACTTGCCCAGGGTCACATAGCTAGTAAGTATATGAGGCTAGGTTTGAATTCAGGAAGCTGAGTCTTCCTGATTTCAGGTGTGACATTCTAACCTCTATGCCACCCACTCTAGTAAAGACTCTCATCACCTCTCACCTGAGCTGTCGTAACATTTTGCTAAATGCTCTCTTTACCTTCCACCTCTCTCCTCTCCAAGCCAACCTCCCCCCTCAGCTGCCAAACATTTTCTCTTATTGAATATCTGACCATGTTACTCCCTACTCAATAAATTGCAGTGTTTTCCTGTTTCCTCTAGGATGAAATAGAGACCCCAGTACTCGACATTTAAAATCCTCTGCAGCCTAGCCCTGATCCATCTTGCCAGCCTCCTTCTCTAGTGCCCTGCTTCACCTAAGCTGAACTACCTTCTTCCTATATGACACTGAGTTGCCATCTCCATGTTTGTGCACTCACTGTTTCTAATGCCTAGAATGCATGCCCTCCTTAGCTCCACCTCTTGGAATATCTCAGCTCAAGCACAATTTTGCACATGAAGCCTTTCTCCATTCCTCCAGTTACTAGTTTTGATTTTTTAAGTTTATATTATTTACATATTTACATGCACACACTGTCATCCATGAAAGAACGTAAGCTCCTTCATGGTAGGAACTTTATGTGTATACAGAAAAAAAATCCGGGGGGAGAGAGAGTTATTCTTTTTGTCTCTACTATTTAAGGGCATCTGAAACATAATAGGCACTTGATAAATAAGTGACTATTTATTGCAGTCACTTGATCTTACCCAGAGCATGGATTTAGAGTTGTACGAGGTCTTAGAGGTCATCTTGTCCAACCGGTCCCATCACTGCCAGATGAGGAAACTGAGGTGAAGAGAGGGGACCTGATTGGCTCTAGGCCACAAAGGTAGTAAGCCTCAAGTTGGACTTCAAAGCCATGCCCTTTGCATCTAAATCCATCGTTTTTTCCACCATGACATACATTGCAGAGTTGTTTCAGGGAAAGCATTCTTTGAACTCTAAAGTATTATAAAAATAGGACTTGTTGCTATTTGATTTGTTGTTACTATTTACATCACATAATTGGCCAATTTCTGTGAGTCGATGGTGCTGCTTGGGTCATCATTTCCTGCTTCTCTAGGCTAAGTATGCAAAGATAGTGGTGGTGGGGGCAGTATACCTGCACTTTCTCCAGGGAAGACGGATACACCCTCGGGTGTTCCAAAAAGCTGAGAAAACCCCTCCAAAATAACAAATGGAACAATAGGTAAATCTGACTCCTACAGTCCTCATAGAAAGACGATGGTATCAGAGCTCCAGAGTTTAGAGGGGTCTCAATGGGCATCTAGACCAACCCCCAGCTTTTTGGAGGAGGAAACACAGGTCCAGAGATTTGCTGAAGGTGACCCCGGTTATTCATGGAAGAGCAGGGATATCAAATACACATCTCTTGGTTCCCACTTCCAAACTTTTTCCACTACCTCACTAACAATAGCTCACATTCTCTCATACTTCACAGTTTACAAATCACTTTCCCCATAATAACCATGTGCAATAGATAGTGAAAGCAGTGTTATTCCCAGTTTACAATAATAGCTAACCAATATTTAAATAGAGCTTTAAAGGTTTGCAAAGTATACTGCACATTTGGTCCTTACAGGAACACTGAGAGGCGGGGGTGGTTATTATTCTTATTTTACAGATGAGAAAACTGAGATAACAGGCTAAATCACTTACCAGGGTTACACAGCTAGTAGTATCGGAGGCTGGATTTGAACTCAGGTCTTCTTTTCTCCAGGTTCAACACTCTACTGTCTCACCTAGCCGCCTCATGAGCTAACCCTAAATTCATGCTGGAGATTAAGCAGTAGTTGAAACAAGTCACATGGCTCATGAGGGCAAGTGTCAGAACTGAAGCTCATGTCCTGACTGTTGGGGTTAGTGTTGGGAGAGCTGGTTCGGGTATGAAAGAATTCACTTAGACATTCTCTGTAGTTATGGGTGATGAGTTCAGGGTGGTCCCCAAGAATGTTGAGGTGCTACCTCAAATGAGGAAAAGATGTGTGGGTCCTAGTGTTCTGAAAAAAATCACTAGGATAGTCTCCAAGTTAAAGAAAGGCATTTATTGGGGTGATGTATCCAAGCAGGCTTGCTCCATGTAAGGCAGAGCCCCAATAGGTTCTACTCCATGTGGGAGGCAGAGTATAGGCCACAGGCCCTGCTCCCCTGAGGGAGCAGAGTGGCCCCTGCTTCCCATAGGAGGCAAAGGTTGTTAACCAGGTCAAAGGTATGGTTTAAATACAATTTTATGGAATGGGTGAAGGGGACAAGAGAACGGGAGGACCAGCATGGCTCCAAAATGCCTGGAGTATCAGGTAGCCTGGAGGTGGTTGGCAAAGAGAACAAGAAAAGGGAGGGGAAGAGTTGTTCTGGAATTGAGGGTGCTTTGTGGAAGCATGCTGGTAAGCCCACGATGGGGGCTTCAATGCAAGGTCTTCTTTGATCATTTTTCTGGCTGATCACATCCTGCATTCTATCTCCTAGCTTTCTCCATCTGCCTTAAGCAGTCTTTTCTACCTCATCACTGACTTCAGTGTTCTTCCTATCACTAAATTCAGTTCCACAAATTCTGTTAAGTAACTACTATGGGCCACTCAGTGTAGTAGCTACTAGGGCTAGAAAGACAAAATGAAACAGAGTCTGCTCTCAGTGAGCATGCTGATACCATATCCTCCTGGAAGTAGATTGCTGCTGATGGTGGTGATTGGTCCTTTGTTCTCAAAGAGGACCCATAATGATGAGGGGGCCATAATTCAGTTTCAGAAGCCAAGACCTTTGCCCCTTTTCACCAAAAGGAATTTGGCTCCCATTTGTTTACAGACCCCAGAAAACCCCTAAACTTTTAGATTCCTTATACACTGCCTTTATTTCCCTTTGAAAGCCTTAGCTTTACCTTTTGATCTTATTCAGATGCACTTTTGCCCCAGCCCTAAAAAGAACCTGGCTCCTATTTGTCTACGGGTCCCAGAAGACCCTTAAACTTTTAGGATCCTTATCTACTCTCTTTATCTCCCTTTGAAAGCAAACTTCTTCCTTCCAGTTCCCTTCATTATCTATTCCCATTATTTATTCAATGTCTCAGGCCTTCCAAATGGAATTCTCACCTAGACCCTTTTCCCAACCCCCCCCCTTCCTCTGGCCACCCAAAGTTACTTTAGTGTATAAAAGATCCACCCTGTCCCCCATTCAGATGCTGAGAATTTCTCATGCCCAAAAGGCTGAGACTCTCATGCCCACTCATCCCTATGGGTGTTACTAATGTTCGGGTTCCTTAGGAGTCTGGCCTATATGTTTTATCTCTAATAAACTTTTTCTCTGACTGGAAGAAGATTTGAGTTGAATTCTTTCAGGCAGGGCCCAGCGTTGTGATCTTGGGGGGCCTCTGTGCATGTAGGAGCACCCTAAACCTCTCGACCTCTTCAATAACACCACAAGGGTGATAGCTTGACTTGCTCATGGATTGGATTGAAGTGAGGTAGAACTGTTCCTCAGTGGTCAGCTTCACTGTCTCCTCCAGAGTCATTGAAGTCCAATGGCAAGAAAAGTCAAGATGACTGGCAGTGGCCCAGGATGCAGTGGATTTTACCTTGGTCTTTTTAAGTGAAGATTTTTGTCAGGCCTCAGTTTGATCTGAAGCAATACCCATTTAATAACTGTGGGCCAGACAGGAACTGAGGCAAAAGACAGCCTAATTTGTTGTTTCAGTCCTGTCCAACTCTTTGTGACCCCATTCAGGATTTTCTTGGCAAAGATACTGAAGTGGTTCGCTATTTTGTTGTTCAGTTCTTTTTACAGATGAGGATACTGAGGTAAACAGGGTTAAGTGACCTGCTCAGGGTCACACAGCTAGGAAGTGTCTGAGGCTGGATTTGAACTCAGGTTTCCCAGAGTCCAGGCTCAGTGCTTTATCCATTGTACCATGTAGCTGCCCCATGACCCAATTTACCAACACAAAAATATCAATCTGGTAGGGAAGATTCTCAAAATTTCTGGCCAGAACAGAAAATAATTGCTATTTACACTCATGCTAAACCATCAAAACCTAAACAAGGAGTCATAGAGGCTGGGGCTAGGGACTTTAAAGTCAAGTAGCTCCATTTGAAACACAATGGGCCAGTCCAGATAAACAATGGATCCTTTAAAACCATTAAAGGCTGTTTTTTTTTTCAGAGCTATATTTCAAAGAATTATCTAGGATTTTAGAAAGAAAAAAATGTCATTCCCAAACCTGAAAATATCTTATATAATCAACCAAAAATTATATTCCTAAAGATAGAGCCCTCACATCTGAGGCTAGGGTGAGGGGCCGTAATGACGTGTGGCTACAGAGGAAACAAAACAAACATGTTTAGCCTCATCACCCCCCACCCTTCTCCAAGAGAGACTTTTATTCATACTAGGTACTTTTTTTTTTTCCAGAGCTAATTCTGGAGGTCTGCAAGTCCTTAGTTTTTCCAAGATGGCATGATCCAAGGAGAGGTATGGGGACCACTCTCCTGGTCTGTGAGTGACCACAAGCACTCTTCTCTGCCCTGTCAGCCACCTATAAAATGTAGATAATAATAGCAGGTACCTCCCAAGGTTGAGTGAATTGGCAGAGACTGACTGAAGATGTCCAAGGCAAGGACACCCACAAGCATCCTAGTATCAACCTTAAATAAAGAAGATTAACAAAGTAGGAAAAATTAGGATCTTTAATGTAGGCAAGGGGCTTGCAATCCAGGACCACATGTAGCACCAAAGTACTGGATGGCCCAAGAGGGGCAGAGGGGAGCAGTGTTAAATACACTTCGACAGGGAGGGAGTCCCATGGAAAACACAGCCTTGGGAAGCTGCAGTACCAGTTGTTTTACATAACAATTGAGAGAAGGCTGGGGAAGGCTGCCAAGTGCTAGGTCTCCTTGGAATCCGGGCTCCCTTCTATTTTTAGCTTGTTTTGGGAGTTCTGCTTTCAACTCGTTTTGATTATCCTTATGCTGTGGTCAAGGCAAGGTCAATTCATACTTAACTGCATTCTACATCCCCCCTTCTTGTTCAAGACAACTTCCTTAGCTGACCAAGGGAGGCATTGAGGAGTTCGATGAGTTGCCAGACCATGAAAGCATCAGTGACACAGACCTCAATATTAGAAGGGACATGTAGGCAACACTTCATTCCTACCCAAAAGGGAGCAAGGTACATAACTGTGATAGGTGGGAATAGTGTCAGGAGAAGAGGAAAAGAGATTGACCAATGTATTGACAGGACCCATTGGAGGCAGTCCCCTTCAGCAAGCATGCCTTCAGTTCATCATATCTTAGGGCTCAGACATTTTATGTAGCTGTCTGGTTTCCAAGAACATTTCCCACTTCAGTCATCTGGTCTTCTGGAAATCTCTCTTCCTAGGCATTCTTGACACTGCCAACAACAAGCTAAAGGGAGAATCTAAAAGAATCTCTGAGACACATGCACATACAAGTAAGTCTAAATCAAGAAAGTATCAGCAAAGTAAATTCAAGAGGTAAGAAGTGACTCTAAGAGATAGGGATGTGGAGGGAGAGCATCCCTGAAACAAAGTACCACTGTGGTACACTGCCTCAACTGGACTCTCAGAGGGAAAACTGTCTCAGGAAAAAATGGGCCAGCCCTACAAGTATGATTGCCTGTTTATCAACCAGTATCAATGGGAAATCTTGGGCTGCCGAGTTTTCCTTTCAGAAAGTTGTTCGCAGGAAAGCAAGGTCAGAATGCAATTTCAGGAGGAGAATAGGTTTGGGGAACTCTGTCATCACTTCATTTTCTTTCTATGCAAAGAAAATTGTATGTTGTAAGTCACACCACATTTATCTTCAGATGCATTTTTTGGCTGTAGTCCCCATGGCCCATTTTCTGTCACAATGTTTATATAAACCACAGATCTGTTGCAGAAACTAATGAAAATTGGAAAGCTGAGTGAAAGACATTTCAATGAGTAGAGAATGGCCTTTGACTTCTTAAGCAAATTCTATCACTTCTTAGAAATTCAACTGCCTACAACACACTGTAAATGTAATGAAAGTAATTGGTCTATAAAGGAAAGAGAACTCTACTTGGAGTTAGTTGAAAGAACTGAACCAGCTAATACTGGTAGAATCATGGGTCTATTAGTCATTAGCTGTGTGATCTTGAGTAAGTGGACAAATAAATGAATAAAGCATTTATTAAGCACTTACTATTTGTAAGCGCTATGCTAAGTGTTAAGAGAAAAGTAAGACAGTCCCTGCTCTCAGAGGACTCATGTTCTAATGGGAGAGACAACATATAGGGGGGAAAATAGCTGTAAACCAGATAAAAAGGTTTCATTGTACTTAGGAATCAGCAGCAAAGTAGATGGTCATGACTCTTCTTTAATAGCATTCCCATTGATAAAATCATATCAGTTTCTGATATTGAACCATTTGGCAGAGCCAAAGTCTTTGGTGTTGAAAATCTCCTTTTGGGGTCTTCTGTAGTTGTAAGTGTTATCTCCTGCATGAGAATTTGTCATGCTACATTTCCACAGGGGCTACTTTCCAGGATAATGGCTGAGGGCACTGGGGTAGAGCATTGTCATTCCCAAGGCTTTTGGGTTCAAGGTCCTGGGTTGTCTCCAGAGGGATCTGAGGGGAAATGGTGGACAAGTTCATGGTGCCTCGATCTGTCTGGCACATGCTTTCTCTTATTTCTCCCTCAAATGCCTTGCTGTTTCAGCTAGGCTGGCCCTCCTATCCTGTGTGTGGCAAATGGTTAGCAGTTGGTGGGGTTAGCCGGCCCCTTCTTCACAAGATCCCCCTCCATGGATGATGGCTCCGTGTGCTGCACTAAAAGCAAGACTGGTGGTCATCGGTGGCTATTCTGAGGGCTCCCACACCTCTCTGCCTATTGCCAAGTTACTCACCCTCTCTGACCATCAATTTTCTTCCCTTCTAAGCAAAATGAAGCTCATAATACTTACACTAGCTCTTTTACAAAGATGCTGGGAGGAACAAAAATGCTTTGTTAATTGTAAAGTGAATGGAAATGTGATAACTGAAATTCATATCATGCCTTATCATTATTCAGCATTCTACATGGATACTCAAAGAATTGTACAATATAAAGTGGGAGGAGAGAGGACGTAGTCTAAGACCTTTATTTTACTGATGAGATAGATGAATTCCAGACAGGGATCATAGTATTGTAGGATGTAAAGCTAGGAGATTTAAATAATCAAGAAAAGTTCTAATATAGGAAGTGGAACCTGAGCTACACTTTGACTGATACAACAGAATATATGAGGTAAATGGAAATGGAATCTATGAAGCTTACTTCGCAGAATAACAATAGTGCTCATTTATACGGCCCTTTCAAATTTTGCAAAAGTGCTCTATGTATGATATCTCATTTGATACTCTCATAATAGCCCCATAAAATTAATATTATTTCCATTTTACAGATGAGGAAATGAAGCACAGAAAGGTTAAATGACTAGTCCACATAGCTACTAAGTGTTGGAGACATTTAAGTTCAGCTTTTCCTAACTCCAGGTCTGGCACTTTATCACAATCCATCTAGCTGTCCAATGAGGTATGGTTAAGAGATGTGGATTAAGTTGTCAGTATTATTCAGCCAGTCTATAATGGAGTCAGAATTAGAATTCGGACCTTTTGAATCAAACCACTTTGCAATTTTCATTGCTCCAAATTATCATCTCAGCAGCCATTCCTCAATGTAGGCTTCTGGCAAAAACAACAACAACAACAACAATAACAAAAAAACAAAACAAAAAACAAAACAAAACAAAAACCTGAACAGATACATGTGACGTATTTGGTTGAATGAAAGATGGGAGACATTCTTCATGGCCTAGATATTTGAAATCATCATCATCCTCATCATCATCATCATCATCTTCTTCTTCTTCTTCTTCTTCCTTTTTCTCCTCCTCCTCCTTCTCCTCCTCCTCTTCCCTCTCCCTTTCATCTTCTCCTCTTATTTTTTCCTCCTCTCCTTTATCTCTTTCTTCTAATTCTCATCTGTAAAATGAGGGAGTTCATCTAGATGTCCCCAAAAGTCCTTTCCAGCTCCAACTCTATGATCTGGAAATCTTATGAACTTTCTTTATGGAGTCTACATTGTCCCAGCACAAGTTGCTATTCTGCTATGCTTTTATGTTTAAAGTTCTATGGACAAGATATCAGGCTGTTGTTGTTGTTGTTTTTTTGGAAGTAAATGAAAGAATTAGAATTTAGGTTCGTTTTCTGTTAGCTTACTCTAAGTAGACATGGTTAAAAAGTTTTGGGGTTAGAACTCCAATAACAGACCACACAATAAAAAAGCATCTTCCCTAGTTTCCAGTTTCTTTATTTTTAAAATTTTTTGGTCCATGTAAGTTGGAAATCATGAGTGCCAATGATGGCAAAATCTATGGAAATGTTGTTCCTAAGTTTTGGTGTACTTATGTTTTCTATCAGAGTGATTGTGAATAGCAGTTTGGTTTATGATCATGGCACACTATGATTTATTCATTGAGTTCTCCAGGATAACCTGAGGTCTCTATTATAAACAGACCATAAATCTGTGGTTTGTCATTTCATACAAAGTTGGTTGGTTGTTGTTTTTTGTTCCTGAAGAGGACCAACATGACATCACTATGTGAGAGTAGCATTTCAGGTTTTCGCCTGCGGCTGATTAGAGCAATATGAGCTCAGAATCTTCTACCACGATTTGGGCACAAATAGTCCATGTGAACATTTAGAGTAGATGCTCTAACTTTGCCCATCTTGTGTTTCCTTTGAGCTATTTCAATTCTGCTTTGCTCGTAGAGAACAGCACCTTCTCTGATGTGGGCACACCATGCTGAGAGGTCCTGTGCCAGTGTTTCCCATGCCATACAATCAACTTCAAAGTTCTTAAGAGGGACCTTGAGGGTATCCCTGTATCAGTTCTTCTGATCACCATATGAATGTTTACTCTGTGTGAGTTCTCTATAAAACAGTATTTTTGGCAAGCACACATTTTGCATTTGAACAACATGGCCAGCCCATTGGAGCTGCACTCTCTGAAGTAGAATTTGAATGCTTGGCAGTTTAGTTCAAAAAAGGACCTCAGTGTCTGGTATCTTATCCTGTCAGGTGATCTTCAGAATCTTCCTAAGAAAATTGATGCTGTTTCCTAGCATGGTGCTGGTAGACTGGCCAAGTTTCTCAGGCTTAGAACAATGAGGTGAGCACAATGGCTCTGTAGACCTTTAGTTTGGTAATCAGTCTAATACGTCTTCTCTCTTCTACTTTCCTTTGGAGCCTCCCAAACCCTGAGCTAGTTCTGGCAATGCCTTCATCAACCTCATTATCAATGTGTGCGTCCCTGGAAAGTATACTGTCAAGATAAGTGAACTTATCCGCAGCATTCAAAACATCTCCATTTGTTGTAACTGATGGTTCCACAAATGGATGGTGTGGTGCTAACTGATGGAACACTTGTGTTTCCTTGGTGTTAATTGTTAGGCCAAAATCAACACAAGCAGAAGAGAATCTATCCACATTTCATTGCATCTCAGCTTCAGAGGCCGCATTGAGTGCACAATCATCTAAGGTGCCAGATACATATTAGTGAATTTTTGAACTATAAACTAACCACCAGGTCATATGTTGGTGTATATTTGGTAGCTGATATATACATTATTAGGTAAGGGTGTGTTTCTCTCATACTTGGGTAAGTTTTGAAGTCTTAAGGATTAAGCATAGGGACAATGGGGTATAAAAGTGAGACCCTTCAGCTGATAGGAATCATTCCACACTTTGTAGGAGATCAGAGGCTTTAGTAGCCTATTTGCACTTATTTAAACTTGCCACTAGATCATAGACTGTCACCCTACTTTTTACCAGTCACTCATTGGAATAGACTGAGGAAAAAAAATATTATCCCCCCCAAAAAAAGATGGGAAATTCTGAGTTCCAAACTGTTTGGTGACTGTTGAGCAAATAAATGCCCAATGCCTAGTAATAACTTAGCTTGCAGGGATGAAGATTTGGAAAACGTGCTAGATGGTCACGCTATGGAAGGGTGAGTTCTCTCCCTGAGGGGCTCCATCACTGCATCAAAAACAGTTGTTCAGAGAAGGACTCGCTGGCCTTCTCTTCTTTTACCTCCTTCCAGCAGGTTCCATATCTCAAAGTTCAAGTCCTGACAGAGCAGAACAGAATAACTGAAGACCTGAAGTACCAGAGAGGCCACTGCCAAGCCAAAACTAAGGGGCTCTGCACCATCCCAAAGACTAAAAGAGTCCCCCAGCCGAAAGCTGTAGTGAGACTTCCACTCCATGCAGTGCAATGGTGTCCTGGTCTTCCAGAGAGAGAAAGAAGAAAGCTACCCTGGAGTGTCAAGGTTGTTCATCTCTGACGCATAAATGTTTTGTGCATGTTAGCCTCACTCCTATTCTACTTGAAGTTTACACCCAATCTCTCCCCATGAGCTCTACATACAGTTGTGGGGAAAATGCTCCAAACATTTTGGGCAAGAATATTTTGTACCAATTATTTTTTTTTCATTTAAGTAAATAACTTTGATAATAACTGATTGATTCAATTGATTGATTATTAATGTGAAGAAGAGTGGGGGAGGACTCAGGAAGTACATTAATTAGAGTAGAGATTGATTTAGGTTTATCTCGTGTGACAATGCCTTTCTGCAGGCCTAATATGCAAGTTTGAGGCTATTATTATCACTGTTGTTGTTGTTATTCTCATTATTTCATCATTTGTATATGCTGGTTCTACCCTCCTTTCATTAGATTTATGGAGAAACCAAGTGCTAAGTTGATCACTATTAGGCCTGGGAACCCTTCAAGGTGAAACAGACATTTTTCTTCTAATTTGAATAGCTTTGGGGACTTTTGTAACCCTCCAAGTGGGAATGATTTATGCCAATTTGCAGATAATCCTGGTTGGAAGATTCCTTAGGTTCCATCTAGCCCTACCTCTTCAGGTATTGAAATCATGTGCCAATATATTCATGAGCCACTGAAATTGAACTTTAAAAAATTCTGGTGAACTGGGAAGGTGATGCAAGTTTAGAGGACATTAATATTATCTCAATTAAAAAAATAAAGAACACAATAGAGTTTGTTAGTGAGTTTGATTTTAATTTGGCCCTTCCTGATTCACCTAGTTGTTTTAGACACCTCCTCTATCACTATGTATATATTTGTATAGAAGTTACAATTTTGAATTTATGCATTGATTCCTATAAGGCTCTTTTATAATAAGGTATCTCCCATCTGTATATCAAAATTATTCATAGTAGCTTGGAAGATAAAACAACAGAAACAACTGTATTCAGGGACTCTTTGATAGTAGATATATGACTGCCAGGGAGATTGGAAGAAGAGAGGTAGAGGATGCCATTATAGCATTAGAAGACAGAAGGAAAAGAAGGGCTAGTCATCTGGGGAAATCAAGGAATTATGGGTGGATGGCCAGAGAGTTCCAACAGTCCTTCTGCCATGTTGAGAGAGAAGTAGGCTTCTAGCATGTTGACTGGACACCTGTGGCCAGCTTTTGAGAGGATATGAGCAAAAGTCACCCAGGTTGGGCAGACAAAGGTGAGTTGGCATCTGAAGTATTGGAGATAGCCCGCAAATTGATGAGAACACATCATTGGAGTAAGAATCACTTAACCCATTATATTCTACGAGTAAAATATAAGTTCTAGAGGGCAGGAATGGCCTAGCTTTCATTTTGCATTCTCATGAACCCTAACCCCAGGTGCTTAATAAGTTCTTGTGGACTCATTGTTTGAACCCATTCCTGAATAGGAATACCCTCTACACTGTCCTTGACAAGTGGCCATTTAGCTTCCACTAGATAATCTTGCAGAATGAAGGAATGCACCACTGAATCAAAACATTCTTTCTTACAACTGCTTCCCTGACCTCCCTCCCATTTCCTCCCTAATTCTGCTTTCCTGGATCAAGCCTAACCTCTTTTCCATGTTAACAGCCCTTGGAATACTTGCTTCCAGAAGAAGATGAGTGTGTGGGTGAAGGTTAGGATATGCCAAGCCTCCCTCTAAGTATTTGAAGGATGAACATGCAGAAGAAGGATTAGCTGACTTCAGCTTGTCCCTAGAAGACAGAACAATCAGTGAAGAGAGAGGAATCGTGGTTTAATAGAAATAAGAATCTTCCTACCTGGAGAGCTGTCCCAAAGTGCCATGGGCTGCCTCAGTAGGGGTGGGGGGGTTTCCTCTCACTGGTGGCCTTCAAGCAGAGATTGGAAAACTGTTACTTAGCAGGTGTATGATAGTGAAGATTCTTTCACCATGTTGTGTAGGCTGGACTCCATGGTCACTGAGGACCCTTGTACCTTTAAATTCTGAGTTTTTTTGTGATCCTTTGATTTTGTGAATGTCTCTCATGTGTGTTCACTCTTCTCAGTGTCCACCACCTTAGTTCAGAACCTTTTAATGGGGTAATTGTAAGATTTTCCTGATTGGTCTCTCTGCTTCCAGGACCTTTTACCTCCAATCCATCTTCAGCTGTCAGTGACTCTGTTGCCTATAGGATCCCATTCAAAGTGCTAGCTTAGCATTGAATGCTCCCCAACATCAGTCTCCAGCTGACCCTTCCAGATTAATTTTACATTACTTCCTTTTATGTCCTCTGCCTTCCAGATAAATTGGCCTCCAAGAGAGGCATGATAGTGTCATAGATTGAGGGGTGGAAAAAACTTCAGAGGTGACCTGGTCTAAGCCTCTTACTTTTAAGATGAACAAACTGAGGCCTAGATGGGCGCAATCACACTGGAGATGAAATTTCAACCCAAGTTCCCAGACTCCAAATCAAAAACACATTCTGCCACAAGATGTTGGCAAAGAACTCAGTGTTCCCTCACCTCATATTCCTTTTTATATCTCTGTACCTTTGCACAGGTCATATGACCAATTTCCCACCCTCCCACCTACCCACCCCCAGGCTTTCTATGCTCTCCCTTCTATCCATATCTTTAGTTCTTTAACTTCTTTCATGGCTAGGCTCATGGGCCATCTTTCATTTCTTTTCTAAAAGAGAGGAATCAAAGCCATCCTCATGCCATTGTCACCTGGATGCCTTAACTAGGTGATAACATGCCTGAGTCACCAGGAGGTCTTTAACAAACTGCTAGAAGCTTTTGAGCCAGAAGGTTGATGCACAAGAATCATGTTTACATAAGGGGAAGAAACTTGACCATCCTGCAGGGATTAAGTACATATTATCAAGCTAATTGAGTAGGTATTGAGTTCCAGAAATTGGAGGAAAATGGCTTTCTAGCATAACCCAAGGAAGAAGTTCCTGGAGAGAGGTGGTAAGAGAGGTCCTTGTTTTGACCTTAGCCAAGCCTCCTTCTTCCCAGACTTTTGACTGAAAGAAGGCATTGAGAACTTCAAAAGGTCCAGAGGATGCTAGACAGCCTATCTTCCCAAAGGGTCCTTAGTCACATTGGGTGCCAAAGACTGATGGAAACAGATTTATCATGCTTAAGGAAATCCTTTTGAGTATCCCACAAATGGGAGGAGGGAAAGACTACCATCAATCAAGAGATGTGAGTTATCTCTTTACTACTTATCTAAGCTTCAGCTGGATTTCTGCTGGATTCTGTATGTACTTTTGGGAGAGTGTGTCAGACATTGGAGTGGGCGTGTATTTTGTACTCAATGTTCTTAATTTACAATCTCAGTACATTGACCCTTATTAATGCTACTTAGGTCTGATTGACTAAATGATTTTTAGTTCATAAACTTGGAGTGAAATACACTGGTGAGAGCTCAAGCCTATGGTATTAGAAGGAAAAAAAAAAAAACACTGCATTGTCCATCAGTGATACCGTCATAAAGCCCTAGCCTGTCTCTGGGAAACTGACTTCTCAGTGGGAATGGGAGTTGGGATAAGGATCCCTAGAGTTTTTATGAGCTATACTTCTCAAATTATCTTGAATTTATTCATGCAAATGTTATATCCCCAAGGAGAGGATATACTGCCTGGGGGAAGAAACTAATTTAACTTTTGTGTTTGTATGTTGGATTTTAAGTACTGCTTACTGAACTGAATTGAACTGAATTTAATTGAATTGCACCTGTATTACTGTCTAGATTCCATGTTGTGTCTTGATCCTTGGGGGGAAAGATAGTGTTAATAAGAATAATAATAGTAATCACAATAATAATAAACATTTATATAGCACCTATTATATGCCAGGCACTGTACAAGAGTTTTACAATTATTATTTTACTTCTGATAGTTAGGGGGTTATAAGAACTGTTTAATGAATTCTTGTTGATTAAGTGATTGACTCTGGTTGAAATCAGAACTCAAAGAATGGAGGAGACCCACGACATCTTGCCCAGTGGATTGTACCAGGAGTAACAATAAAACCACGAGGTCAGCATGGTGGCAATCTACAGAAAGTAGTATCTATCAGAGTTTGCTGGATACCACATAAAACCAATGTCCCACAAAGGGGTAAATGTGATGAAAAATAGGAAGAAACAGAGGATTTGCAACATCAAAGGCATGAGTTGACCCACTTTTGGGCCAATCACAAACATTTCCTTCATATTTCCTCTCCATGTGTCCTAACCCCATGTGTGCCTATGTGCATATGTCCCTTATGAGTGTTTATTGTTTCCAATGACAACATACATTCTTATGGGGGGGATGTACCACGTATTTAAGTGGATACATGGTTGCTACTTTTCTGATGATGATGTTTCATTGAATGTGTTTGATTTGAATTAATCAGGTCCTGTGATTAATAAAAGTAGGGTTTGTGTTAAGGGAAGTAAGGCTTGGGAAAGAACCAGTTTGAGTTCAAGAACTGAAGATGGATAATACTGATCTGAGATTTTGGAAAACTGAGAACAATGCTCCCCTGTGCCCCCCCACCTTACTCGCTAGCAGGGTAACTATTATCTGAGAAACTAGTCACTGGTTACAAGGGCAAACTAGCCTAGCTGAAGGAGGAGAAGGAGGCCATGGATATGAGATGCTAGTAGCAAAAGCAAAAAATGAATTAAAGTTTACAGATAAATTTGCTTATCTGGAAAATGAGAGGTTTGAACTCTATTACTTCTGAAGTCATTTCTGTCATTAATTCTATAAGTCAGTGGAAATGTGTGCATGTACATGCACATATACATATATATGTACGCACATATATATTACACTGCTTGTATATGTTTTGTTGTTTAGTCATGTCTGATTCTTCATGACTCCATTTGGGGTTTTCTTGGCAAAGATACAGTAGTGGTTTGTCATTTCCTTCTCCAGCTCATTTTACAGGTGAGAAAACTGAGGCAAATGGGGGTCACACAGCTAGTAAGTGTCTAAGGCCAGATTTGAACTTGGGGAGATGAGTCTTTCTGACTCTAGGCAGGCACCCTATCCAGGGCACTACATAGCTGCCCTATGCATGTATATGCAAACACATGTATATCACAATGCACATGTGCATGCACAATGCATGTACTCAGGTGTATATGCACACATGTCTGCCTAAGTGAACATACCTACATACATGTTCATTAATATATGCACCTATACTGATGAACATGTATATGTATATATATGCACATTCAAGCGCATATATGTATATCCATTTACATGTGTGTATAATATATTTTTATTTGTAAGGGTTTACTTTATGGGGAATATGCATTTGGAAGGTGGTCTGAAAGCAGACAGCTTTATCAATTAAGTATCTGTCCTTTATGCTCTGCATGAGCACTGAGTTGCTTAATTAATATAAATGAACTCAAATGGAGAAGCGTAAACCAGAGAGTACCAAGAGTCTAGCTCTCAGAAGTTTCTTCATGTGGAGCATGAAGGATCGTAAGATCAAGTGTCATCAATTTTGGGATGAATGTGACAAGAAGATCTCCAAGGTTCCTTCTGGCTCCAAATCCCAGGGTCATAAAAACCAAAGAGGATGGAGAAGCTAAGTACACATTGTACTTTGGTGGTCACAATTCCAAGGGGAGGTGACCCAGTCCTTTGGCACAGATGGGATCTGTCAGAAATTCAGTTCAATTGTTGTCAGCATAAAGGCAGCTAATTGGTCTAATGGAGAGCATGCTACATCAAAGTATGGGCTGCGATTCAGGAAGGCCTAGGTTTGAATCCTAATTCAGATACTTATTTAGATGGGACCCTGGACAAATCCCTTCACTGGGCCTCAGTTGTGTCATCTGTAAAATGAGGGTCTTGGACAGTGATCTCTTGGGTCCCATACAGTTCTAAATTTATGATTCTATGAGCATGGAGAAGGAAGAAAGAAGGAGGATCACTGGCTGCAAAGGCAAATTGGTTGAAATAAGTAAATAAAAGAGGCTTTGGGTAGAGTGTGTTAGCAGGGGAGAAAAAGGAACGAAGAACCTGAATTCCACCTTAGCTTCTTCCACATGCCAACTGTGTGACCTTGGGCAGTTCAGTGGGCCCCTTTGGGCTCAGCGTGCTCACCTGCCAAATGAGGAGTTTGGGCTATGGCCTCCAAAGCCTCTTTTATCTCTCTAAATCTATAATCCTAGGAACAAACCTTGTTTTCAGTGCCTCTGGGAAGGAAAGGAACCCTGTTGGACCCTTGGGGATACAAAGAAGAAAGAAAAGACAGTTCTTCCCTTTAGGAAGCTTACATTCTATTGGGGGGATGAAAAAAACATTTTTACATTGCCTACTCCATGCTAAGCACTTGTTTTACAAATATTATCTCAGTGAATCCTCATAATTCCTGAACTTAAACGCTGGTCTTCCTGACTCCAGGCCTAGCACTCTATCCACTGTACCACCTAGCTGCTTCTATTGATGCTTATAAAACTGGAAGCAGTATGACATAGTAGAAATGATGGGGTGCTTGGGTGCTTGGGTGCTTGTGCTTGTACTTGGACCCCAATTTCTCCCTAGTATCAGAAACACTGTCTCTGACAACCACTCCCCAGCCCAAGGACACTGTGCCTAGCAGTTATTCATGTGTGGGCCCCAGCAAGACTCTTATCTCTCTCCCTGGTTCAGCTACACAAAGCTGGGTGAGAGAGTTCTGGGCTCCTCAAGCCCCAGCCCTCAGATCATGTCTCTGGAAGCCTCCCAATTCCTTAATAAGTTCCTGTCTTGTGAGAAAGTTTTCCCTTGTTGCAGAGCATTCTCTCATCAAGACAGAGGGAGAGGGGTGCCTTGCCCAGCTCAAAGAGTTTTGTCCTTGGCCAGCCCAAGGACTCTTCCTCCTGCCAGACTCCAAAGATCCATACCTCTGTCATCTCCCTCCCTGTCCAGTACACTCCCTGTACTTTCTCATCCATAGCTCCCAAAGACACCTGGACCTTTAGATTACCTTATCAGTATCCCTGGCATTCCTTTCCCATGCTCTTTTCCATATAAACCCTAGCTCCATTCTCAGTCTCTTGCAGGTTCCTTAAGAATCCTTGCCCGCTGAAAAGTGTAACAATAAATCTTTGCCACCTTGACTTAAAGAATGCTTGAATCTGTGAATTCATTCCAGATGACCGCGTCTTGTACTTTAGTCTTTGAGGGGTCTCAACCTCTCAGACCACAACAGAAACACATAAACAAACAAACAAACAAACATCCTCGATTTCAATTCAGGTAACCTGAGGTGCCCAGTCTCCCACTTTCTACCTATGTGACTCTAGGCAGATTACTCAACCTCATGGGCCTCAACTTTCTTTTCTGTAAAATGAGAGATTGGGGCAAGATAAGTTCTGAGGCCCCTCTTAGCTGTAACTTTCTGATCACATGGTCCTATGAATAAATAGAAGATAATTTCAAAAAGGAGAAGCACACAAAATTGAGATGATTGAGTAAGGCTTAGAGAAGAATATGGCATGAATTAGGTCCAAGGAAGCTAGGGATTGTAATATCATACTAACTACCATTGATACAATGTCTAAAGTTTTAAAAGTGATTGTGATATGTTATCTCATGTGCTCCTCATGAAGAGGTGGGGGGTTTTGGGGTGCTCCTAGATGCACAGAGGCACCCCAAGATTGTGGGAGGTTTTGGGACGCTGGGAAAAAGCCCCAGATCATGGCACGGATCTGACTGAAAGAATTCAACCCGGATCTTCTTCCAGCCAGAGAAAAAGTTTATTAAAGATAAAGCATATAGGCCAGGTCTCTCCAATGAGGACGAGCGCATGAGAGGTTCTCAGCATTTGAATGGGGGCTGAGGCTAAGGAGGTCAGGTGATGCTAGTGAGCGGGTTTGAGGCAGTCTCAGCCTTTTGGGCAAGAGATGCTCAGCATCTGAATGGGGGTTGGGGTGGATAGGCTATGTGATGCCCATGAGGACGAGCAGACATGAGGGTCTCAGCCTCTAGGCTTGAGAACAGCTTAATGTCTGAATGGGGCAAAGGTGAATCGTAAGTACAGAAAAATTGTGGGAGGGATCTAGGAGTGGCCAAGCAGTTTGGAGTGAGGGGAGGCAGGGCCTAGGGAGCTCTGGATGGGAGTGGCCAGCAAGCTGGGGTGAACAGAGCTCCTGGGTCCTGGACCTCATGGCGCTTAGCTAGGATTAAGGGTGGCCAGAGGAAGGGGGGGGTTGGTTGGGTCCATTTGGAAGGTAATAAACAATGAAACTAGATAATGAAGGGAGCTGAAAGGGGGGAAGTTTGCTTTCAAATGGAGCTAAAGAGAGCTTTCAAAGGGAAATAAGGCAGTTTCTAAAACTTTAAGGTTTTCCTGGGACAGGTAGACAAACTGAAGTCAGGTTCTTTTTGGGGCCAGGAAGGAAAGCATATTTGAATAAGCTTTAAACAAAGGAGCCAAATTCCTTTTGAAAAGGGGCAAAAGGGAAAAGGGGCAAAGGTAAACGCCTTCACTCACAATAACCATATGAAATAGGTGACCTCATTTTATAGATGAGAAAAGTGAGACTGGGAGGAGATAGTTTGCCTGGGACCATGACACCGCCATGAGTGTTTAAGGCAGGATTCCAACTCATTTCCCCCTAATTCCTCCACCAAATTTCCAACCATTTTGCTAACTGATGACAACCCAGAATTCAGCCAGGCATTGGACAGAGCTGGGATTCTAACTCATGTGCCCTCTGGAGCTGCACAGAGGAAAACTCATGCATTTTCTGTAACAATACTTCCAATATTCAGAGATAAGACTCATTCCCCCAAAATCAAGTCAGCTCCAAGGAGGGACTGGATGGAATGACCGTGGACATCAGAGGGTACCAGCTTTGGAACCAAGAAGTCAGAGAGACACTGGGACCTTTGCTTCACTTTGGTTGGGAACTTCTGCATCTCTTTCTGCTGCTGCTACTCCTGTGAGCCACTAAATGCCGTGGAGACACCACAGGCAGAGGTGAGGCCCAGTTTGTGGGTTACCAGGAAAGCTGTGACTTTCCCTTCTCCCATACGGCCGGCCTTTCATCCTTAGATCTCTGAGCTCTGTCCCATAAAGCCACCAATAATGGAAATGAAGAGGGGGTGTGCAGAGGATTTTCTGTAACTGTAAGTTCCTAATGAAAGAGGTAGAGATTATGAATAAAATGCCCTCTGGGCAGTATATTGGTGCTCCCCCTGGTTTTGGCCTGTGGAGGCCACACAGACCCCAGTAAACAATCAGCCCACTTGGGTTTATTTTCTGCTTCTGTTATTCCCTTGACTGCTTGTTTCACTGAGGCTTTTAGGGGATTGCCTAGCAACCAGCTTGTTCAATTAGAGGTATTTAATTGTCTTATTGTTTCCACACAAAACAGCCTATTCAGGTTGGGCCCAGTGCTGCTGAGAACAAAGCCAGGTTGCACCTAGATCCATTTCAGAAAGATGGAATTATATTTTTGTTATTTTTCTTGAGAATGGGGAAGCTAATTTTTAGATACCCCAACATTCAATTCCCTTCTAAATATGATGAACATTTTCAGGCAAAGGCCACTTCACAAAATAGAATCAGCATTTTGTTCTCAGAAACAATTGGATAATTTACCCTAAAGTGAGTTTCTAAAGTCACCGTGACTCCATCTACAAGTCTGTTTTATTGGAGAGAAACAAAGAAACTCAGAATCTTTTCATCACAGACTCATGAAAACTATAAATGATGGAATCACAAATTCCTAAGATTAAACTGACACAAGACACTTTAAAGATTACTTTATTTAAGCAAACCCCTTTGCTCAAATCCCTGACAAAGTTATTCTCCAGGGTCCAAAGGCATTATTATGGGACTGCACCTGGTTCCTGAGGAACTCCATTTTTTTATTGTTTAACTAATTAGTTCTTATATTAAGCTGGGATCCATCTCACTCCAACTTCTGTCCCCTGACTTAGTTGATTATGTCATAGACCGAGAGCCGGAATGGACAATAGAGGTTGTCTTTTCCATCCCCTGAGGTGGGGAAACTGAGGCATAGGGAGAAGAACTGATTTGCACAGCCATGCCAATAATCAGTGGCATAAGTGGCAGAGCTCAGATTCAAACACAGGTGCCCTCTGGAACTCCTCAAAAGTCTCATCCGTTGTCCACAACATAAAATGTCAAATACTCAAAGACCAGGATCATCCTCCCAAGACAAAGTTAACTGTAATCTAGGCTGAATATCGCATTGTTTCTCCTCCTTCCTGCAATGGATCTTTCTGTCCTTCAATTCCTCTTAGTTTCTTCAGGATGTACCCAATTGTAAGATGTGTACCATTTTAAAACTGCTGTCCAGATGAAAACAATGCTCCTTCCTTCCACCTTTGCAGGGGTGGAGGGCTGTGGGTATGGAATACTGAATATTTTCTCAGACCTGGCAGATTGGTTGGTTAATTTGGAAGTCACTAATTTCTATTTCTTTTTTAATCTCTGTTAAAAGAGGTGATCCATTGAATAGGGATAAAGGAAGCATATATTTAGAAATAAAGGAGATATGAAAAAGAAATACACACATATATACATACATAAATAGATATATACATATGCATATATATACATACATATATGCATATATAGAGAAAGAGAGAGGGAGAGAGAGAGAGAGAGCGAGAGAGAGAGAGAGAGAGAGCACGCCTAGAACTGAGCCCAGTTCCCTTCATTCCTTTATTCTTCCATTTCTTGCCCTAGTACAGAGATCAACTAGTGTTGTGTATGTATGTGTCTGTTGCATTTCGATGGCAGAAATATAAGCAGAGCGTACTCTTTGCAGGTCACAGGAAAATTGTGTCTTCCATTCTTCTTCCACCTCAAAGAGTTCTTTGTCTTATTTTTGGTGTCCCCCCTGAAAATAATTGTTGTGGGAAACTCCTGAAGATAAAAAGTTCTCTATCAATGCAGATTGGCATTTGCTCTGCCATTTAGAGGCTTCCTAGGGCATTGGGCAGGAGGTGACTTGTTCAGGGTCACACAGCTAGTAGTTGTCAGGGGTGGCACTGGAATACAGAGCTTTCTTATCTAGAAACTGAGTCACTATCCATTATGTCACACTGCTTCTCACTGTATAAATACTAACATAAGTAATAATGATAATAACAATAATGATAATAATATGTTAAATATTCTTCTTATTATCATTATTCATTTCACCTCTTTGACCCTTAGTTTCCTCCTGATGAAATGGATTGAACTGTACATCTTAGGTCCTTTCTTGTTCTATGTCTTAAAAAGCTAGACCTCTGAAATTAAATCTCCTCCACTCTTGTGAGGATAAGCAAGAGAGGAATCTGTCCCACTGTGTTTAAATTCCCTTTTCCAAATTGCCTTCCTTCCTTCCTTCTTTCCTTTCTTCCTTCTTTCCTTCCTTCTTTCCTTTCTCCCTCCCTCCCTCCTTCCTTCCTTCTAACCTTTTTTCCTGCCTCCTTGACTTTCATCAGAGTGAAAAAGTATTTATGAAGCACCTACTGTAATGCCCAGGCCTCTCCAAAGCTCCTAGGCTCATGCATCAGAATTGAATGATGTCTGTTTGCATAATTTGTAAGGCAGTCTTACAATCTGGACCCTAAGATATATAAAGTCATACAGTGGCCAAGGAATCCAAAAGCAGATTTGGGTTGGGGAATGGCAAAGAGCCCCCAACCACCTGTGCTTGGTGAATTACTGTTTACAAAGTAGAATGGAGTCCTAGGTGTCCAAATGTCTTGACGATAAACCAGGGGACTATGTGAGCTTCCTTCTGGTCCTTCTGCTAGTTACATCTCCTTAGACCTTACCATTTCTTCCCTGCCCCCGTCTCCCTATCTCTCATATATGTATGTGTGTGTGTATATGTATATACCTATATACACACAGAGCACTCTAGGAAAAAAAATACATATACCTATGTATGAATATATGTATGTATGCACACAGCACTGTAGGAAACTATATATGCATGTATATATGTATGTATGCATGTATGCATGTATGTGTGTGTATATGCACATAGAACACTAGGAAACTATCAGACTTTCTGACAAGAAAATTATTGTTTAAAGAAACTAGAAATGGGTCAGCGAGACCACTCTTGAGAGAAAGTTAACTTACAGTGACTTCCTGGGTGAGGGTGGGAGGAGAGGCAGAGCGCTCCAGGTTTGGAGTAGAGCTCTTGCTTATAGGAACTTGAGTACTTAAGGGAACACACCAACATTTAAAGTGACTTCTCATTAATGTAGTATCCAGTAGTGGTTCAAAAATGCTTTTTATCCTTCCTCCCCACTCCTCCCCACTCCCTTCTTTCCTTCCTTCCTTCCTTCCTTCCTTCCTTCCTTCCTTCCTTCCTTC
>NW_020950758.1:2966791-3092022 GCF_900497805.2 Vombatus ursinus | reverse complement strand
TTCCTTCCTTCCTTCCTTCCTTCCTTCCTTCCTTCCTTCCTTCCTTCCTTCCTTCCTTCCTTCCTTCCTTCTTTCCTTCCTTCCTTCTTTCCTTCCTTCCTTCTTTCCTTTCTCCCTCCCTCCCTCCCTCCTTCCTTCTAACCTTTTTTCCTGCCTCCTTGCCTTTCATCAGAGTGAAAAAGTATTTATGAAGCACCTACTGTATGCCAGGCACTGTGCTAAGTGCTGGGGATACAAAGAAAGGCAAAAGATAATCCCTAACTTCAAGTATCTTACAAGACAGCACACGAAAAGAAACAGAAAAGGAGTAGCATAGGTATGATGGGGCATGATGGGGTCCTG
This sequence comes from Vombatus ursinus, assembly GCF_900497805.2. Classification (NCBI taxonomy): domain Eukaryota; kingdom Metazoa; phylum Chordata; class Mammalia; order Diprotodontia; family Vombatidae; genus Vombatus; species Vombatus ursinus. Next base: position 3,091,680 of record NW_020950758.1, on the reverse strand, counting down.
TAGCCAGAGTAGGAAATGATCTGAGGAGGTATGAGTTTCAGATCTGATTTCATCTTTCTGAATGATAGGTTTCTAGAGATCATGAAGTCTAGGAGAACAGTCAGCTGGGAAATTATGAGGTGTATGCCCTGGGTGCCCTCTTTGAGTGGTGGAAGATGTGTTTTTCTGTTCCTTTATTCATTCACTCATCAATTCATTTCAAGCAGAAATCAGCATGTTCTCTAGAGCCAAACTATTAGGCACAAGAAAGAACATTAGAGTTTGGGGACAAGCCTCAGCAGTTACAAGTTTCTGGTTCATAGTAGGCATCTAATAAGTGCATTATCCTCCTCTCTTCAGTGTGTAAGATACCAAGAGAAATTGCTCAAATTACATAACTACTTATAAAGATACAGCCATTAAGAATATTATTCTAGCCTATGAGCTTGACTTTCATAAGGAATAGAGTTGAAAAACTGGTTCCAGGCTTTATATCCACATGGACAGGTTGGTAAGAGTCCCACACACTTTTCATCCTCACCAATCTATTCTCTCCACAACTGCCAAACTCGTTTTGCTAAGCGTCGGGTCTGACCATGTCACAACACAGCTCTGATGTTCCAGATGCTCCCTAGTGCCTCTAGACTAAAATGAAAACTCCTCGGCTGGCACGTAAACAGTTCCAAAATGTGACTCCAGCCTTCCTTTCCTTTCCCTTTGGTCCCCTCTACATCATCTATGTTGAAACTGACATCGTATCCTCTAGCTTTGAGCATGTGCATAGACAGTCTCCTAGATTTAGTATCAGCCCCTTCCTTACCTCTGCTTCTGAGAATGTTTCTCTTCCTTCAGAGCTTGAATCTTCTCTGACCTTCGGCTCTACCTCTCACCTTGTTGATGTTTGCTCCTCCTTCAGATACCCTGCTATTTACTTACCTAGGTAAACATTGCTTCCTCCTAGGAGAATATAAGCTCCTTAATGGTAGGGGATGTTCCATTTTTGTCTTCATATTCTCAGAGCAGAGGATGGTCCTGGAATGTAGTAGATACTTCATCAATGGTTGGTCAATGCTTGGTCAATTGAATGAGGAGGTACAATCCTCATACTCCATATCCTTTGAAATCTAACTGTATTATCCATCCATATGCCTCCCTGACATTTTGATCCCCTTGATGCATATCACCTGCCCTTTAAATCTCAGAGAGCACTTTGATTTCTAAGTCTACAACATTATCATCATTTGATTTGTAGTATAATCACACATGTCTGTGTCTCATTCCTTGCTGGATTGTAAGCTCCATGAAGACAGAGACTAGATCTTACCTTCACTCTGTACCCTCTCCAGCCATGAGAACAATGCTTTATAGAGACCATTTAGATAATCCATGAACTGTATGAATGAATGAATACTGCAATTCAATGGAGGGGAAATTAGTACTGGAAAGATGTGAAATACTCAAAAATTTAATTCCTAAAGCACAAAAGAAAATTCTAATGATAAGCAAAAGGTCAGGTTGTCTGAAGAAACAAATCATGGGAAACCACATGTATGGGGAACTGACAGAATTTGAAAAGACATAAAGAGAAAATTATACCAGGGCACTTTTGCATATAAAAGTAGAGTCCAATTCAATAAAATCATTTTTAAGAGGGCTGATGATCAAAATGAACTCAGTCAGATAAGCCTGAAAATAGAAGCTGAGTTTTTAAAGCTATTTTTTGGGGGAAAGAAAAAGAGGATGATCAAAGAAGGGACAGGTGCTTTGCTTGGGATGGATAGTATAATGATAACTGAAGACAGAGGGAAAGCTAATCTACTTGGCTTTTCTTCCTTGTCCCCCCACTTGTTTTCTCTGCTGAAGAGAATGACCTCTGGGACTAGAAAGGACAGAACAAATATGCCTAATAGGGCATTGAACTCAATATGAGTATGGGGGTAGAAAAAGATCACCTAGCTTCCTTCGAAGAGTTCACATCACCAAGTGGTATTGAAAGAATTGGCAGCTGGAATTGCTGAGCCACTCTCACTGATCTTTGAAATCTGAGAGAACAAAGAGGTGCTGGAAGACCAGAGAGACAAGTGTCTGGATTTTCAGAAAAGGGGAGAGAAAGGAGTCTGCAAACTCAAAGCTAATGATTGATATTGAATCTTGCCAAAATTCTAGCCAAGCCTTGATTTGGGCAATTTCAACCCTCCATCCAACCAGTGTTCTAATTTTCTCCATTTGGGTTTTTAAATCATTAGACCTCCAAGAATCTGTAATATGGGGATAATGATACAGGTAGTACTTATCTTAAAAGGTGTTGTGAACTCCCTTTATATAAACTTTAAAAAGCTATAAAGTGATATTATCTTTTATAAAAAAAACACTCTATAAATGAGAGGTATAATTATAAATCTGTTGCATGAGTCCTGTGAATTAAAGAGACAGAAAACTTGACTCAATCTTTTCTTGAAACACCTAAAAAAAGAAATGTATATTTTTACTTTAATTGCAGAAACTTCCCACTTTCCAAGCACTATATGTTGAAATGTATGTTTTTCATCATGGGAGAGAGGTACTAGTGAGTTTGGCCACTTTTTAGTTTCAAAAAATGAACAATGTCACTCTCACTAGAGTGAGATTCCTTTCAGTACCATGGGCAAGAGTCAGCCACTGGACTGAAACAGGTAAATGGCATAGTTAGAGATTCCTGAACATGGCATTGAAGTGGCCTGTTAACCTAGTATGATTAGTGAATTGGTAAATGACAGCCAGGCTACTAATTGTCTCATGATTTAGTGACATTTCTAACTGATACGTCACTGGGCATTGTGCAGAATGATCTTAAACCTAAACTATTTCTAACTATTAACTGGATAGATGAGATGCCTCTCAACATAGCTGTTGTTATCAAGGTTACCAAGCAGGATGTATAAGCTGAAGGACTCAAGAAGTCAGAACTTCTCTTCCTAATTAGCATGTTTATGATTAGATCCCTTGCTATCTACTCTCCACCCCCTGACTCGATACCATCCCCCCCCCACCCCCAGCGACAAGTACTCCATTCCACATAAGCTGATGGATATTTTTTAGAGTAGGGGTGAGATTGATATTGTCAGAAATGGAGCTCTCCACACCATTATAATTTTCTAGGATCTTTACTACTTGCGGACATTTATTTTACAACTTTACCTCCTGATTCTCTATCACTGTTGATTATGAATGCCTTGCCACTAGCTAGAGGTATTGGCACTATCTCCAGAAGGGGATATTCCACCTTGATCCTTATGGTTCGGGAACAATGAAATTTCCAGCAGGATCAACAAAACCAGGGCCCAGTCCTGGGCCTATTGTGTCACCGGCAGCTTGATGGTGGCTGAAGAATTATGGTTGTCAGTATAACTTTAGGTTGTACTGGATTGGTCTTGTAATAAAAGGGAGGCAAAATAATGTGGCTTCCTCAGCACATATTTCATACCCTCCCAGATCTCAAATATTGAATATTCTTAGAACTATGAAGTACAAGGCAGGAACAAAAATGGATGCTGATTAAGTAGATATGCATATGTAGGTGAAATAGTACAACAGTGGTGGGAGGGCACCATGGAAGTTTGAAAATAATGTTATAACCTAAGTATTAATAAGAGCCATGCAAAGGTTTCTGACTAAATGATGAATTCTGTCCTCTCTCATTCTCCCTGGAATGTGCTGGCACCTCATAATCCAGAAGGGACTTCCAAAATCACATAGTCTGACCCCTAATGGAACAAGAAGCCTATCTACAAGAAACCTGAAAAGGGTTCAGTATCTATATGAAAGTCCCTGGTGGTAGAGAAGCCACAACCTTCCAGGGCAGTCTCTTTCACAGCTTGATGAATATAATTGTTAAAATATCTAACTCCATCCCCTCATAATGAGTTTATGTCTGCCTGTAGTAGAAAATCATCTGACACTAAGTAAACACTTGATAAATGTGCTTTCATTCATTCATTCATTCATTCATTCTTATGATGGTCATTTAATCATATAATGATTGGTTGAAGAATAGGGAATGTTAGGATACAGTGAAGCCTGATAGCTATCTTGAAATACTAGGACTGGAATATGGAAGGGCATTCAATTTATTCTGTTTGGCACCAGAGGGCAGAACTTGGGGCAATGGATTTTTGGTGCGAAGAGGAGAATTACAGACTGATGTCAGGAAAACAAAATCTTCCTAATAATTAGAGTGTCCAAAAAGTGAAAGGATTGGAAGTCACCCAGCAGAGAGTGGATGGCCCCTTATTGGGTTTGCTCTAGTGAGAATTCCTTTGAGTTGGAATAGATGACTGCCAATGTCTTCTACAATTCTGAAATTCTGGGACTGTGATTTTTGGCAATTTCTACATATTGTTTCTAGTTCTGCCTTCTGGAACCAAGAAGGGCTTTAATTCCTTTTACTCATGATGTCATCAATATAACTAACACCAGGTATCCCTGATGAAATTATTTGCCCCAAATTCAATTTCCCCAGTTCCTTTTACTGATTCTTAAAGACATGGTCACAGTCCTCTCCCCTTCTTGGTCTTACTCCTCTGGATGAATTCTATCTCATCAATAGTCTGCTGCCCAGCAGAACACATATTTTGGACATGGTTTGACTAAGTCATTGTACAATGATGACTTTTTGTCTCCCAGTTAAGTTCAAACTACTTGAATTTCTATTTAATTTAAGAAGCTCCACTATTTAACACAATCCCGCATTTTTGATTCTATCTGATACTGATAATTTTCCAGGACTACAGGTTACAACCAAATTGCATTATATATACTTCCTCCAACATTGCCTACACCTTGAATTTTTATGCTTTTGATCAATTTTTTTCTCTCCCTGAAATATGCTCTCTTTTTTTTCTTGGGGCCTAAAGGAAGCCAGAGTAGTCTGTAGGCAGAGTTGAGGAGGGGGAACATTCCAGGCAGAGGGTATAACCAGAAAAAATACCTAGAGACGAGAGATGGAGTGTCTTATTTATGAAACCATCAGGAGGACCTTGTCACTGGATTGACAGTGTTAGAGACTAAGGTGTAAGAAGACTAGAAAGTCAGAAGGAGGGCAGGTTATGAAAGAATTTGAATGACAAACAGCATATTTTCTATTTGATCCTGGAGGCAATAGAGAACTACTGGAGTAATTGAATGTGTGTGTGTGTGTGTGTGTGTGTGTGTGTGTGTGTGTGTGTGACATGGTATAGCCTGTGCTTTAGACAAATTACTTTAGTGTCTGGGGGATGGATTAGAACAGAGAGAGACTGACTCAGGCAGCCCTATCATCAGCTATTGCAATAAGTCCAGGTGTGAGGTATTGAGGACTAGTACTAGGGTGGTGGTAGTGTCAGAGTATAGGAGAGGGCATACAGGAGAGATGTTGCAAAAGTAAAATCAGCAGGCCTTGGCAATAGATTGGGTATGGGGGGGTGAGAAACAGTGAAGTGTACAAGATGATTCCTAGACTGTGAGCCTGAGGAACTGGGAGAATGGTGTTGCCTTCTATAATAATGTGAAATACAGGAGGGCAGCTAGGTGGCACAGTAGATAAAATGCTTCACCTGGAGTCAGGAAGACCTGAGTTCAAATATGGCCTCAGACACTTACTAGCTGTGTGACCCTGGGCAGCTCAACCCTTTTTGCCTCAGTTTCCTCATCTGTAAAATGAACTGGGGAAGGAAATGGCAAACCACTCCAGTATTTTTGCCAAGAAGAACCTAAATGAGGTCATAAGGAGTCAGGTATGACTGAAGGGATTCAACGACAACAAAAAGAAAGTAAGAAGGATTTAGGGGGAAATAAGTTTGGTTTTGGACATATTGAGATCTCTGATATCTCAAATATATTTGGGCATATTTAAGATGTCTACTGGATATCCATTTTGAAATGTCAAAGGTAGGTGGATATGTGTATATATATATATATATATATATATATATATAATTGGAGATCAGCGGAGAGTTTGAGGCAAGATAGGTAGATTTGAGAATCATCAGTATAGAAATGATAATTACATTTGTGGGTGCCACTGAAATCACTGAGGGATACTATTGTATAGGGGGAGAAAAGAAAAGGGCCTGGGACAGAACTCCAAGGGACACCTACAGTTAAAGGATATGGTTTTTAAAAAGGACCCAGTGAAGGAGCAATCATGGGAACCAGGAGAGAGTGATGGCCCCCAAACCCAGCAAGAAGACAGTATCAAGGAAGACAGTGTCATAAGCTACAGAGAAGTCAAGGAGAACAAAGATAGAGAAAAGGCTATTGGATTGGCAACCTAGAGGTCATTGGTGACTTTGCAGAAAACAGTTTTGATGGAATGATGAGGTTGGAAGCTATATTGTAAGGGGTTAAGAAGAGAATGGAAGGAGAGAAAGTAGAGGTACCTATCACAGATGACCTTTTCAAGGAGCTTAGTTACAAAGGGCAGAAGAGATATAGGACAGTAGTTAGCGAAAAGGGAAGGATAAAGGAGCCCCTCCACCCCCTGCCCAGGATGAGGGAAACAAGGGCATGTTTATAAGTAGCAGAGAATAAGCCAGTATATAAGGAGAAATTGAAAGTAAGTGATAGAGTGACAATGTAATGTAAAAAAAAATGTTGCTATCAATATGTATGTATGTACCCATCTTTCCCCTTTATATCTGACCTCCCTGGGGTATACGCCTGATAGTAATATTGCTGGGTCAAAAGATATCAACAACTAAATGATTATTGAATATAGTTCAAATTGCTTTCCAGAATGGTTTGACAAATGCACAGCTCTACCAACAGAGGTCATTGGTGTGCTAGTGCACCCATAGCCTGTCCAACAATGATCCTTTGACTTTTTCCCCATTGCTGTTGTCTGTCCTTCATTCTCTAAGAGGACTGTGACATCAGGGAGGGGATGCTATGACATGCAAGTGAATTGGATTGCAGTGAGGGGAAGGGGCTGTGCATACTCACCAGCCTCACTCTCTCCTCCAGAGCCATCTGGGCCCAGTTGCAAGATATAGATCAGGATGACTGGAGATAGATAGCCCTGAATGCAGTGGGAGACCTTGGTCTTTTCGAGCCCAGGTCTTTAACAGGTCTCAGTTTTGCTGAGGTAATATCTGATAGGTATTGTAGTCTCAAAGTTTGAAAAGTCTGCATTTCTTTTTCTTTTTTGGGGGGTGGGGTGGGAGGAAAGGGAGGTGAGGTGGGAAACTTATCCATAGAAAGTTAAACACAGAATATAAACAAAGTGTGTGTGTGTGTGAAGTACACTAGCAATCTTGAGAACCAAGATAACATTTTTATTAATATGTTCTAGAACTTGATAAGTTATCAAAGATACAACTGAATTGTGTAGTAGTTAGACTGTAGAGCTTGGAATCAGGAAACCTGTGTTAGAATCTCACCTACTTATGAGCTGTGTGACTGTGGGTAAGTCACCATGTAACACCTAAGGATGTTCTTTTTCTTCAACAAGGGGAAAATAATACCTGCACTGACCATCATTTAGGACTGTGGTGAGGGCAATGCCTAGCAACCCTTTAGAGCCATCAGAAATGAGGATGGTATTTCACTGACCTCTAAATAGTTGAAGATACTACATTTCTGGGATATTAGCTCTCTTATAGTTCTGGGGAAAATATCTGATTCTATCCAATCCCTGTTGTATGTTTTAATGTATCTCTCAATGTTGATATCCCTCTTTCTCATGTCCTCTTCTGCAGTAACATTTTCCGATCTAAGGTGTGGCTGAGCTCTTGCATTCTACATTCCGGGGTCCCCCCTAGCTCTGGCACTCTCTGTGTTAAGGTTCCTCCTGGCTTTCACATTTTCAGTTCTCTTTTGTAAGATGTCTTCCAGCTCTGACATTCTGTGTTCTACAGTATCTCCCAGCTCTGACATTGTCTGTTCTCTCTTCTAAGGTCCCTTTAGATCTTGTTTTACATTCTCTAATCCATACTTCTTCCCAGCTCTGCTGGTTTGTATTCTAAGGGCCCTCTCTGTTCTGACAGTCCATATTCTAAGGCCCCTTAAAACTCTGATATTCCCAGTTTTTCAGCCATTACTTCTTCCCATTCTATATTTTGAAGTCCCTCCAAGTTCTGTAGTATTGTGTTCTAAGGCCCTTAGCATTCCCTGTTCTATAATCTGCAAGGGTGGGGAACCTGCAGCCTTGAGACCACATGCAGCTCCCATGTGGCCTCAAGGCTGCAGGTGCCCCACCACTGATAAGGGAACTTCTACTCTGCATCTTGGATTCTTTGTGTTCTAAATAACTCAATGAACTGGGCTAAGAGGATTAATGAGAGGTACAAGATATTGTAACCTCAAGACCAGAGTATGGTGTGCTAGTGTGATTTTTTTGAGGTAGATATAACAAAGCACGAAGATGGTTCATTTGGGCTTGGAGATACCAGTTCCATTCATTATTTATTTCTGAACACCATGCAGAGATAAATGACTGACTCTGGTTTCACATCACCACTAATCCCTTACTCCCATACATTTTACCTTCAATGGGGACATTATGCACAAGGCACAGATTCACTTTGGTGAAAAGGACTTCATGACAGTTCTCAGAGAGCTGATTTTTATTTTTTTAGTGAGAGGCTATGGAAGTGAACAAACTCATTTTCTGTGAAACTTACCAAGTTCAGGTGGAGTAGGTAGATGATTGAGGGTGCACAGAATGGCGTCTGAGAAGACAATCCACTCCAGGGAAAGTAGGAGACTTAGCAGTTGTAACGTAAGCCAAATATTAAGTTAGGCTGGATGTAGCATTGGCAACTGTGGGTAAGTCTGTGGATATATATGTTCAAGGATAAGCAGATGATTAGGAAGCGTTTTAGGGAGTAACCTTTTTATTTAAGCTTTGCAAGGAGATCTGTTTCTTTTTTGGAAGATATTTCAAAGTATATGACATTCAAAGACCTTGTATGAGAATGTATGTCCTTTGGCTGTTTTATCTTTTTTTTAAGAGTTTGGCTTTTATATTTTACTCTCAATCATGACCATAACAGGGCCGAGGGTGGGGGCAAGAGAGGCACATTGATGATGGGGCTTCAGAATGTAGAGAGATCCTATAGAAATATGTATTGGATGATTTAAAAATTGGCAGGTTTGTTTATTGAGGCTTAAACAAAAGGCAACATTTCAAGCCTGTGACAAAAATACTGTGTGTGTGTGAGTGTGTGTGTGTGTGTGTGTGTGTGTGTGCCACAATGTGAGTGGAGAGTCTCTTTCTCTATGGGTTTTCCTTGTCTCTTTCTCCAGGGGAAAGAGAGTTTCCCGAGGCATCTGAAAGTCATTGAAGACATTCTTGATGATACATCCTATGAAGAATTATGATTGTTTTCACTTTTTCCTCAGTGATTCTTTTCAAATGAGAATGCCGATTCAGTCCACAGATGGTGATGAATAATAATCACATCCTTTTCTATAGAGCTTTATGACAGCAAATCCACAATCTTACTTGATTGTCCCAACCTTACCAGGGAGCTAGACAACTCAAGGATTATTTCTCTATTTTGCAGAGTCAGAAACTGAGGCTCAAAAAAATAGGATGACTGGTTCAGGATATAACTGGCAGAATGAGACTTGAACCTGGGCCTTTCCATTTAGATCTCTTTCCCTTTGCTAAAATACTTCTCTCATAACAAGTTATTAAGATGCTGCTACATCCCAAGTGCTGTTGAATCCATTGTCCCATAGTCATGGGTCCAATGGGAGCTGATGATTCTAGACAATTGCAAAACCCAAGGTAACAATCCAAATCTAATGCGAGATGAGCATGGTCTGAGTTGTAACTGGAAAGATCAAAATGAATGGTAGCCTGGAGTCAAGGGCAAAAGTTCATTAGAGTAAAGAAATGGAGTGGATTGCTCAAGAATAGGTATAGAGAAAAAAAAAAAGAACAGGCACAGAGAGACTACCTGAGTGGTGCAAAATGCCAGGCAAGCCCATGCCACTCTGCATCCCTTTTATGGTTAGGAGGTTTTCCTGGCATCAGTCCTAAATTGGCTTAATTGCAGCTTCCACTCAGTGATCATTTCTCTTTTTTCCACTGGGGCCAACCAGATCTAGTCAATAAGCTAGTCTTTCATTTACTTGAAGTCAGAAAATCCATTTGCGTGATTCTTCTCTTCTCCGGGCTAAACAGCTGCAGTTCTTTACACAGATCTGCTTATGGCAAGATGGCAAGGTCCCTTTCTATCCTAAAACAGGGTGTGGCAGAGGTCACCATGGAGAACTAGAGAATCTCCAAATGGGAAAGTTCTCAGGGGCTATGGAGTCCAACTTGCACCTGGATGACTATTCTCTCTGCACGAAGAAATCAAGTGGGAGGAGACTGATGATGATGATGATGATGATGATGATGGTAATAATAATAATACTAATAATAAAACACTTACTATGTGCCAGGCACAGTGCTAAATCCTTTACAATTATATCATTTGATACTCACAACAACCCTGGGAGGTTGGTACTATTATTATCTGCATTTAATAGATGAAGAAATTGAAGCAAACAGAGATTAAGTAACCTGCCCCATGCCACACAGCTAGTAGATGACTGAGGACAGATTTAAACTTGGGTCTTCCTGTCTTCAGCCCTGAGGCTCTATCCGTCAAGCCACCTAGCTGCCCCAAGGCCATGCATTACCCATTTGGAAAGTCTTAATTGTTAAGGGGGTTTTCTTTGGTTCAAACCAAAACTTGCCCATTTGCTACTTTTACTGTTTGCTCCTATTATGGCCTTCCTGGTTTAAACACAGTTAAGTCAAACATTTTTTTTTATTTGACTGTACATTGATATTTGAAAACAGTTGCCAACTTTCCTTTCTTTTACATTTTCAATACATTAATTTTCTCCTATGGACCCTCGATAGCTTAATTTTCTTCACCTGGACTTTCCCAAGATTATCAATATTCTTCCTACAATGTGTTGTCAAGCACTCCAGATGAGATCTGATCATCTCACCAGGGCAGAGGGCATCAGGGATCTCATCTTCCTGGCCATGGATTTTATGCCTCTCTACATGCAATCTAAAACTAACTGCTTCTCCTCCTACTGCCCCTCCTCTTCCTCACCCTTCTTCTTGCTGTAGCATAGTCATCTCACATTGGGTTTGTAGCTGACTAAAACCAAGAGTTCCAGGACAAAATTCATCATTTTCCTGCCTCCTCCCCACCATTCCTCCTACCTTCTCTTATGTAATACTTTAAGGGTAGTGAACCACTTTATTTCTGTTTGATAAACTCTCATTGCAATCCTGACTTTGCCTCTGACTTTTCTAAACTTTAGCACCAGGTCCTGTGGGTATTCTCCTTCCAGACTTCCAAACCCCTTCATGTCACTTTTGTGTGTTGTCTTCTTCCATTGGAATGTAAGTTCCTTGAGGGCAGACACCTTTCATTTTCCCTTGTATTTGCATCCCCAGTACTTTATATGTGTCTGGCATAGAGTAAGTACTTAATAAATGTTTGCTGCTTTGACTTACTAGAAGAACCATATCTACAAGTCCTGAAATCACTGGTGGTTCAAATTACCAAGCCACTGTCCATGGTATTAGAAAGATCATGGGGAATGGAAGAAGTACCACGGAACTGGAAAAGGGGAAATGATGGATTTATATTTTTAAAGAAAGAAAAAAAATTATATACTACAAGCCTGTAAGATAGAGTGTGACTTTTAGGAGAATTTTAGAACTTACAACTAAAAAATGATTAGTGAACTTTCCCAAGAGGAAAAATGACCAGCATGTGTTCATTGAGAAACTGTCTTGTTAGACTCACCTTATTACTTTCTTGGACAAGATTACTAACCTGGAAGATGAAGGAAATGCTGACAATATAGTTTACCAAGATTTCAGCTAAGCACTCAATAAAGTTGCTTGTCTTGTTTAGGATACTTTCTTATTTTTAAAACTTGATATTTACTAACTTCAGATTGATCCTTTAATTGCAGTTTGAATGTTTTTTGGAATAGAAACACAGCACTATCCATTTAAACCCTTCTCTTAACCATGTGTGTAACCCAATCCTTCCAAAGATCAGTATTATTCAAAATGTAAAACTGGTCCAATAGAAGAGACTCACTAGACTGATGAAAACATAGATGCAAGTCAATATTTATTGGCACAATTCATCTTTTTCTCCACTGTTTTTATTATGCTTCTGCTCAAATCAAGCTAAAATATTTCAAGGATCGGTGCTAAATATCATGACATGGCCTGATAAATTCTAAAGCCATCTTTCTGTAGAATAGATTGCCAATGTCTTAAGTGACCTATAGAAAATTACTTTATAGACTTGCTCCCAATTCCAAATAAACTCTCCTAAGCCCAGGAGACCTTTATATTATGTTCCATGTCAGACTGGTGCTAGAGAAAGATAATAAGGATTAGTTTTTAGTGTAGTCAATTCTTCTGTTCTCTGACACTCCATAGTGGGGTAGCTCAAGCACTAAATTTGGATACAGGAAGCCTGAGCAGGGACCCGTCAATGAATGCCAAAGGTCCAAAGATGGTGAACATTGGAATCCAAAGATCTGAAGCCATGGGCTTGTTTAGAAGATATTGGGCATTTAGTGACTCTTTGAGTTATCTCATCCATTCAACAAACATTCTTTGACTGCTTAATCTGGGCCAGACTGTATACTAAGATCCTGGAGATATGAAGACAGAATCCAAAGAATATTTGGCTTCAAGGAGCATATCTTACTTTGAGGAAAACAAGAAATACACATAAAAGTATGTGTAATATATGTTGGGTTAGGGATAGGGACTAGAACACAAATTTCATTGGTATGGAGAATTCCTGGGGAAGGAAACTCCCTCTTGCACTGCAGGTTGTTATCTTCACTTCAATTTTAGTTGTGGAGGGTGTCCATTGCAGCGCTTCTTAAACTGTGGGCCGCTGCAACCCACAGTTTAAGAAGTGCTGAAAGGCTTAGGAGTGGGGAAAAAAAAAGTTTAAGAAGCACTGGCCTAGAGCACCAAGAGTTTAAATAACTGTCTCAGTATCACACATACTGTTTGTGTCAAAAGAAACACTGGAACTTAGGTCTTCTCAGATTCAAGGCCATCTCTCTTTTGACGACACCATGATTTTAGAGTAGAAAGTACTAGCGCTTTCAAATGACGGCTCCTTAGGTTTTGAGTTACTCTGGTTGAGAATCAACGTGTAGCAGAACTAGACTGCTATCCTTAGAAGCTCTCTAGTCCAACCCATATCTGAAGAAGGAGCCATCCTACAGTATCCTAGACAAGGATAACCCTTGTGGTGGTTCTATTATCTCGAAGTTCCCTTCCAGCTCTAAACCTATCTTCTTTGGTCAGTAAAACTGTTGAATTGCTTTACTTACAATATTCAAACTACTTAACTAAAGCTACTTATGGAAATCTCCCAAGCTAGATCCAATAGATACCATAGAGACATCATGGGCATTTAGGTTGCAGAAGCAAAGATTCAAGGGTGATAGTGAGAGTGTGATGACTGTCTTCATGTGATTGCAAGTCTGTTACATGTAAGCAGTATTGGATTTGTTTTGGCCCAAGAAGGTATAAATAGAAGCAACTGATGGAAGCTGAGATCTATTTAGACTTGATATGAGGCCCAGCATCACAGTGGAAAGTGAGTTGAATCAGGGATCAAAATCCTTGGGCTCAAATCCTTTACCACTTACTTCCTGTGTGACATTGGACAGGTCACTCAAATTTTCTTGACCTCAGGTCCTCATCTGTAAATTGAAAGTCTTTACAAGACAGCCTATAAGACACTCCTGACTCAAAATCTAGTATTAGACCATCCAGCTGCATGATTTGAATTAAATGGTCAAAGAAAATCTAAGATTTAGAAGGAAGCTCAGAGAGCACATAGTCCAGCCTATACCTGAACCTGAATATTTTCATCATCAGTGTTGAGTGAGTGTTCATCTTGTGCTCACTTGAAGACTGAATGATTGACAATTCCTCATCTCCCTAGGAAGGCCATTTTCTTTTCATCCTTCTTCTCCTTCCTCCTCTCAATCATGGACTTGCACCTCCTAGAACACCCTTAAGATTCAGACAGAGAAGCAGATGGAGCGTTGAGTGAGTAACTTACAGCGATTAACTGGAAGCCTCAGAATGTTGTTTGTATAAAATGTGGATTCCTTGGGATCATTCATTTAGATGTCAAAACAAAACTATGTCTTGGTCAAATTATTCACTCATTTTCTCTGAATCCCCATGATGCAGAGATGAGAAACATTTTGCTATATTTTACATCCATTTTAATTTTGTAAATCATTGACTTTAACAACATGAACTTCCTTTGGGAATGGGGATAATTGGCATTTGGTTTCTGGGGGGGATAAGCATTTGCAGCCTGAAATCTACCTTTCAAGGTGTAATTTAGCCATGTGAATAAAATATGCCTCTACATACATCCAAATTACTGTGGAGACATAGAGGAAGGTAAAAAAGAGAAAGATGGATCAGAGAAAAAAGAGGGGAAAGGGGATAAAGAAGTAGAAGAGAAGAAAAAAAGGAAATAAGAAAGAGGAAGTGAAAAGATGAAAAAGAGGAGTGAGGAAAGATCAATAGTGGGGAAGAGTAATAAAAAGGATATGAGTAAGGAAGAGGAAGAAGAGGGGGGAAGAGGAACAGAAAGACAGATGGATGAGGAACGCAGCAGGATGAATGGAGGGGGGAAGAGAAGGAAGGGAAAGAACACCTTTTTCCACACTAAAGTCTGAGTAAACACCTGTAGTGCATTGAAGATTGGAATAGAATTCAGAAATCCAGGACTCTTTCCATCACAAGGCACAGTCAATGTAGAAAGGATTTAGGCTATATCATTAGAATCCATGCTTTTGTTTCTCTTAATTTGTATGCAATCCAATGTACATGTGATGGATGGTGTTAATTAAAAAAGAAGGAAAGAAAAAAAGACAGACGCTCAATTTTCTAGGTCAGTGATCATGACTTCTATTCCTCAGAATGTTCTAGAGCAGATAATTAGAAGGATGGTTGGTGATGACTTACAAAATATAAAAATAATACAATAACATAAAAATATAAATCATTTCTGAATAGGTATTACCATTGCATAGAAATGTAAGCGACTAGTAGGAGCCATCAGGGCATCATCTAGAACATAGGTACCAAATTAACTTCCTTTCCTTTTCTGGAATCATAATTATATTACTAGATGAAAGAATGATGTGAAAGACATTTACCAAGATGTCAGATTTCGCTAAATTCTCTAATACAATTCTTATAGATAAAGAGGAGAGAAATGGATTAGGCTGACGCAATCAGATCAGTTTTCGTGGGATGCCTAGGTGCCAAGAGTAGTTATTAATGGTTCTATGTCAACGTGGTCTCTAGTGGAGCACCCTAGGGATCTGTTCCTTGCCTTCTGTCATTTAATAATTTTGTCAAAGGCTTTGATAAAAGTATAGAAGGTGCACTCTTGCACTCCTCAGACGACACCAAGGTGAAAGGTCTAGCTGATATAGTGGATGGCCAAGGCAGAATCCAAAAAGATGGGGCCCAAGAAGAAAGCGCACTCTATCTTTAAGTATTTTCTGCCTGACATGAGAAGGAGGGATTAGGCTTATTCTGTTGACACCCAGAAGGTGGGACAAGGTTGGAGTTATAAAGAGGACAATTTTAGTTCAGTGGGGAAAAACAAACAAACAAATGAACAAACAAACAAACAAACAAACGAACGAACCAATAACAAGAATGGGATTATTTGCTAGTTCTGATTGTGCTCCCAGAGGGAAATGGACTGCTGAGAGAGGTGGGAGGTGGGGAGTGGACAGTTGGGCTTTGGCACTCTGACCTCCTCAGTCTCCTCAGTAGCTTTGTACCCTTGTAACTGGAGGCCTGGGAGGCCGAACCAACTTCCTTCCAAAGTTCTCTCTTCAGAGGACCTAGAATTCTCAGTCACTCTACAACTGTGCCAGGTGCCCCTGCCTCTCAACTGCCAGTTTTGGATGGATTGTCTTCCTCCATTGGATTGTGAGCCCCTTGAGAGTAAGGACTCTTCCTTTTTTTTATTTGTATCCCCAACATTTAGCATATAGCCTGGCACATAGTAGACACTGAATAAATGTTTATTGGATTGGATTGGATTCTTTCTGCTTGAAGATCTTCAATTAGAGGCTAGACATCTGTCTTTTGAAGTCCCAGCCAACTCTTGAGTTCTGTAATTCTGTAATATTAACAAATATATATATATATACATATATATATGTATATGTATACATACGTAGAAGAGAGATGGAGATAGAGACAGAGAAGGGGGGAGAGATGA
Source organism: Vombatus ursinus (assembly GCF_900497805.2). Taxonomy (NCBI): domain Eukaryota; kingdom Metazoa; phylum Chordata; class Mammalia; order Diprotodontia; family Vombatidae; genus Vombatus; species Vombatus ursinus. The sequence goes on along the minus strand of NW_020950758.1, from coordinate 3,075,406 downwards.
AGAGAAAGAGAGAGAGAGAGCACACGTGAAAGTTTAAAAAGGGTTACAAATATTTGATCTAATTTTGTCACACAACAATCCTCTGAGGGAGGTATTATAGGCATTATTATCCCTATTCTACAGATAAGGAAACTAAGGTTTGGAGAGGGAAAGGGACTTTCCTAAGATTACATGGCTATTTAGTATCAGAAGCCGGAGTCAAACCCTGGTCTCTTTCGAATCCAAAACCATTGATCCTGCCATCTCTATCTCAACAGAGGGGATAATAGACAATGTGTCACAGCTTTTAAAAATGTTTGATTGAAAGGCATAAAAATATTCTGTTTGGAACTTTTCGTGAATCTGGTATCACAAAAACCAATTAAATTACTAAAGATGAAATGGGACATGGATTGAAGGGAGAAAGAAATGATCATCTGGACCCAGGAGGTAATTTGAAATGTTATAAATATTTATTATAGAAAGATGATTTATTGGGCAGAAGCGAGTGGGAGGAAAAAAAAAAAAAAAGATTTGTTCCCTAGTGAGAAGACCAGGACATTTTCATCAGTCAGTTTCCCTAGACTAGAATTATATGTCAAATTGTCAGCACCACAGTTTGAAGAAGATTCAGGAAAATAATGTAGCGAGTAGATAGGCCCCTGGACTTAGTCAGGAAGATCTGGTTTCAAATTTTGTCTTATCAGACCCTTTCTATCTAGGCAGCACTGAGGAAATCATGTTGCCTCTCTGTGCATCAGTTTTATTAGTGTTGGACTGAGTAGCCTTTAACATTTCTCCCTGCTCTAAATTTGTGAACTTATATGCTTTGAAAATGGTAATAGTCTCTTGTCTTTATACAGCAATTTTAAATCCATTTTCACCATTGTGTCATCACAACAACCTATGAAGTGGATTGTCATTCCTGTTTTACAATGGAGGAAACTGAGTCTCAGAGAGAGGAAGTGTTTTGCTCGGGGTCATCTAGCAAGTTACCTTCTCTTATGAGTTGAGGATGCAGGAGGAGAGATATTTGAATGTTTTGCTATTGATTAATGTCACAGATTAATGACCCAGATTTCTTGCAACCTTCAGTGCTAGTAAGAAAACCTCTTTCCCACTGCCTCATTTAGCTATCATATGCATCAATCCTTATGACTTTCTATCTCCCCTGAAACCCTGTAGTAATAGCTCTGAGCCCACTACTCAAGCAGTGCCTACTAGACCACCATTTCTGCTTCTACTTCAGTCATCATCCAGGGAAACAACTGCCATGAAGAAGGGCCAGCCATTCCTATCAATAGCTAGCCAACTGCCAACTCTGAAGCAGTCAAGGTAGTCCCAATGAAGCAGAAAGACACGCTGAGGGAGACAGGAGGAAGCATGTGCCAGGTGAGTAAACTACCACTGTAAGCTCCTCGAGGACACCAAAGGAGATATCTCGGTGCCCTGAACTCAAGAACCTTTGGAACAGTTGTGATATAGTTCATCCTGCTTCTGACCTGGGCCCTAATGCCATCATTAAGGGAAGAAATCACTGTGGAGAAGGGATCTAACCTTCCTGCCACTATTGGTAGTAACTGCTAATCAACAGATCATGAGAGAGAGATAAATTCCAAATGTCTGGGTGTGGCAGCATCCCTCAGACCCAAAGTTCTACTTCCAATTGAGTTCCCACAGCCATCCTGAGAAACGACTTCAGCCTGGCAGTGGTTGCTACAGGTGCTATAACCACAGCCACTGAAGACTCAGAAGGGAAAATTCTTGTTATCAAAGTCCTTGGCACCATCAAGTGGTTCAACATCAGAAATTGTTACCAGTGTAAATTACATTAACATCAAGAGTCATGGGGACTTTCCATCTTACTTGAAACTGAAATTTTCTTTGTATGTCGTTTTCCCCATGGGATGTGAGCTCCCTGAAAGCAGAGACTGTCTGATTTTTCTATTTGCACCCCCAGAATTTAGCAAAGTGTTTTGCACATAATAAGTGCTTAAAAAATGCTTCATCCATCCATCCATTCATTCATTTGCAGCAGAGCTGAGCCTAAAAGTGAAAGATTCTGTGCTCATGTTCTGAGCCCTTCTCCTGGGAGGACTTTGTAGAACCTTAATACTGACTGGTTGTTTCTGGTTCTTACACTGTTTCTTGCATAGGGCAAGGACAGGGAAGCCTTAAGAGATTCTGATGGTCCCCAGAAGAAATGCTCAAGGTCACAAAGATCTTCCCAGGCCTCCCATTTCCCACTAATAATACATAATTAGGCCACCATCAAATAATTTACCTAAGCAAATTTTGGAAGATAAAAATAACCCTGATGGAATAAACAAGTTAAGAGATAGATCATGAATCCTATGCAGAACCAAATGAAATTTGTCCTCAAATCAACTTTTTTTTTCTTTTTTTTGGTTTTGGCTGGGATAATATCCCCCATGGATAAAGACATTAGAAAGAAAGGGGACCAGAAAGACAGACCATGTAGATTCTCAACTGTGGGCTGATGCAGGGGATCAGGGGAGGAAGGAGGTTTGAGGGAACTATCTGTATAACAAAACCGGTCTTAACAATTCCTTCTTCCTAACTAGATACCAAACCCAATTGTTTCTGTTCTGCTGCAGGATGGACAGGCTGTCAGTGCTTTTCAGATTTGGCACCCATTGTCAAATCCTTGGTCACCCCACCTTAGTTATGCCCTTGTGTCTATGCCAAACAGTGGGAGGAACTGAAACTGTTTGACTTGAAGTATTTTATTATACCTTCAGATAGTGCAATTACTGGCTTCGATTCCATATTAGGTTTCCAGGAGAATACGCTGAGTCATTTCTTTATAGTCCATGATGAAGTAGACAAGGAAATGAACTCAGGGTTGGCAGGTTATATTTCAGTTAAATGTAGCAATGAAGTTCTTAGTTGGAGGGTAGACTGGTTTGGAAGGATGGGGTTCAAATGCTATTATTGACAAATAAATAATGCTATAGAGACTCTAGCCAAGCTTTCTTTGAAATACTCAGATACACAAAGATAAGCAGATGGCTAAATAATCAACTATATGTATATATATATACATAATATTTATCTTTATTAAGTACCTAGTGTGGGCCCAGGCACTGTGCTAATTCTGGGAATACACATACAAAGAATGAAGCAATGCATATGCCAAAAGAGCTTCAATTCTAACGGGAGAGATAACAAGGACATATAAGGATACATGCAGCAAAAATCAAAAGAGAATAAATACAAATTTGTATGAGGTAGCTAAATATAAGGAGATTTCAAAAAAAGAGTACAAGGACTTAGGGGGATCAGGAAAGTTTTCAAGCAGAAGATAGAAAAAGAAAAGAAAACTGAGCACTAGGTGTGAAGCCTGCTTTTCTCCTAGTAAATGGTTTTAGTTAAATTCTGAAGTGTTGCCTCCCTTCTCTGGACCTCAGTTTCCTCCTCTGTAAATTGATTGTATTGGGCTCAATGATTTCATGACCCCTTGGAGCTCTAATTTATGCTCTAAGACCTTTCTCATCTCTGACATTCTAGGTCATATATCCCCTCAAGGCCCTGACAGTCTGTGTTCTGGGTTACAAGGTTCCTCCCACTTTCAATATTTCCCTGTTCCCTGTCCTTTCAAGCACTGCTATTCTACTATACAGTTTTGATGTTATGAGATCCTTTCTAGTCAGGTCCTTCTATCTTCTGTAGTCTAAGGTTATTTCTAGTTCTTACATTTCCTGGTCAGTGACTAAAATCCTTGGCACTGGTAATTGTTAATAGTTCAACATCAGAAACTGATGTAATTTTATCAGTTGAAATGACACTGAAGGAGAACCATTAACATCTCCTTTAAAACAGCACCCTAAAGACCATGAGAATTTTCCATCTGACTTGCAGCTTAAATCTTCCATACGTATTCTTTTCCCATTGGAATGTGAGCTTCTGGGGAGTAGAGTGTGCTCAGGGAGTACTAGCACCTCAGATGTGAGGGCTGCTAAGGCTTTTCAGGGCTGCTTTCCACCCTTGGAGTGTACCTGATCCACCTAACTCTCACCTGGGGTTCCAAGAAGCTGGAGCATATGCAGTGGCCACACCCTAGTAAACCATCTTGACAGATGAGTTAACCCAGGTTGAGGGTAACCAAGGGATCTCAAACCTGTTGGTCAGTTAAGGGGATGTCTACGCCAAGCAGGTGGAGACTTTCTCTGGTGGAATGGGCAGATGAGAATGCTTTGTTCCAGTAGCCATGAAGGCAGCTGAAGTAGGTGCTGTGGAGTGCTTACAGCTTAGTTAGACACTGAAGATACAAGGTCATCCACTGTATCTCCAGCCATCACCAGTTGTCTTGACTCTGTCCTGCCACTGGACTGCGATGAATAGAAGAGAGAGTGAGGCCAATGACTTTGTGCAACTCTGCTTCACTTAAATCCAATTTGCACATGAATCAAATGATATCACCCATACCATTTTACCATTTTTATCTGTCTCAAAGTCCTGTGGTGATAGGCAAGTGACAAAGCAGCAGATGCAGATACACTGGGAGCTGTAGTCACAACCCTGCACACAGTGGCCCAGGCCATGAGGTTGTCTTCTCAGTGGAAGCGGCAGTAGGATTTGGCAGCCCTCTGGGTGCCTGAGCAGCCTTTAAGGATCGCACTGCTCACCTCCTAGTGCAAGGAAGGGGCTAGAAAAGGGACCCTAAAATTGTCTGTTTACCCAACCCTGGCCTGATTACCTCAGCAGGTGAGGATCCCATCCTGTAGTCTAAACCTCAAAAAAACAAATGTACAAAAACTTCTGCAAAGATGATTCCATTCAACATTGGTACATAGAATGTGCGCACACTTATAGAAAACACAAAATGCAGTAGACCTGAATGATGAACAGTTCTTGTTGTGACTGAAACAAGGCTGGCAAATGAAGGCCAGCTTAGTGAAATTGGAGCTGGATACACATTTTTCTAGAGTGGCTGCAGTGAAGGGAGTGTTGTGAAGCTGGTGTAGATTTTGCAATCAAAACTAATCTAGTCAACAAGTTTGTATGCCAACCAAAAGGAGTGAATGACAGGCCTGTGACAATGTGATTGTGGCAGGAAAATGCCATACCACCATCATTAGTGCCTATGCTCCCACCATGATGAACCCTGATGAGGTCAAAGAAAAAAAAATATAAAGACCTGGAGATCCTTATCATCAATGCGCCAAAAGAGGACTAGCTTATTCTTCTGGGTGACTTTAATGCTAGAACAGTCTCAGACTACCAGACATGGCAGGGAGTCCTTGGGAGGAATGGAGTTGGCAACAGCAACAGCAATGTTCACTTTCTATTGAAGAATTGTGTATCTCATGACCTTCTCATCACCATTTACCTACATGTAATAAAACTTTATGGATGCAACCCTTGCAGCAAACATTGGCATTTAATAGACTGTGTGATTGTAAGGAGAAGAGACAGACAGGATGTGAGAGTAATGAAGACAAAGAGTGGTGCAGATTGCTGGATTGATCATAGACTTATCCTCTTCAAGCTAAATATTCACATTCAACAAAAGCAGCAGCGTCAAAGCAAAATGCTACCAAAAGATGTAATGTTAACAGATTAGAAACTTTCTCTGAGTGGGAACAGTTCCTTGCTAACTTGGAGGAAAAGTTGAGCCGATATACAGTTGGTAACAGTGGAATAGAAAAGGAGTGTGCAGCTTTCAGAGATCTGATGTACAGCACTACATTTACTCATCAGGGCCAGAACACTTGCAAATTTCAAGACTGGTTTGACAAAAATGATGGGGGAATGCAGAAGCTGAAAAATGAAAAAAATAAGAACTCCACAGGGTTTATCAGCAGGATAGTTCATCCATCTCTAAGAAGGCAGCATTTAATTCTATCAAAAGTAAAGTACAAATAAAGCTTAGAGAGATGCAGGATTCTTGGCTCAGTAAGAAAGCAGTTGAAATTCAGTTTTATGTTGATGTTACAATCCAAAGCACTTTTATGATGTCCTGAAGGCTATTTATGGGCCAAAGACCTATGGTGTGTCTCAACTAGGCAGTCCTAATGGAGCCACATTGATTAGTGATAAGGACATGATCCTAGAGAGATGAGCTGAACACCTCCATAGTGTCCTCAACAGATCATCATCAATCAATGCTGAAGTCATTGACCATTTACCTCAAGTCGAAGTCAATCCCTCCCTAGCTGAAGTTCTGACTGAAGAAGAAATTTTGAATGCCCTTAGGCTCCCTTTGTGTGGCAAATCACCTGGTGTTGATTCTATTCCAGCTGAGATTTGCAAGATAGGGGGTTCATTGCTCATAGAAAAGCTGATTGAAATTTTCTGGGTTACATGACAGAGGATTTCAAGGATGCCTGCATCTTCCATCTCTATAAAGATAAAGGGAATAGATTGTCCTGTGACAGTCACGGATGGGAGGTGTCTCTTTTAGTTATTGCTGGAAAGATTCCTGCAAGAGTCCTCCTTAATAGGCTGTTGCTTCCCCTGGAAGATGGTCACCTACCTGAGAGCCAGTGTGGCTTCAGAAAGGGCCGAGGAATGATTGATATGGTGTTTGCTACCCAACGACTCCCGGAGAAATGCCAGGAGCAGAACAGAGGTCTGTACATAATGTTTGTGGATCTGACCAAGGCCTGTGATACTGTCCGTCATGAGGGTTTACAGAAAATTATGTCAAAATCTGGTTGCCCAGTGAAGTTCATCAGCATTGCACATCAATTTCATGATACCACGCATGCTTAGGTTCTGGATAATGGATAATGTTCACATGCTTTCCCAGTCACCAGTGGAGTGAAATGAGGCTGTGTGATTGCTCCTATGATTTTTAGCATAATGTTTTCAGCCATGTTGTGAATTTCCCTCAGTGAGAAGGAACATTCATCCAGGTCAGCTACCTCACTGATTTTACTTCTAATTTACCATCAGTGTGGTAACTGACCTTCATACTGTTTTCATCCTTGTTGAAGATGTCCAAAAGCATTGCTGAAAACATCATGCTAAAAATGAGCATGGGAGCAAGCACACAACCTTCTTCACTTCATTGGTGACTGCAAAAGCGCAAGGGTATTGTCCATTATCCAGAAACCATATAAGGATGCGATCGTGAAGCTGACATACAATGTTGCTGAACTTCTCTGGGCAACCACATTTTCTCATAATTTTCCACAAGTCCTTATGACTAACAGTATAAAAGGCCTTGGTCAGATCTACAAACATTGTGTACAAACCTCAGTTCTGCTCCTGGAATTTTTCCTGGAGTGGTCAGGCAGCAAACACCATATTGGCCATTCCTCACCCCTTTCTGAAGCCACACTGGCTCTTGGGTAGATTACCATCTTCCAAGTGAAGAATCAGCCTCTAAAAGAGAAGTCTGGCAAGAATCTTGTCAATAATGACTAAGAGGGAGAACCCCCTATGATTTTCATGGGGCAATCTATTTCTTTTTCCTTTATAGAGACAGACAATGGAGGCATCTTTGATCTCCTAGGGGATAACCTCCTATTGCCATGTAACCCCAAATATTTCAGTTGGCTTTTGTATGAGCAGTAGATCCCCTACTTTGTATAGAATAAACACCAGGAGCTTTGCCACATGAGAAGAGCTTAATGGTATTCAGAACTTCCTCTTCAGTTGGAAGTTTGGCTAGAGAGGGATTGACTTTAACCTGAGGTATATGATCAATGGTTTCAGCATTGATTGATGATGGTCTGTTGATAAGACCTATTGATAAGGTCTGTTGATAAGAAATGTTCAGCCCATCTCTCCAGCATCATCACTTATCACTAATCAATGTGGCTCCATCAGCACTGAGTATCTGAGATGTACCATAGCTCATTGACCCACAAATAGCCTTCAGGGCATTATAAAAGTGCTTTGTATTGTTACTGTCATTGTAAAGGTGAATTTCATCTGTCTTCTTACAGAACTAAGAATCCTGCATCTCTCTATGCTTCGCTTGCACTTTACTTTTAATAGAATTAAATGCTTTCTTCTTAGAGACGGATGAACTATCCTGTTGGTAAACCCTCTGGAGTTCTCATTTTTCATTCATTAGTTTCTGCATTTCCCCATCATTTTCATAAACCAATCTTGATGTTTGTGAGTGTCCTGGTCTAGATGAATAAATGCAGTGCTATACACCAGATCACTGAAAGCTGCCCACTTCTTTTCTGCTTCACTGTTGCCAACTGTGTTTTAGCTCTGCTTTCCTTAGCACTTAGTACAGAGCTTTACACGTAGCAAGCACTTGAGAAATGCATCATTAACTCAATCATTTATTAAATAGTTTAAGGTTCTTCCTAGCTCAAATAGTTTCTGTTCTAAGTTCTGAAGTCTCTCCCACCTCAATAATTTTATATTTTAAGGTTCCTATCACTTGTGACATTCTCTGTTCTATATTTTAAGATCCTTTCCCTATTTCCCATTCTCTGTTCTATGTTTTAAGACACTTCACAAATCTGACATTTTATATTTGAAGATTCTTCCTAGCATTGATCCCCTATTCTATAGCCTAAGTTTTCTTCCACCTGTGACAATAAGTCTATGAGATTTACAACTGTTTGGAAGACAAGAATTCTCAAGTCCCTACATGGCCTATTTAAGAACTTCAAATTTCAGTAGTAGTTCAGGAAACCCATTAGAGGGTCTAGGAGTGGTTGGATGAATGTATTCCTTTTTTATATAGGAGTGTTCGGAATCCACAGCATTGGAAATGTCTGTAGTCCACATACCCTGAAGGAAGCATCTTGTTTCAGGATTGCTCTATTTTATAGAATGAGGTACAGAGAGTCATTGTGATATAGAAGACAGAGCCCTGGCCTTGAACTCTGGAGCCTGGAGTTTGATTTCTCACTCTGCCCACAACTTGCTGTGTGACTGTGTGACTGGTTAAGCTCATTAACCATACTGAACCACAATTTCACCTTCTATTATAATGGAAATAATCACCCTTACACTACTTCCCTATAGGATGATTTTAAATGGAAGTCTTTATAAACTGTAAAGCACCATAGAAATGCAAATTACTGTGCCAATAAACACCAATATTCGGAGCTTTTATGTAGAAATCTCTCTTCCAGCAAGTGGGGGAAGCAGAAAGCCTATGGTCTCCAGGTCCCCCTACAATGTGTCAATATGATACAAATCTTGCATTTTATGTGTGGAAACACCTATTAAGTAGGAGAAAAGGTATGTCAGAGCTGGTTTCAGAGATCTGGGAAGTGAGATTAACACTGTGTTTTGGGTAGGAGCTAGGACATTAAAACTCTGTCTCAAAGCCAGAGGGATGATGACCTATCGATAGACACCTTGAGCCCTTGCTCCTCATCTCCAATTATGTTTCAACACTGATCCTGACAAGTCATTTGCAGAGAAAATATAACACTGATGCCTTAAGCTCCTGGTAATGTGAATACCAGCTTGAGAATGGAGATAAAATTGAATTCTCCCAGTCGACCTTTTAGTCAGGGAGGGAAAAAAAAAATAGCCATAATAGCCATAATGTTTCTGAGACTTCTGATGTAAAACTAAAGCCAATAATTACATCTTTAAAAGGGAAAGAAACACAAAATAAATACAATGTGATTTTGAGAGGAGGGACTAACACCTCTGGGGGGATTTGGGGAAAGACTCTTGAAAAGTATAGCATTTGAGTTTTGAATATACCTAGGCTTTCCAAGATGCAGAAGTGAGGAGAGAAAGTATTCCAAAGATAGGGGTGAGCCTTTCCAAAGGCTTTGAGACAGGAAATAGAATGTCCCAATATGGGAAGAGAAAGTCAGCTAGTTTGATGAGATTCAGGAATATGTGGAGGGGGAAAAGAGGGGCAGGGAGGAGAATATGCTTAGAAAAATAGGCTGGGTTCACACTGTAAAGGGCTTTAAATGCCAAACCACAGAGTTTAAATGTTATATAAGGGACAAGGGGGAACAGCTGAAGCTTTTTGAACAGAAGAACTGGGAACTTTGTAGAGGGTGGATCGGAGAAGGGAGAGCCTGAAAGCAGGAAGGACAATTATAATGCAATGGCAGTAGGGCAAAGGCTATCCACTAGGGCCAGAACTCAGGTGGAGTCTGTGAGAGTAGGTAGAATCAGTAAAACTTGACAGATGATTGTATATGGCAGAGAGGGTGACAGAGAAGAATAGGAGGTGGCTCTGATATGTAAAACTTAGGTTCCTAGAAGAAGCATGGTGCATTAGACAAAGAAAAGGTAAAACAGGCTGAGGGGTAGGTTTAGGACAAAAGACAAAGAGTTAGGTTTTCAGTTTAATACGTATATGAGATTTCCAGGTGAAGATGTCCATGATTGCAGGAAGCTAATAATTGGGGAAATGCATCTCAGGAAAGACACACGAGTCGATTGGGAGCTTCTTTGTTTCTGGAATACTTGGTCCAGGAAATTGATATGCCTACAAATATGTACCGATAATTCTTTTTTTCTTTTGTCCTCCATCCCCTATGAGATAGATGATGTCTCACCTGACATCACGTTCGGATCCTCATCATCTTTCCTCAGAGTCAAGAAGATTCCCCCTTCTCAAAGTACTCAGCTCTTCCTTCTTCAGAAGAAAAAAAGATTCATCATCATCATCATCATCTTCATTTAATTGTTTAATAATTTCATGCTTCCTTCCTCCTCTGTTCTGTGTCACCTACATCCATTCCCTGACCTCCTCATACAAACCTGGTTTTCCTTTGCCATTCCAGGTTTTTGTTGTTCAGTCGTTTCAGTCATGTCTGACTCTTCATGACCCCATTTTTGGATTTTCTTGGCAAAGATACTGGCATTATTTGTCATTTCCCTTTTCAGCTTACTTTTACAAATGAGGAATGGTGGCAAGCAGGGCTAAGTTGCTTGCCCAGAATCACACAGCTAGTAAGTGTCTGAGGCCAGATTTGAACTTATAAAGATGAGTCTTTCTTATTCCAAGCCCAGTGCTCTATCCACTGCACCACCTAGCTTCCCCTACCATTTCAGATTATGTTTCTACTTTTTTTCTACTACATTTAGAATTTCATTATTTTATTTGTTTTTGTTTTGGAGTAACCATTTCTTGCACCTTGTTGACCTGCATTTCAGAGAAGGATTCCTCGGGTCTCTTCATGACTGTAAGAGGGAGACTAGCTGACAATTTGAACACAGATAACAAAAATAAAAACAACAACAAGCTAATATTTTCATCACACTTTGAGGCTTATGAAGCACTTTGCATATATTATTTCATTTGATCTTCCTAACAACCCTATGAGGTAGGTGTCTTATTATCTTTTTATTTTCTTTTTTACAACTGGAGAAAAGGAAGCAAACAAAAGTTAAGTGACTTGCCAAAGGTAACACAACTAGTAAATATCTGAGACTTGCTTGGAAGTCAGGTTTTTCTGACTCTAACTCCAGTTTTCTATTCACTGCATCATATTGATACTGGATTGAATCTTACATAAGTGAAAATAAGTAAAATTCCCCCTGGGCATCACTTATTGACTTCTGCAAAAAAATAAATGGTCATTTGTAGGCCACGAAGATTCAATTCTCCAATGACCCCACTTAGGCTCCAAATCCATTTAGGGGAAAAATTGATGCCATATTCAGAATTCTGAAATTTCAGCAAAGTTGAATTTAATTTTAGCATCTTTAATTATTCTCCATTAGAAAAAATTAAAAAAAAGAAAAGAATAATTTCTTTTTTTAATTGACTAAGCTACTAAGATTATCCCAGGTCTAGCCCTGGAAGGAATGCCATTTAAATAAATTAGGTTTCATCCCCCTTCTTAACTGCATGAGGCTAGATTCTCAGCCATAATTCCAACATGGAGGTGTGCCCTTGTATTAGAAGGAGATGAAGACAAAAAAATAATTGGAAATTAATAACTATTGATTTCATTAGAAGCCTCAGGTTATAAAATCCATCTTCAAAGCCTACAAGAAAAAATAGCATTCTAGGTCAAGTTAGGCTAAATCCCCCTCTTTTAAGGGGTCCAGTGTAGATAGTTTCATTGTAATTTAGGCTCCGGTGTTCTATTCAGCTTCCATTTTGGGGTAACTCCTTTCTGCCCTCCTCCACATGAATTCAGCTGAGCTGTACTTGATTTCTTCCCTTATCCCACCAAAGGTTTTTGGTCTGAAGTGATGTGGAAGCTAGAAATTATGGTGCTCTGAGCACTGAGAGTTACCAAATCAATTAACCAAAAAAGGATTTATTAAGTGCCCCTCATGTGACAGACATGCTGGGTGCTGGAGGCACAAGGAAGAAATTGAGCAGTTTTCTCTTACCAAGAAGTTCATGTTCTATTGGGGAGAAATAGCTGTCTTATTATTTAAAACTGATGATTTATCTATCTATTTATCTATCTATCTATCTATCTATCTATCTATCTATCTATCTATCATCTATCTATCTATCTATCTATCTATCTATCTATCTATCTATCTATCTATCTATCATTCTATCTAATCTGTCATCTATTTATCCATCCATCCATCCATCTATCCATCCATCTATCCATCCATCCATCTATCTATCTATCTATCTATCTATCTATCTATCTATCTATCTATCTATCTATCTATCTATCTATCTATCTATCTCTATCTCTCTCTACCTCTATCTTTTATCTCTTTCTCTATCATGTATCTCTCACTCTCTTTCTTTCTCTCTCAATTCATTTATCTGCTATCTCCATCTCCCTTACATAAAAAAAGGTAGGCTTGAATACTTGAAGATTTTATGCAATATTTAAATAATAGAAAGGGCAGCTAGATGGCATAGTGGATAGAGCACTGGGCTTGGAATCAGGAAGACTCATCTTCCTAAGTTCAAATATGGCCTCAGACACTTACTGGCTGTGTGACCCTGGGCAAGTCACTTAACCCTGTTTGCTTCAGTTTCCTCATCTATAAAATGAGCTGGAGAAGGAAGTGGCAAAACACTCTAGTGTCTCTGCAAAGAAAACCCTAAATGGGGTCACAAAGAATTGGATGTGACTGAAACAACCACACAACAACAAAAACAGAAAGGATAATTGAGAGATAGAAAGATAGAGAGATGGAGTCAAATGTCAGTTTCAGCTATTCAAATCCTCTCCCATTCCCCTACTCCATACCTTTTCAGTCTTCTTCATCATTTCCCAACAGACACTCTAGAATGCAGGTTCGTAGAGCCACTTGATTGTCTGCAATACACGACAACCCATCCCACATCTCCGTGACTTTGAACTGAATTTCCCCATGCCTAGAATGCTTTGCTCCTTCATGTCCACCTTTTCTAAAAAATTTATTTCCTTCCTTTCTGTTCAATCACTGTCTTCTGAAGAAAGCTTCTTCTAGCTCCTCTACCACAGGTACTAGTGCCGTCCCATTCAAAATTATCTTGTGTTGGTTGTATATGTAGTCAAATGCTCATATATGTCTATCCATATACATGTATGTATATGTCTATACATATATATGTGTAATATGTCTGTCATAACCCACATGATCATATCTCGTATTTTCATGGCAGAACACCTTATTGCAAAACAACTTGCCAATATTATCCCATTTAATCCTCACAGCAAGCCTGAGAGGTAAGTGTGATTATTATTCCCATTTCACAGATGAGGATGTGGAGATCAATTTTAAATAATTTGTCCAGGGTCACACAGCTAATAAGTAAGTGTCTGAGTCTGAGTGGAACTCAGGTCTATCCATTACACCCTGTAGCCATCAACAAAATAACTATACAACATCTACTTGTATAACATACACATACATTGGTCTTCCAAACACTGATATGTACGTATATGTTGTTTTCTCCAAAAGAACAAACATTTTATGGGTGGGGCTTGTGCTACTTCTATCTTTGTATCTCTAGTACACAGTACAGTGTCTGTCACATAGTAGGTGTTCAATAAATCCTTGTTGATCAATTGAATGTTTGATAGACAACAGATTGACAGAGCTAGATAGTTATGTAGGTGGATAGACAAACAGATAGATAGATGGATAGACAGATATGAATAAGTAGGCAGATTTTAAGTACTTACATAGATAACTCTTCAATAACTTAATTCATTTGCTTTTGACTTTCTGTAGTACATATTTTGTTCGACTGCTTTGCTCCGTATGCCTCATCTTTCCAGGGTGACTGTAAGCTCCTCTCATTTCCCTTGTGTTCAGAGGAGTGTCTAGACATATTTTGACTTTGGGCAGAGAGGCTAAGGTCATGCCTGATGCCCCCTTGCTAGAAATGGAAGGACTGACATAAGTGCCCAAATTTTCTGAGTTCAAATTCAGTGTTCCTTTTATTGTGTCTTATTTTTTTTTTCCCAGGGTGGAAACTGAGGCTCAGGAAAGTGAAACAAATTGCTTCAGGTCAAACAATTAGGCAGTGTCAAAGCCAGAATGTCGTTTAGCTTCAAGTACTTGTAGGGCTGTCTTGCTGAAGACAAATTCAATTTGTTCTACTTGACCCTGAGGGCAGAACCAGGATCACTGGGTAGAAATTGCAAAACCAAAAGAAAAAAAAATAACATAAAAACAAGGAAGATTTAGACTTGGGGTGAAAAAAGTGTCCTAAAAAATTGAAAGAACTTGCCAACAGAATGTGCTGCCTTTGGGCTCCTGGGTTCCCCCATCCCTTACCAGTGGAGGGTTTCCAGCAAAGGCAGGAGGACCACTTGGTAAGCATGTTGGAGACAGGATTATTTTCATATGTGGATTGAACCAGTCAGCTGCAGAGGTTCCTTCAAATCTTCCCACAGTAAATAGGAATCAGAGGAAGAGTTTAATGGAGAAACAACATGAGAATCCTTGAAGGGGAGAAAGAGGAATGAACCAAATAGTGATAAGCCCAGGGTCAAGGTGAAAGGATAGTCAGGACTTGGAGCCAGTTGAGGGGGCAGAATGGTGGAGAATGTAAGCTGTTGGAAGACTTGGTGATTTCCATGGTGATGATTCTTCCTGAAAAGGAAATAGGTCCCCTTGGGAAAGCAGCAGCCTTCCTCACAAATGCCAATGCCAATGTCAATGCCAATACCATGGTAAGGATTCCTCTACTTGTATCTGCTACAGCTCCTCACACAAACGGGCAGCCAGAAGGCCTAGGGTACCATCCTGATTCTGGCAATTACTAACATTTTTATTTGATTCTTTCCTTTTCTGTAATGGGAATATCATCATCATCACCATCATTATCCTCATCACTTACATTTCTATAGCACTTTAATATTTGCGAAACACCACACACACACACACACACACACTATCACTATTAAGTGAGCTTATATGTTTGCGCTCAATAGTGATAGTAATAGTTAGCATTATTTGTTGTTGTGCAGTTGTGTCCAACTCTTTGTGATTCCCATTTGGGGATTTCTTTGCCATTTCCTTCTCCAGCTCATTTTACAGATGAGGAAACTGAGGCAAACAGGATTAAGTGACTTGCCCAGGGTCCCATAGCTAGTAAGTGTTTGAGGCCAAATTTGAACCCAAGAAGATGAGTCTTTTTGACTCCAGACCCAGAATTCTATCCACTGTGTCATCTAACTGCCCTTAACATTATTTAGCACTGACTATATGCCAGATACTATGCAAAATACATTACAAATATTTCATTTTATTCTTCCAACAACCCTGGAAGGTGGCTTCTTTATTATCCCCATTTTACAATTGAGGAAATTGAGGTAAGCGGAAGCTAAATGACTTGCCTAAGGCCACACAGTTGGTTAGTGTTTGAGGCTGGATGTGAACTCAGGTCTTCCTGACCCCAAGTTCAGATCTCTATCCACTGTGGCAGGTAGTTGCCTCATTTGATCCTGACAACAATCCCATAAAGAAGGGACCAGTATTAGCTCTAGTTTTCACATGTGAGGAAACTAAAGTTAAGAGGTTAAGTATAATTTGTCCAGGGTCCTGTGGCTATTAAGTGTCAGAGGCAGTAACGGAGCTTGATTCTTACTAACTCCAAGACCAGCACTCTATGCACTGTCCCCACTACCTGACTGTATTAGAAATGAGCATGTTTCTGACAGAAAGGGCCCAACCTGGTGAAAGTCAGAGAGATAAGAGATGAAGTGTCCTTCTTTCTTTAGTTGTTCTTCGTCCTGGGTTTTGAAGAGGACCGTTGACATCATGGGATGATATTGTGGCTTGCATGGGAGTTGGATTTAAGTGAGGCAGACTTGCACAAAGTCTCAGTCTCACTCTCTTTCAGAATCATTGATGTCCAGTGGTAAGACAAAAGTCAGGATTACTGTCAATGGCCCGGACACAGTGGATGACCTTGGTGTCTCTGATATCTGACCAAGCTCTAAGCACTCCACAGTACCTGCTTCTGTTGCCTTCATGGCCATTGGAACAAACTGTTCTCATCCACCCATTCTGCCAGGGGAAGTCTTCAAAGGCTTTGGGTATACCTTCCCCAACTCACTGATAGGTTTGAGGCCCTTCATTTACCGTCAGCCTGCTCTAGTTCTTGTGCTGAGAAAGTTTTACTGGGGTATGACCACCAAGCATGCTCCAGGTTTTTGGAGCCTGAAAGTTGAGTGACAGGTGAACACCGAAAGTGGATGAGCAGCCCTCCCCACAGAGGTGCTAGACCTCCATCAACACCGCATATGCCCCCAAGTGGCTATAGGAGTACTTGCAGTACCTACAGCGAAGGCTCTTAAGAGGATCACTGAAAAAACCTTGTGTGACCACAAAGAGCTATACAAAAGAGATTTATGATTCTCCTCATTACTATTAGAGAGGTATACCCTGGAAAATTGCCTTTGCCATCAGAGGGAGGTGTCAGATTCAGGAGGGGCACCCTGAGGTTCTCTTGATCTTAGGCTTGGGATTCCAACTGACAATCTTTCTCCATTACAGATTGATACATGAGGCTTATTTCCTCTTCTTCCTCCTCCTGTGAACCCATACATCAGGTCCATAAATTAGCATCCATTTATTAGGCCCCTACTAGGTGTGAGGCATTGTACTAAACAGTGGGGATACAAAGATAGTGCCCTCATTGAGCTCACACTCTAATGGGGAACACAACACATATGCAGCTATGAATGAACAAGACATAGGCAGGACAAATGGGAGTCAATCAATCAGAAGAGTCCCTCCCTCCTTCTGCAGATGAACCTGACAAAGTCAGTGGGGAATTTGAATGCAGTGGGAGGATTGCCCTGACCTTTGAAACAATGATAAAATATTGGACTTCTCAATGTTGCTGTTTAGGCTGTCAATAACTTCCTCATAATCGTTGTGATGGATTATATTGTGTACCTCCTTTTATCAACACAAAATGCTAGTGGTGCTGTTCATTGAATACTGTCCAAGGTTCTGGGCCTTTCATTTCAAACCCTCCCCCACATTGTTGCTCATTCAATTTCAATGATGCTTTGCTTTGTACAAGCTGACTTCCTCCTAACATCCTTGTATGATGAGTGAAATTATTTAAATCCCTATTTTACAAATTAAGAAACCGAGGCCCAGACTAGTGGAAATGACCTGTCTATGGCCAGAATGATTGCGTGGACTCATTCCTAAGTCTTCCAACTTCTAGGTCATAGCACTTTCCACAAACACTTGATCTGTTTGGTCCCAGAATGTAAGGAAGAAAAAATGGCTAGAGGTTGCAGAGAGGCAGCCTTAAATTTGATGTCAGTCAGTCATTCACCACTTACTATGTGCCAGATGCTTTTCCAAGCACTGGGGATACAAAGCAGTATAACAACATTTCTGATCTTAAGGAGCTTCCATCCTATTTGGGGAGACAACATGTAAATAACTAGATAGGCGCAAGATGGATACAGAGTAGTTGGAAAGAAATCCTACATGGAAAAGAATAATCTGCTAGAGGGACCAGGAAACACCCCCTGCAGAAGGTGGTGTTTGGCCAGAGTCATGAATAAAGGCAAGGCTTTTTTGTTGGCCTCTCATGGGCAGTATGGCCCAGTTCATAGAGCACTAAAATTTGGAGTGTTAAACTCTTCAAAAATGTTGGTCATTACCCCTCAATGCCTTAATGGGAGATAGGGTTAGAGGTAGAGGGGTCTTAAGGGTCATCTATTCTAACCTCATTTTACAGATGAAGAAACTGAGGCTCTGAGAGAGAAACTAGCTACTCTGTGGTTACAAATTAATGAGAAACAGCTGTGAATTGAATCCAGGTTTTCTCATTCTGCATCTTGTGTGTCACATGAATTTCCTTCTCCTTCTCGTGAACCTTCATTCCATTAGAGAGTCATAGGATTTCAGAGTTAAAGGAGACCTCAAGTGTGATACAGTCCAACTCATACCTGAAAAATAATCACCACTATTATATACCTGACATATGGTCATCTAATTCCTGCCTGAAGACCTCCAGTGACGGGGTCCCAGTCCTCAGGAGTCCGTAGTCTGAGGGAGGAGACCCTATGTAAATAACTGGATTCTTACAAGGTACAGGCAAAGTAGATAGTAAGCAGTGTGAAGTAGGAAGGCCTTAGTAGCAGGAGTATTCTCCAGTGAGACTACCTCCTGAGAAAGGCCTTTGCACTCTGGATTGGCTCTCATTTTAAGAGTTTTTCTTGATATCAAACCTAAATTATTCTCTTTTGCAATGTTCACCTATTATGGCTCCTTCTGCCTTGGGACTCCACGGAACAAGACTAATCATTCCTCCATGTTACCTAAATTGTACATGGAAAGAAAAAAAAGCACAGTTGAAATTTAGAGATAGTGTGACTAATTCTGGCTTTGGAGTCTGAAGATCCCATCACTGATTGTGCTGACCTTAGGTCAGTCACAACCCTCTCTGGCCTTTAGATTACTTATCTCTTAGAAACAGAGGGGGTAGATTTAAATGATCTCTACTGACCCTTCTAGTTCTAGTATTTCTTTGTGGCCCTTCAGTCATTTGGTGCTCTTTCTTTCAAAGGTCTCCCTTCTGATCTCCACCTTATAGAATCCTTGACTTTCTTCAAGAATCAGATGATGCCCCAACTACTCCAGGAAGCCTTTTGTAATCCTGCCACTTGCTAGTGGCTTCTCTTTTCAAACTCTTTTGGATTCATTTTGTCTGCATTCTGTATATGCTTATACATCTACATGTGAAATCATTGGGGGAGGAAACAACTGGGATTTTTCTTGGGTTTGTTTGTTTTCATTTTTTCCCTTGTATTTCCATTATTTAGTGGAAAATATTAAGTGCTTAATAAATTATTGTTGGCCTATATATCAATGTGAGCTATTATAATTTTTCCATGTAGTGGTAATGCAGTTATGCACTTGCCATGATGAAGTTAAATCTGAAGAAAGGGGCAGAGTTTCCTAAAGTAACTTTGAGAGATGTGGCAAGCACCGAAACATGGCCCAACTACTGTTGGAAAACTGTCAAGTTTTCTCCCTGGCACTGGAATGTTTTGTATTTTTCACTCAGGCAATCAATGAACCCTTGGGAAGTAAGTTTATTGTTTGCTTAAAAATGACAGCAAATGGAATGATTAGATCACGGGGTTTATCATGTCTAGTCGATACCTGATAAATGTTCTAATACTAATAACTAGAGAAATTGCCTTGAGCTAGATGGAACTTTCGAAGGCCATTACTATGGTCGGGGAAGCAGCATAGCTGAAGTGTAGGCTTAGGAAGGTAGCATCCACTGCCTTTGGGACTAACAACGGAAGCAGTCTCTCCCCCTTTTGGCATAGCCTGAAGATAACTCAGAGAAGAAAAGAGAAGTCAGATTTAGGTGCTGATTTTCTTTAAACCAGTCCTCCGGCAGCCTTCTTTTATACACAGATTGATGTCTGGAGGTACAGAAACATAAGACAGTCTGGTAGCATGTCTAGAAAGCCTTAAAACTAATATGAGTTTCTGGGTTTAAGTCCTACTTCTAGTAATATATACACATGTACTCTTCTGCATGACCCTAAGTTATTCCTCTGCTCAGTACCCCAAAGTACTCACTAAGAATATTAGTACTAGAGTGGTCATCCACAATATCTTCACTGTTTGGAGGCATTTTCCTCACTGGAAGTTCCCTGCCTCAAGGAAATCACAAGATCATAAAGATGACAATAAAATTAAGGCTTAGATAAACTCCAAAGAAAGAGGAAAGGTTGGGCCTAGGAATGGATAGGGAGAAGACAGAGGCCTGCATTAAATATAAGGCATTTTTTTAAAGTTTTAAACAAACTTCAGTATGGTACAAAATGTTTTAACCTTGATATTCTTCCTATGATTCTACAAGACCATGGATTAGCAAAATCTCTGAAAAATCAAAATGGTAGATGACCCATGGCACTGTGAGGAGATGTAGATGTGCCCAAACTAGAATATATTTTTAGGGATCACTTTCTGTGAAAAATGATGTGGTTAGTACTCCAATGTACAGGTCTATAGATGGCCATGCTGGGCACATGGTGAGAGCAGCAGCTAAGAGACAGGTACCTCTAGTCATGTCTGGTGCTTATGGCACATGAAATGACCAAAAAGAAGGACCCTAGTTCAGTGGACACATCTTGTGGAATAGATTTTAGAGGAAACACGAATAAGGGTCACAGAGTGTGTGGATTTAGTTCACTCCTCGTTGTCAGAGGATATACTCACTATAGCACATTTATGGGTCCACTTAGATAATGACATAGAAGTAAAACAGTTGTTAGCTATTCCACTTTTTAAAAGAAAGTTTCTCAAGCAGATGTTTTTAGGATAAAATGCCACCTCTTCACTAGGATTTTAAAGCCCTTCACAACTTTGGTCCAATACATGTCATCACATATTCTATAGTGTAGACAAACTAGTATACCCTATCTCCCACCTCCCTACCTTTGCACTGGCTGCTCCCCATTGCAAAATGAACCTCAGCCTCTTAGACTACAGTATTTCCTTTAGAGCTCAGTCCAAGTGACAGTACCTATAGGAAGCCTCAACGTATTCCCTAATTCCATAAGATCATAGATTTCTAGTTGGAAGGGACCTTACAATGCATCTAATCCAATCCCTTGATTTGATGGATGGGGTAACTGAGGACCAGAGAAATGAAGTTACTTGGCCAAAATTACACAAAGATTGAGTGCGAGAGGCAGCATATGAACTCAGGTCCTCAGGCTCTCATCATTGGACTGTTTTGCCTCTTATGTTATCTATAACTATCTATATCTATATATCTATCTCTATCTCTATATATCTCTATCTATATATATCTATGTATATCTATATCTATCTATCTATCTATATCTATAGATATCTATCTATATCTATCTATATCTATATCTATCTATCTATATATCTATATCTACCTATCTATATCTATATCTATATCTATATCTATATCTATATCTATATCTATATCTATATATGTCTAGTGGCAAGACATGTCAAGATGACTGGCAATGGCCTGGGATGCAGTGGATGACCTTAGCATTCTTGATGTCTGACCAAGTTCTAAGTGCTCCTCAGTGCCTGCTTCATCCATCTCCATAGCTATTGGAACAAATTGTTCTCATTCATTAATTCCCCGGGGAAAGTCCTCACATGGTTTTGGTAGACATCTTCCTACCTCACCAAGATGTCCATTGGTTACCCTCAACTTGGTTTAGCCTGTCTACTGGGAAAGTTTACTGGAGTGTGGCTGCTATGCATTCTGCAGCTTCTTGGAGCCACATGTGACAGTTGAGTGCCAGGTAGACACCAAAGGCTCAGAAAGCACCCACAACAAGGGTGCTAGTCCTCCTTGAATGCCCTGCCAAAATATATACACATATACACATATGTACGTATGCATGATTATATATGTATATACATATACATACATACACACATATATAGATATAGATATATACCTATAGTATCATTCCCTACATATGATCTCAAGGTACTGCATATAGTAGGGTTTATAGTAGGTTATTATCAATATTTATTGAATTGAATGTCTGCCCTACTATTTGCAGTTCACTGACTTTAGTAAGCGCTGTCAAAATAGTCAGCCTAGTTGTGTGTGAAGACATAGCCTTTGGTGGTCCTTTGTGAAGACAGCAGGAAGAATTAAATGATTTCCCAAGGTCCCTTATAATCCTGCAATTCAACAGCCCCTTTGAAATGTGGAGAATGCAGATAGTCTATGAATAAAAAAAAACAACACTATGCAACATACCGCAGATTTAAAAGTCTTATCATGATGGGAAGCAGCTGCTTTGAAGGACCTATTGGAAGTCACTTTTAAAAGAAACTATGACTCTGGTCTCACTGTTGGATTTCTCAAGGGTTGTGATGGGAGTCTCTCAAGCTTGTGGCAAGACACTTCTTTTACCTGTTGACTGGTATATTCCTAATCACTCCCACTGACCAAGACTGCTTTACAATAATATCATTGATAACTTCAACTCAATTCAATTCCAGTAGTATTTATTAAGCTTCTACTATGTGTTAAGTCTTACGCTATATACTTCAGAAAACAAAACAAAGACCAAAGGAAAATCTCTACCCTCAAGGAGGTTATAGTCTATACTGTACTGGCCTGAAGGGAAAAGGTATAAAGATCAGTACAGACCATATATGTGTATATGTATTTATATGTATATGCATATGTATATGTATGTGTATATATGTATATGCATATATGTGTATGTATATATGTATATATGTACATATACATATGTAAGGTAAATATATCAGTACAGAATATATATACATACATACACACATATATGTGTGTATATATGTGTATGTATGTATATGTGTGAATATGTATATATATATATAAATACAATTATAACTTTGGAGTGTCAAAAGCACTGCCATTTTCATGCTCAGAAAAGGACTTTTGTAGTGAATTTAATCTTGGAAGAGCTAGGGACTCGAAGAAGAAAAGGTGAGGAAGGGTAGCATTCTCATTGAGAACACAAGTGGGAAAGGAAGCACTAGATGCAGAAAACTGCATGTAGATTATTTTGGCAGATAACAGTGATGGCTTTAGGGGCAGTAATGTGGGCTCAATCTGGGAAGAAAGTTTGGAACCACTCTGGGAAGGGATTTAAGTGTCAGCCAGGAGCACTTGGAACCTGGGAGCATGCCAGGAGGCACATTTAGGGCTTGGGGGAATAGATCACAGGGGCCTCAGAAAGATCTACCAGGAAAACAGAGAACATTATTCTAAAAGTCAAGGAAATAAAGTACTGACTATTCCAGCAGGCCTGATTTCCTACAACCTTTCTTTGTGTCCTCAGAGTTTGGTACTTTGCCTGGCACATAATAGGAATTTAATCAATGCTTGTTGACTGATTTCACTCAAAAAGTACAGTGGCTGGACATGTCTCCACCCTCTTTGTTTCTTTAAGAGTACTTCTGTTGTGGACAACTCCTTCCTGCATTCATTGTTTCCAGCTTGGGGAAAAAAGCCACTATGGGACCAAGGACATCAGTAGCACAGCCAACCCCTTGAGAGCAGATATTTACTTTATTATTCTCTTTTTATGTCAAATACCTAGCTCTTTATCTTGAACATAGCATGTGCTTAATCAATATTTTTTTTTGGCGTTGTATTGTATTGTGGCAATCAAGTTAGTGAATGAAATAGAAAATTGAAATTTTGCCAGTGAAGGAAAAATTATGGCAATTCTGACAAGTGTGCACCCTACCTTAGGATAGTGAGATTCAGTGGAATGAGCAGTGGCCTTGGCTTGAGGAGATATGTATGAGTCCAGACTCTGTCATGCCTTTCAGCTTTCTGAGTCTCAGATTTTTCATTTATAAATTGAGGTTAGTGCTATATGCTATATAATTTTTAGGTTATTTTAAGGAAAGTGCTTTGTAAACTGTAAAACACTGTATGGCGGGGAGTAGTAATTGTAGGCTTTTGGCCTAAATTAGTGTTTTAATCCATTGGGAGAACTCCTGGTGTTTAAAAAACTCCTTTATTAATTCAGATCAGCAACTCGCCATAACTTATATTTGACAGAATTGCTTGTGAGGTGTGAGGGTGAGGATTGAGAGGCTAAGTGACTTGCTCATGGACAGATTTCCACCATGTAATAGAGACTGGACTTAATCCTAAGACTTCCTATCTCCAATGGCAGCCTTTCTTGCCCCTGATCTTGTGATGATGGTGATGATGATGATGATGATGATGGTGATGATTATGATGGTGATGATGAAGGTAGAGGTAATCGAGCCATAGCTGGGATTCACTTACAAAGTTTCCCAAACTCAAGATGATAAACCAGAAGATCCTGGATATAGATTTGCATCATTCTTCCTGAATCGTGCACAGACTCAAACCTTTTGTCTTCCCATAGATCTGTGATTTCACAGAGGTAGAATTTTTTTTTCCTCAGTAATGCAGATAATGACACATCCTTTTTTGCCCATCCTATTTGACTCCCGCTCATGCTTCTCTTAGTGTCACCACAAGGGTTTGCCTTCACATGTTTGGGGTCCTCCCCTCTTTCTCTTGAATGAGACCCATAGCAATTCTAACCAAAGAGATTCCAGATCAAGGAAACAAATTCCAAGATAGGTAGTAGATTTTTTTTCCAATTCCAGCGGGTAGGGGTGGGGAAGAAGAACATGAATAAGTTGATTTTTCTCAGAATTATTTTGTCCCCTATGTAGAACATTTGTTTGAAATGCAGGAGTTTCTGTGCTAAGTTTTTTTTATTCCCTCTCCTGTTCCTATGCTTTCACACAATACAAATATCTTGATGAAAGTTACACGTAGCAGTAGGACTTGCTAAGTGAATTTCCTGTGGTGCAAGAGAACAAGATTATTCTCCTCATTGCCCCAGATGATTCCATATTCACAGTTGCCTTCATCTATTGAAGAATATGAATCTAGTGAATTTTAGATATTTTTGAGGGATGATGATAATGCATTCTTGGGACAATGAACTGTCAGGACAACTGTGGCCTTCTCCAACTCAATATGGCTCTGGCCTCCCTGCCCCCTCTCACTGTCTGTCTACCCACCTGCTTATCCTGTTGGTACAATAATGCCATACCCTAAATACAGCAGAACTCCTGGAGTAAGATCTTCATATAGGAATATATTATGTGACCTTGTAATTCAATATTTCAAGAATCCATAATTAGATCTACAGAGGCATTGGCTCCTTCTCATAGGTCCAGCCTCTCTGTGAGTTAGGACACAGTCTAATCCAATCCAAAGACTATTTATTTAGAACCTATTATATGCCAAATACTATAATAGGCATTGTGGATAGGCTAGAGGTAGAGATCAGATCAATGATTCATTAGGTGGAAAAGGGTAGAGGGAACTTCCGGAAGTGAGGACTCCTTTAATTATACAGTTACCACCTTCTCTACAACTTAAGAATTAGAGAGCTGCCTTGTACTGCAGGGGGAGAATCTAGGATCTTAATGGACTTGGTTCAGCTATTGCCCAAGCAAAATCCTAGCAGCCCTTCTCAACATTCCAAGTTGAAGGCTTTCTGTCTTGAGAGGGTCTGCCATATTTTGCACCTCACCAACCTAGCATTTGAGAAGTCCAAGGTACTGCCAGGCTTAGCCTGGTTGTGGGGCTTGTACGTGTCCATAAAGGCTGCAAGATGATCCTTTCTAGAACTTTCTGGAAAAAATTAATTTTTAACAGGCTCTTTTTTTGGGGGAAAAGCTTCCCCAGAAAGCACTCCACTTTCAATTACCTGTTAAGTGCCCTTGAACACATCTACCTTTGGGGAGAACTTGCCCATGTCTCTCCCCGCTCCCCAAGAAATTCATTATAGGTTATGGAAATGGGGCATTGTTTTATAACCTCTGAGCCAGTCAACATCTTCCCGCTGATGATTGGCAATGAGATTGTGACACCCCCTTATCACCCACCTTCAATTTTTGAAGGGCCGAGATGCTTCTCCCTCAAGAGTTTTTTTCAGTCATGGGTAATAGTGTACTTAGTGGGAAACAGTGCCGCAAATGTATGCGGAATTGAGAAAAGAAAGAGTAGGAGAAAGAAAAAAAAGGAGGAAGAGGATGAAGACAAGGAGGATGAGGAGAAGACAGTGATGGGAGAAGAGGTTAGGGGAGATGTAGAGAAAGAGAAGGTTAAGATTAGGGAGAGGAAAGGAAAAGAGGGGAGACAAATATTTAAAGTGAATCACGAATGTAGATTAATATGGGAAATATGTTGCCAAGTACAAACATAGACAATGGAGTCCTTAGCAATGACGCCAAGAAGCTCTCATCTCTAGTGTCTCTAGCTTACCAAGCAGCCACTAAGAGCCTGGGCCTGCACATATGTACAAACAGAGGCCCAGGGAGCTGAGGTTACCTGTTCAGAGTCAAAGCAGCAGCAGAGCCAGGCACAGAACCAATTGTGTCATTACTGCCTGGCTGGTCATGCTAGGTCACTCTGAGAAACAATTAATGGGCTCTTACGATTTTTAAGAAAGGATTCAGAAATATCTCCTTTCATCCTCAAAGGAGGTTTAGTCTCTCTCAAGACTGAATCTTTTATTAGAACTAAGGGAATAACCCATCATCTCAGACACACAGAGACAATCTCTGAAATGCTTTGAGATGCTTTCCTCCTCCCTGGCAGGATCTATTCAGCCCAATGCTGACTTGTGCAGCTATTCAGCCCAAGTGCAGCCTTGCTTCAAGGTTTGGAAATTCTACCCCAGCTTCTTACTGGGTGACTCAGGATAGAACCGAGAACTGGGAAGGTGATGCATTCTAATAACCAATAATTCTTATTATATTTTACATGCTAATAAAAATTCTTTTAGTTGTTAACTTCCTGGGTGACCTTAGGTAAGTTAATTGCCCATTTGA
Source organism: Vombatus ursinus (assembly GCF_900497805.2). NCBI lineage: Eukaryota > Metazoa > Chordata > Mammalia > Diprotodontia > Vombatidae > Vombatus > Vombatus ursinus. The sequence goes on along the minus strand of NW_020950758.1, from coordinate 3,048,694 downwards.
CACCTGCCTCACTTTTATAATGCAAACAGTAACTGGTACGCATACCATATCTTAACATTTGCAAAGCATTTTTCACAGGTGCGCAGTTGTGCTCACACATGTACGCGTGCACGCGCATGCGCACACACACACACACACACACACTTTTATTTTACTTCCACAAAACCCTCCTGAGGGAGGTACAGAGAGAATTATCCCTATTTCATAGAGGAGGAAACTGAGACCTAAAAATACTGAGTAACTTGTTCAAGGTGACATAAACCCAGCTCTTTGTTGACTCCAGAGATAATACTGTTTCTATTGACTCTCGCCCACAGACTTTCAGAATCCAGGAGCCTATTCTATAAAACTGGGCATGGGGCAGAAAAAAATGACACTGAGGCCCAGGGCAAGACATCATTGTAGTACCAGTGACACATATGTTAGTGAAAAAGTCAAGCTGACGCTTCAGCAAGAAGCCCCAGAGACTTGAGCAGTAAGCAATTAACTAGGTTACTGGCCTCTTGGTGACCAAAGCCAGTAGCGAGGGCCCACAGGGCCCTTTAAAGCCAGGCGTCTTCCTTCTGATTGGCCTGGCAAAAGGGAGACAATCCTGACCCGTAGACATTTTGATGAGGTGGGTTGAGAGTTACCTCTGCTCCTCCCTTTACTTAATCCCCGAGAGGTGGGAGTGATCCCTGGTGACAGGATTAGTCTGCAGCTCTCCTGTGTGACAGATTACACCCTTCTCTGCCCCAACTGCCTCTAGCAATCTTGGCTAGAAAAACAAAAGCCATCTTAGTCAGGCGTGCCCCTCCCCACAGCCTTCCCTTTGGAGACCAAGACCAAGTTACCCCTAACTTTGATGAGGAAAAGCAAGGACGCTAGATCCATCCCCTGGGAGGGCCTAGACCAAGCTGCTTCTCTGTTTACAGGGCTGGTTGTTGTCCTTCGTTCTTGAAGAGGGCCAAAATGACATCACTGTGCCAGAGTCAAGTTTCAGTGTGTCAGACTGGCTGATCATACCAATATGAACTCAGAATGCACACTGATGGCAAATTCTTCAACTCGCAAAGACTACAGGCCAAGACCAAAGTGGACGGAGTATTGGTGCTTGATTTTCTGTCTGCAGATGATTGTGCACTCAATGCTGCCTCTGAAGTTGAGATGCAACAAAGTGTGGATCGATTCTCTGCTGCTTGTGCTAATTTTGGTCTAACAATTAACACCAAGAAAACATAGGTGCTCCATCAGCCAGCACCACACCATCCATACATGGAACCATCTGTTATAATAGAGAAGTTTTACAGGTTGGGCACAAATAGGCCATGTGAACATTTGGGGTGGATTCTTGAAATTTGCACATTCTGCTTTTCCTTTGAGTTGTTTCAATTCTGCTTTGCTCATATAGAGCGCAGCACCTTCTCCGATGTGGGCACTCCATGCCTAGTGGTCCTGAGCCAGTGTCTCCCATGTCACACAATCAATTCCAAAATTCTCCAGAGAGACCTTGAGAGTGTCCTTGTATTGCTTCTTCTGACCCCCATGTGAGCACTTGCCTTGTGTGAGTTTTCCACAAAATAATCTTTTTGACAAATGTCCATTTTACATTCGAACAACATGGCCAGCCATTGGAGTTGCACCCTCTTCAGTACAGTTTGAATGCTTGGCAGCTTAGTTCAAGAAATGAATTCAAGGTCTGGTAACTTGTCCTGCCAAGTGATCTTCAGATCTTCCTAAAACAATTCAAACGGAAGTGATTCAGTTTCCTGGAATGGTGCTGGGAGACTGTCCAGATTGCATAGGCATACAACAATGAGGTTAGCACAATGGCTCTGTAGACCTTCAGTTTGGTGGTCAGTCTAAATGAAAAAGACCTAAAGAAAAAAGGCTTTAGAAAATATTTTGTCCTGACTTCCAAGGAAAATCAATAATATATTGTATCATTTGATAATTAATATTACTCTATAATCCATCCTTTTTCCATTTGGTTCACGCCCCCTCCCCCCTTGGCCTATACTTCCCTCTCATACTTTCTGTTTTGTTTTTGTTTTTGGTGAGGGCAATTGGGGTTAAGTGACTTGCCTAGGGTCACACAGACAGTGTGTGTTACGTGTCTGAGGTCAGATTTGAACTCAGGTCCTCCTGACTCCAGGGCCAATGCTCTACCCACTGTGCCACCTAGCTGCCCCTCTCCCATACTTTCCATCTGAGCCTCCCAAACACTGAGCTAGCTCTGGCAATGCCTGAGGTCAACCTCATTATCAATGTGTACATCCCTGGAAAGTATACTACCAAGGTTAGTGAACTTACCTACAGCATTCAAAACTTCTCTGTTATAACCGATGGTTCCACATATGGATGGTGTGGTGCTGGCTGATGGAGCACCTGTGTTTTCTTGGTGTTAATTGTTAGACCAAAATCAGCACAAGCAGCAGAGAATCAATCCATACTTTGTTGCATCTCAACTTCAGAGGCAGCATTGAGTGCACAATCATCTGCAGACAGAAAATCAAGCACCAATACTCCGTCCACTTTGGTCTTGGCCTGTAGTCTTTGTGAGTTGAAGAATTTGCCATCAGTGTGGTAGCTGACCTCGATGCCATGTTCATCCTCATTGAAATCATTTGACAACATGGCTGAAACCACCCTGCTGAAAAGCATGGGAGCAAGCAATCCACGTCCACGTGATCAGGAATCCCTCTTTAAACTGGTTACTGAGCAACGCCTGGGGCTAGGAGTGATCCCACGACTCAGCCAGCCTTCCTTCGGACTGGGGAAGTCTCCTTTTGAGCTAGGCTAAGGGAGGGGGGAGTGTTAACAAAATGGGAAGAGGATGGATTGCAGAGCAACATTCATTGTCAAATGATGCGATGTAGTATTGCTTCTCCTCAGAAGTCAGGATGAAATGTTTTCTAAGGTCTTTTTCATCCACCAATTTTAGTTTCTACGTTCCAGGAGTTTTCCACACTCTAATAGTTTATGTTCTATTCCTTAAAGTCTGGGCTACTTCTGTCCTGTGGCTTTTGGACATTCTATGACTCTATGGGCCACAGGATCCCAGGCCTCAGACTGGAAAGCATCTTAGAAGTCATCTCGGCTTGGCAGGCAGTGGGAACTTGAATGGTTTTGATTGACTGATTGATTACCAATGTGGAAAATTGCCTATTTTTTCTTCCTATCTTTCCAGCTTCTCTCAGAAAGGCAGAGATGAAGATCGGGGTGGATAGCTCCACACCAGCTTTTCTAGATAACACAGTGAATAGAGTGCTGGGCCTGTAGTTAGGAAGACCTGAGTTCAAATATAGTCTCAGACCCTTGTTAGATATGTGATCTTGGGTAAGTCATTTAACCTCTCCATGCCTCAGTTTCATCAACTGTAAAATGAGAATAATAATAGCATCTACCTCATAAGGTTGTTGTGAGGATTGAATGACATATTTTTAGATAACTTGGCACAGTGTCTGACACACAGTAGGCACTCAATAAATTTTTGTTCCCTTCACCCCCCTCATTCTGCCAATCCCAATAGGTATAAGAGCCAACCCTAAAGTCAATCAAATGAGAATACTTCCATACCCAAGACAAGATGTTAGTGGTGTTTGAGAGAAATTTCCTATACCTTAGATTCATAGAATACGTGAGATGGGAGGGACATTCTAACATAAAATCTAGAATGGCAAGACTGAAAAGACTATAAGAATATGGAATGGGAGAGAATGCCTTAGAACTTCAGAATATCACAGAATCTTAAAACTACCAACAAAATGATCAGAGCTGAGGAAATATGGATGTTAGGATGCCAAAGGTGGAAATGAGCCAAGAACAGAGAACTGCAGAGTTGGAAGATACTCAGAAGAAAAACAGGGAATATCAGGGGGTTGGTGGCCAGGTTAGAACACAAGGTGTGTGAGGTTGCTGGAATTTTAGAGCTCTTCATTTGAATAGTGATCAATCAGTCCCATTGACTGCTAGACATAGCTGTTGCTGTAATCCTGTCTTCAGAAGCTCTTTATCTACCTGCTACTCTCCCCCTACCCTCAATTTAAAAAATGTTTCTCTTGGATATAGTAATGATTAAAACTTTCCCCATGAATATGCAATTGGTAAACATTTTATCACTCTCCCGAAACAGTTTTTTTCTACATGAGTAAAATAACATTTCTTTTGGATTTGTTATGGGCGAATTCCAGTTTTTTTTTAAATGAAAGCATTTTTTTGGAATGCATTGTATTATGAAAAATTCTAATTAATTACTTTCAAAAGGAACTGAACTACATGACCAGAAATTAGCAATGAATGAATAAATTCAATGATAATGAAATGTCTGACCTCAATTTTTCTACAGTGATGTTAGGGCAAAGTGTTTAGGAAAGGCAATCACCAAGTTCTTTTAGCCTCATCTTCGAGTTAATGCTTCAGTCCCCTCTATAAAGGGATTCACATCTCACCAATCTCTTGATTACTGACATAAACTATTTTTAAATAGCATCCTTTAAGTTATTTTTTTAATTATCTTGAGATTTTTTTCTTCACATGATAAGTTATTATTCTTACAACCCAGGGATTAAGAACTTTATTTTTTTTATATAGACCCCATTAACAGACTTGTGAAGCCTGCATGCCACTTCTCACAATCATATCTAGTTGTCTTCATTCATAATGAAAGGAAATGGCAAATTTCCTTTCAAGGGGAATGAAAATAAAGATGTAATTTTTTGTTCTGTAAAATGTTCTGTAAAGTTTGGATTCAGTCAAAAGGCCACACTTAAGGATCTAGAAGACCACATATGGCTTCAAAGCCACAGGTTCCCCACTCCTGCCCTAGACCTTCAAGCAAAGGAATCATCTGAAACCATCACCTTCTAGGTGCAATAGAATCAGCAGATAGGAAGGGCTCAGATTGAGAAAATTTTGGAACAGGAGTGAAGGGAGGAGGGAAAGCTAATGAGCAGTTAGCATTAACAGGTCAGGACTTGTGACAGCTAGATTGAGTTAGACAAATGGTAAAGTTTTTGGGGGCAAAAAGTCTGTATTTCTGATATAAAATGCTGGTACAAATCAATGTTTAACAGGCCTGTTTCCACTTTTCAAACACTAGATTAGAAAAATTAAGGCTTCCCTTCCCTTTTCCTTTTTCCCCTTCCTTTCCTTTCCTCGTGTCCTATTTTTAGGACACATAGATTTGTCATGCTTCACCTTTCCTCACAGTACTCAAAGGGGTGTTGATAATCTCCTATAAAATCAGTGCCAAGTTCACAGACAGATTCTGTAACAGAAGACAATTTAATCTTCCTATTCTGCATGAGAAAGGCTTGAAGGAAGCTAGAGATCCTAATTGGAAAAGGCAAGGTGGAAGCACATTAGAGTAAGAGGGACAGCCTACACAAAAGCACTGAGGCGGGAGATCATGTACAGCAAACTGAGAATATCCAGGGTGGCAGACTGGCTTTACTAGAGAGCCTGTAAAGGAACATGCTATGTAATAAAACCTGACTGATAGGCTGGACTTCTTCATTTTCAAATCAAAGGCTGCTGGTCCAAGGTTGTTTTCCATTATATCACCCTCTGACTGCTTGGGGACAAGAACTAAATGTGGTGCTTTAAGGGAAGGGATTATTTATAGTTTTGTGTTCACATACGCAGTGCCTAGATCACAGTAGGTGCTTTGTAAGTGTTTCTTGAATTTAAATGAATGATGTTGACCCAATAGCTTTTCAGAACGAGACCTAAGAATCAGCTGTTTTTGTGTAGGGGGAAATACCAAATTATGCTGATTCTATCACCATCTCGCCAATGAAACATTAGCATTCCTGGCAAAACCAGACCAGTGTTTCTGGTTTCTAGTTTATTCAGTTCATCTGACTTTTATCTCCTTCCTATCAAAGATAAGACCCAGTGCTTAGGAGTGGGGATACAAGCAGGATTAGGACAATCAAGCATGCAATCAACAAACATTTATAAAGTACCTGAAAAGGTCTGCTCTGTATAGGTACAAAGATGAAGCAAGATTGACCAAGAGGAATGCTCCCTTCGTGGAGCTCACCGGCTATTGAGGGGAAAATAAACAGAGACAGAGAAAGAGATAGAGACAGAGAGACAGAGAAAGAGATAGAGAGACAGAGAGAGACAGAGGCAGAGACAGAGACAGAGGACAGAGAAAGAGATAGAGAGACAGAGACAAAGAGACAGAGAGAGACAGAAAGAGAGATGGAGAGAGAGAGATAGAGAGACAGAGAGAAACAGAGACAGAGAGACAAGGAGACAGAGAAAGAGAGAGACGGGACAGAGAGACAGAGACAGAGAGAGACAGAGAGACAGAGGGAGAGAGAATTGGCAGCTGGGCTGGTGAGAAGGAAGACCCTGATCCACAACTTAGCAGAGGTTTTTTCCCAAAGAAAGACCTCAGCTCCTTTGGGGGATTAACAAAACTGCCAAATTGACAGTTTTAGTTTTCCATTAAAGGAATAATTATCTGTTACAGTAATTACCCATTGTCAATTTTACCCATCTGCTGATCATTGTGTAAAGATTCCTTTCCCCCCCTTTAACATGATTTTTTAGAGTCACTGAGCAGCTTGGTAGATAACAGTGCCAACAATACATCTATTTGGGGTGATTAAAGATGTGTGAGTGTGTGTGTGTGTGTGTGTGTGTGTGTGTGTGTGTGTGTGGTCCTGTACCTGTGAATCAGATGGGCAAGTTTCCTACTTAGAGCCAGGCTAGATATTAAATCCATCCAGTCCTCCTCATTTCAACAATTCAATTCAGTAAACATTTATTAAGTGCCTATTATGTTCTAAATTGGCTGTGGGTAGGGGATACAAATGAAAAGAAAGTCAGTCCATGCCCACAAGGAGTTTACAATATAATGGGTGAACACGTCAAACAAAAAGAGGCTAGAAAGTGTAGGGCCGGGTTTGGGGTGGGGGAACAGAAGAAGTGATACCCAACCAGAGGAATCTTGTTCTTTGGAGATGAAACCAGGTAGGGCTGCAGATGCAAACTGGACTGAACTGAAGGTCCAATTTCTGCCCTTGGTAAAGTCTTTGGGAGATATTTGGTACTCTGCCCTCCAGCCTTCCAATCCAAGAAGAGAGTAGGCTGACGGAGGGAATGTCAGTCAAGGCTTGAATTAGCAGCATGTTGGTGAGATTAGAAATATCCTGGGAAGGGCATGAAATCAAGTAGAGCTGCAATGAATGGAAAAAAAAAATAAAGACCTACTACATGCAAGGCAATATGGTATGATGGATCTGGAATTGGTCTCAGATTTATAAAGATGAGGATTCTGTGCCTGCCTCTGACATATGTTGCTTGTGTCCATGAGAAAATTGGGTCCTAGAAGCAGCTAGGAAACTTCAAGGCAAGGCATGCTGGATTTGGAGTTAGGAAGAGCTGAATTCAAAGCCAACTTCTGACACTAGTTGTGACCCTGGACAATTCACATCAACTACTTCCATCTTATTTTCATCATCTCTAAAATGGGGATACTGACAAAAACATTTACCTCACAGCTTGCCATGGAGATCAAGTGAGATAATATATGTAAAGGACTTTCTTTCCTACAGAGCAGTTATATAAAGGTTAGTTATATTAAGGTCTCACTGCAATAGAGGGATTTTATGGAGTGGAGGATGTGATCATAGTGTGCATTCTAGGTTGGAGTGACAGTCTATAAAAATGTAGAGAATCAAGTAACTCTCTAATACTATTAGTTACATATACACATACACACATACACATGTGCATGCATGTATGCGTGTATGTGTATACACATAAGTATATAGCATGCGTATGCATACGCACATGTATGCACACACATATATGTGCATGCATGTGTATATGTGTGTGTATACATACATACACATATATTCTAACTATTATAGTAGTTAGAGCACTGAGCCTGGAGTAAGGAATACTCATTTCCATGAGTTCAAATCTGGCCTCAGATACTTATTAGCTGTGTGATCCTGGGAGAATAACTTAACCCTGATTGCTTCAGTTTCTTCATCTGTAAAATGAGCTGGAAGAAGGAAATGGCAAGCCACTCCGGTGTCTTTGCCAAGAAAACCTCAAATGTGGTCATGAAGAGTCAGACAGCAAGGAAAAGTGACTCAACAGTGACATATGGATAGAGAGATAGAGATGCATATCTATATATGTAATAATGATAATTATCATTTATATAATGCTTTAAGGTTTGCAAAGTTCCTTAATTCTGAGGTAGCTAGGTGGCTCAGGATAGAATATTGAACCTGGAGTCAGGAAGACCTGACTAGTTGTCAGACCAGGACCAGTCTGATCACTTTACTTAAACTTTGTTCAACAGTAAAAATGATAATTTTGACACCTAACTCACAGGTTTGTGAGAACGAACTGAGATAATATCTGTATTGAGTTCAACATGGTACCTGACACATAGTAGGTATTTAATAAATGCTTTTTCCCTTTTTCCCTTTCCCAATATTATCTTACTTGCTTCTTACAACCGTACTATGAAGTTGATGCTATTATTATTTGCATTTTTGTTGTGTTTAATCATTTTAGTTATGTCTGATTCTTTGTGACCTCTTTTGGGGGTTTTCTTGGCAGAGAAACTGGATTAATTTGCATTTCCTTCTCCAACTAATTTTACAGAAGAGGAAACTGAGGCAAACAGGGTTAAGTAACTTGCCCAGGGCTATGTAGCTGATAAGTGTCTGAGGCCAGATTTGCACTCAGTTCTTCCTGACTCCAGGCCTGGCACTCTATCCACTGTGCCACTAGCTGCCCCATTTGCATTTTTCAGATGAGGAAAAGGAGGCTATGAAAGGTTAATAGTAGCTTGAACATTTCCATGTAGCTAGAGAACCTCTGATGCAGGATTTGAACCTAGGTCTTCTTGACTCCAAGTGTGCCCATCTACCTACTCTCTACTCATTGTCACTTCTATTGGTGCTAGGAACACAAAGCCAAACAAAGAGCCACTTGTGCCCACACAGAGCTTGCATCTTGCTGTGACATATCCTCTGCTCATTATTTCCTAGTCATCCTGTAGATAGCTTGCTTTGTATATATTTGTTTGCATGTTGTCTCCCCCATTAAAGTGTAAGCTCCTTGAGGGCAGGGGCTCTCTTTTTGTATCTTCAGCACTTAGCACAATGTCCAGCACATCATAAGCACTTAATGAATGTTTATTGATTGATTAATTAATTGATGTACGTAATTTGAGGGCTCAGGAAGAACCTCCTGGAGGAGAGGACCCTTTAGCTGTTCATTGAAGCAATGGAGGAATTTTAAGGAGTGGGGGATGTGATCATGGTGTGCTCTCTATGTTGAAGTGACAGTCTATAAAAATGTAGAGAATCAAGTGATAGAATGTCCTTTATCACCAACCCCAAATCCCTACTAAATCTCCCATGTGCTGGTTATTTAGGCACAGATTTCTGGAAATTTCATCACTTCTCTAGAAGGCCAGGGTTCAATAACTTGGACCATTTGGACACATAGTTCCCTTCCTTGCAGCTGCCATCTTTGGGACCTAGGGACACTGCCAATGCAGCTCTAAATTTGGTTCCAGGATTTTCTTCCTTTTTTGTCCTTGTTTTCCATCCCCACTGGACTTCTTTTGGCTCCAGACCCACTCATCCAAGTGACCCTGTTACTTAAAATTCCTTTTGGGATTATAGGGACATTTACAATTTCAAGTGCATTGAAGTTACCCATTATTTACACATTGTTACTAAATTAGTTAATTGACCATGGCTTGTAATTAAATCTGAGATGGATATTAAATTATTCATGTTGTACATAAATTAATGCTCAGAGAGTCTGCCTGGCAGTTCTTTGGAATTCCTGATTACTCATCAAGACCTCAGCGGCTTATCAATGATCAACTCTAATGGAGTCTAATGGTGAACATTTGGATGGTATGGGGCCATATAAAGTTAGTTGGGCTAATTTGGATTCCCCAGGTTTAGATTCACCTTTTTCTCAGGTAGTTCACTCAACTGTTTCTAGTTGTATCGATGCATGCGTAGACTGCTGCATGCATAAAAAGAAAATATATTGAAATGAGACACATTACGCCAGAAATTATACAAATACAGGAAAAAAAGGACACTGGATTTGGGGTCAAGTGACTTTAGTGGATTCCTGGCTTTGTTTCCTATACTTGTCCTCTGCCCTGGTCAAAGAATACCTGACCTTGGTTCTCAACTGCAAATACAGTTTCAGAAGAACATTGATAGACTTAAGAGTGTCCAGAGGATGGCAATTATGATAAGGAAGAGGTTAGAGTTCATGTTACCTTTGACTGGGCTGAAGGACCTGAGGACATTCAGCCTGAACAAAGAAGACTCCCGAGAAGACATGATGGTTATGTCCGCATATTTGAAGGATTACCATGTGGCAGATATTCCTTTTGTTTGGCTCTATAGGGCAAAACCAGTAGCCATGTGGGGAAGTTGCGAACATGCAAATTTAATTTTGTTGTCCAGGAAAAATAATCTGAATAATTAAATGGACCGAAATTGGAATTATTGTTCAATTGGTTCAGTTACACCTGACTCTTTGTGACCCTATTTGGAGTTTTCTTGGCAGAGATATTCCACTGGTTTTCCATTTCCTCCTCCAGCTCATTTTACAGATGAGGAAACTGAGGCAAACAGGGTTAAGTGACTTGCCCAGGTTCTCACAGCTAGTAAATATCTGAGGCCAGATTTGGGTCTTCCTGACTTTAACCTGATGCTCTATCCACTGAGCCATATAGGTATCTCTCCCCCAAAATTGGAAAAAAATAGAATTAGGGATGCCTAAAAAGGTGATAGTCTCCCCATCCTTAGAGGTCTTCAAGTAGGGGCTAGATAACGTGTAAAAAAATATTGCAGTGGAAATTCATTTATTGTTTGAGTTGGAATAGATGAGATGACTGTGAAGGATGTTTCCCTGCTCTAAAATTCCATGACTTGTTGACCTGTGTGATCTTATGTAAGTCCCTTCCCCTCCTCCATTTCTTCACGTGACAAATAAAGAGGTTAGACTAGATCAATGGCTCTTAACCTGGGGCCAATGAACGTTTTTTTTTTTTTTTACATTTTACCTGGAGCTGAATAAATGTCAGTTGATTGATTGATTTCGATAATTTTCATCCTGTGCATTTTATTGTAAGCATTTAAAAACCTGTTTCTGAGAGTCAGGAAATTTTACCAGAGGGCTAATGGGGTACCCAACACACAAAAATGCTAAGAACCCCTGCTCTAGATATCTCTGGTATAGGCTCTCCATGACGGGGAACAGGCCCTGATTCCAAAGGAAGCATCCCAATGCGTATTTCATCTTGTCCGTGATTGGTCCTCATGATTGGAGATGGGAAGTTATTCAACTTAGACTTGAACATCCAGTTTTCTTCGTAGTCCTCTGCAAAAAATTCCTTAAACTTTTATATTTGCAGGTCATTTAGAAGGGAAAAAAAGATAGTAGAATCACTTGTTTGCGTAGATGAAGCTCTTTACCTGGAATTCAGTGACCCAACTGTGCAGCATTCCCCATCATAGCCCAACATGAAACCCCAGGATGACGTAGATGGTAGGCAGAAGATGCACATTCTGCATTAAATACTTCACTAGTGCTTTGTATACCATTTGGCAATCATGTTGTTAAGTCAATTTATTATGCCATTTTATTGCTATTCCTTGAAATCCCAGCCCCTGACTCTATCATGGCCTCTCTAGGCCTTGATTTTCCTATCTGGAAAATGTAATAAGCAGAGTAGACCATCTCTAAGGTCCCTTCAAGCTGTAATCATCCTGATGCTATTATCAGCAAAACAGACATAATAATCCACTACTTATCTTCCTACATTTGAGGGAAAAACTCTTTCTGTTAAGTGGTTGAGATCTTTGGCAACAATCATGTCCCCTAGATACATGTTTCCCAAGATGACTGCTGGAAACCAGAATGAACAAACATCACTTTGGAGAGTAAGCCTCTGCTGATGCCTCCAGCCAGGAGCTACTATCTTACTCTGCTTCACATTCTGGAACCTTCTGCTTTTTCTTCTCTGATACCATTTTCATAAAAGCTTAGATTCAATGTAAGTATTGAAATATCCTGAAAATCAGAATTTTCTAAAATTGGAATAGAGGTCCCCAAGCAAAGAAAAGATTCATGAACAGGATGTGGTTCATGGGTTGAAGAATGTCTTATTTCCTGTGTCTTATCTCCCTACTAGATTGTGAACCACTTGAGGAAGAGAGCTCAAGGATGACCCAAGATAAAGCCTACTGGGTCCACTACACATTTTTGTAGAAGGATCCTGGTTCCTCATGGCATGAGGAAGACTTAGATTAAAATCCAACCTGAGACATTAATTAGCTGCATGACCATGAGCAAGTTAGAAGACTTCTCTCAGGCTCTAAATTTTAAAAGATAAGATTTGGTTTGAAGGCCCCTTATGTCCCTTCCATCTCTAAATCTATGATTCTGTGAATTAAATTTGCTATCTCAGTGCTGGAGACAATGTGCTACATGTACAAGGTGATTGAGAAGAGCACATTGAATTAATCTGATCATAACTCCATATGTATGGAGTGAGAAGGGACCAGAAAACTCACCTGGTTCAGTTCTCTCATTTTATAGATAAGAAAACTAAGATTGAGAAATATGAAATAAATTGTCCAACCTCACACAGGCAATAATTATTTAGTCAGAATTTAAATCTAGAACCCCCTCTAGGGCCATTCCTCTAACTCATACTCACACTCCAATGACTCAGGTTTTGTACTGTATCATGCTGAAGGACTCACTAATTGGCTCTGGAATTGGAAGGAATTAATAACAGCTAATGTTTTTATAGTGCTTATGTGCCAGGTGCTGTGCTAAGCACTTTAAATTATGACTCCAGGTTACTTAGCTGTCACCCAGTGAGTTTATAAATGGATATGTCTTCCTCCAGCTCCCTTGTTGTTTTATTTTCTCTCACAGCTATGAGGGGGCAGGAATAATTGTACTTTCTCCAAGAGCCAGGTGAGCTGAAGGCCAGCAGCCCTGTCTCCCACTCAGCCTTTGGGGTTTAGGGAATCCAAAAGATAAGCTGCCACTTACTTTCAGACTCTAGGGTCAACCCTGAGAAGTTGCAATTCAAGTGCTATTGTTCCCTGAGCCCCCAGTGGTATGCTGTCCATTAACTAGTCATCCAGACAAATTGTTTTCAGAAAAGATATTTACTATGGTATTATAGTAAAATATGTTGGTACAATGTTCCGCAACCACCACCACCCCCCAAAAAAACCAAAAAAAAGTCACAAAAACTAAACACATTCTTCCACAAGTACACAAAGAATCCATAGGCTTCTGCAGAGTGGACTTAAGATTTGAGTACAGTGGTAATGGTGGAAACATGCACATTTTAGTTTCTGCTGCCATTCATTGCTATACTGACCATTGGTGAGTCCTTTGGTGGGATCAGTTCATTTCTTAAACTTACAAGATTGGTCTTACACTGTCATCTTGAGATACTCATTTGCCATGTGCCTAAGATTGGCAAAGAACAAACACAATGAGATAAGAGCATCTATATATTTTATAGTGACTGAAGGTGGATGAGAGACAAGGCTGCTGGCCTTCTGCTCACCTGGCTCTTGGAGGAAGTACAAAGTATTCCTACCTCCTCAAATGTGAAGGAAAAGAAAATAACAAAGCAGTTGAAGGAAAAAGCATTCATTTTACAACCCATTGAATTCCAGCTCAGTAAAGCTCAAGTCATAATATAAAGTTCTTAGCATCATGCTTGGCACGTAGTAGGCACAATAGAAATGTTAGCTATTACAGTCCCATGGCCAATGACTGAACTCTTCATCATGACACATTACAAAATCCTGAGTCATTTAAAGTTGGAAGCAGGCTTCCCCAAAGGTTCCATGTGCTTGCTTGTATCATAAACTAGGAAGGGAATATCCTGTGTACACTTCACAGACTGGCCCTATTAGGTAGTCTACCTCTATCACGTCCCTAGTCAGAGAATTTCCAAGTTTCAAAGGAATTCAGTAGCCTCCTCCAGCTGCCCTCCAGCTTGTCCTGGTCACACCTTCCAAAGGACACATTCTGCAACCCATGAACCATATCCTGTTCATGAATCTTTTCTTTGCTTGGGGACCTCCAGGGAAGGCCACCCACCACCTCTATTCTAATTTTAGAAAATTCTCGTTGTTAAGATATTTCCATACTTACGTTCAATCTAAATTTGTCTTTTTTTGCTATTTCCATCCACTGTTTTTGGCCTTGTCTTTCAGGACAAACACAACAAACCTTATCCCTCTTGGCAGGTAGCTTGGTAGAATAGGTGGGTCTAGAGTCAAGAAGAGTCAAATCCAGCCTCAGACACTTCCTAACTACGTGACCCTGAACAAGTCACTTAACCTCTGTCTACCTCAATTTCATTAACTGTAAAATGGTGATAACAGCACCTATCTTCCAAGATTATTGTAAGGATCAAATAAGATAATATAATAAAAGTGGGTGGCATATAGTAGGTGCTTAAAAATGTTTGTTTTCCTCCCCTTCCTTTCCTCTTCCAAATCATAGCACTTCAAAGACCGGGAAGCTACTCTCATTGGTTTTTGAATTTCTTCTCCAGTTCTGTCAACTGATTCTCACATGGCATAGATTCAAGATGCTTTACGATCCTTATAGACTTCCTTTAGATGCCCTCCAGCTTGTCAATATTCTTCCCAAAATGCAGTGCCCTGATCTGAATTCAATGTTCTAACTGTGGTTAAACAAGAGCAAAACTCTGGCCTTTTTAGACTTCAAAGCTCTGTTTTCTTTGCACCCAAATGATCATGGGTATATTAGCCAGTTAATACACAGTGTGGTCTTTTTTATTAAAATGTCAGATCTGTGAAGATAGGCATGGTTTTCCTTCTGTTTCTGCTTCTTCCTGGCTCCCTCCACATCTCATGCCCCTCTCTCACCCCCAAGGCAATAGACCACACGCAATTAATCATTGCTTCTTGACTTCTATAAATTAATTAATCCAAATGAATTAGAAATAGCATGATGTAGGGGAAAGAATACGGGCTTTGGAGTTGGAGAAGTCACGGTCAAATTCTACCCTGCTACTTATAAATATACGAGACATAAGTAAAATATAAAATCTTGGGCAAGTGACTTCCTCTTTCTGAGTCTCAGTTTCTCATCTACATAATGAAAAGATGTAAATAGTTGACTTTTGAGGTCACTTCTCTGTCTAGATTTTGGATTTTGGAACCCTAGAATTTGAACCAGGATTTTTTATACATTACAGCAGTGTCCTTCCTTCCTTTGGATCTGGGCTATTTCTAATTTTTTGGGATCATTTCTTTCATTTCCTAAAACACACAGATAAAAAAAAAATCACAGTGAGGAAAATTAGAGAGTTCTCATTATATGGCCCTATGCTCTCAGCAGCTGGTAGGCTAATTATGGTACAGTCTCAGAAAACTCTGGTCACCCATTGTCCTTGTGACCTATGGTCCATCCTCTACCTTCTAGGCTATTTACCCACACTAATAGGAATGTGATGGGGAATTTTCCATCACCTGCTTTGATAGCAAGGACAGACACATGGATGCCTTCCAAGGGTCAAGGAACACATGCTCCCCTGGAGGCAAAGATTAGATTGTCTGACCCAGGCATAATGCACCTAAAATCACTGTATAAAATAAAGATGTCTCATTAGAAGCGTTTCTGAGTAAGAAACAATGATTTCCAGTTCCATGATGGTTTTCAAGAGAACTGTTGACTAGGGAAAGCTTCAGCCTGCCCTACATGAGGTTTTATAGCTGAAGGCACAATGGAAAATATTATAACTAAGATTTGTAAGAATCCAAATCACATCATCAAGTGTGACTGGATGAATCTTAGCTGTTTCCCAAGAAATGTGTCAAAAGGGCACATTAACAACAAATCAGATGAATTAATTAGATTAGTCAGTCCAAGCCCTGTTCTTCCATGTGGAATGGACCTAAGGGTCTTCCAGCTCTGACATTCTATACTTTAAGATCTTTTCTAGACCTGACATTCTCAGTTCTTTATTACAAGTTCCTAATGATGGGGGTACTCATGATGGACCCCTAAAAAGCCCTGGACTTTCTGATGTCTTTCTGACATTCACCTGGGGCACCTGGCCCTTCCCAGTTAATAATCCTTTCAACTGGCCTTTCCTTGTGGCCCCACACCTAAACCTCCAATCCTCTGTTATCTCTAACCTAGCCCAGCTCTTCATTATCTTGGTGGGCCTCTTCCCACCCTTAATTCCTTCTACATCCTTTCCCTGTCACCTCCCAGTCACCCAAACCATTGGCCACTCCTTGATCACTGTATGTAAGTGTCCATCTTTCCCCCATTAAATTGTTCAGATTCCTTAAGACTCTGGCCCGCCTCAATTGGTATTTTAATAAACCTTGTCTCTAGCTGAAAAAAAGGCTTGGGTTGAATTCATTTGAGGCAAGACCTGCACAATTTGCCCATGAATTTTGGGGTTCCCAATACCTCTAGACCTCAACCCTTCCAATTTTTAAATTAGTATTCTAAGCAACCTCAATACGCTCACATTCTAGTTTCTAAGATTGCTTCCAGTGCTGACACTCTGCTCTAACTAATACATATATATACATACATATATGTAACATATATTATATATATACATATGTATATATATATATATATAGCTTATATGCCTAATAATTGTGATATTCTATCTTCTAAAGTCCCTTCCATCTCTAACATTCTAAATTCTAGGATCCAACACAGTTCTTGAATTCTATATTTGAAGCCTCCTCTATCAAGCCCAGATATATAGAGCTGATAAAAAAAGGCCTTGAAAGTTAGTGTTGGACAGAAAGCTGGATTTGGAGTCAGGGATACTAGGGTTCGAGTTCCAATGTTATAGTGGAGATCTTTTTCAGGTATGGGTTGGATTAGATGGATGCTTATCATCAAGTCATGTGATTCTATTGTGAAGTCTTGAATGTTCATGTGACCAAGGCTAAGTCACTTAATTGTAAGGTGCCCCAGTCATCTTTTTGAGATGGCAACTTAGAGATACCATGCTAGGCTTCATTAGTGGAGGGAGTTTCCATATTGGACATTCCTCGTGGTACTGGCCCTCTAATTTTGGACTTCATCATTATTGTTACGTTCATAATCATTCTTAGCATCATCCTCCACATTAATGTTGTCCCTTTCCATTGACAACATATTGATAGTTCTTTGTTCCCCAAAACCCTAAAAAATGTTTAATAAATTGATGAATAAATACATGAACATATGAATGAATTTAACTTTTTAGTAACCTTGCAAAACAGGAATCATCACTCTCCATTTCATAAATGGGGAAACTGAGACAAAGAGAGGTGAAGCTGCATACCTAAGGCAACATAACTAGTATTTTATAAATGTTAAAGGGCTAGACTAGACATTTATAACACCATCATCCTTCCCACTACTCCAAGGGTCAAGACTATAACCCGGGTCACCTGGTTCTTGGTCTAGTGCTTGGAAGAGCGTGCAATGACTTCTTCCTTTCTTAACTTTGCTATTTTTTTTTTTCAGGGGGGAGGGGAGTTGGAAAATCTACAATCTAAAAACCAAATAAGATCTTCAAAGCTCAGAGCTCTGCCTATTTGGCTTTTGTCTAAACAAGCCTAATCTAGGCACAGAGCAGGAGATGAAGTTTATCTCCTAAGTCAGGCTGTGCCTCAACCTTGCCACTTACATCAACCCTTCTGCCTCTCCCCAGTCGGAGATTATGTGACTTGCATTTTTTACCCTAAAATTGCCTTCTTTCTCTTCCTTCCTCCAGGTAAGTCTATTATAGTGTTGCTATAAAAAGAAGATGCAAATATGCTCTCAAATAAGGTTAAGATGAGCCAGGGGAAATCGAGGGTATTAGCCTATTTTCCTGTCATTGAAGACTTAATTCTCCTGCTAGACACAGCAGAGCAGATGCGCCAGCTCCAAGTGTATCAGTATGCAACCCAGGTGCCTTGATGGAAAATTCAGTTAGAGTTTCCTGACACAATTTTTTATTAGGAATTAACTCTCCCCTTCCTTTCTGTTGGATTCATTATGGGGTGAGCATCTTACCTTTTCGAAGCCTCAGTTTCTGAATTCATAAATGGAGTTTATATCATTCTTTGTATTTGCATCCCCAGTACCTTGCATGGTACTTGGAACATGGTAGGTGCTTTAAAGAATACTTGTCGATTGACGATTGAGCTACCTAATTCAGTTCAATTGAACAATTATCAATTAATCACCTACTCCATGCTAGGTACCGTGCTAAGTGCTAGGGGTGCAAAGACTAAAACTAGAACAGACCCTGCCCTCAAAGATCCCTCATTGAACAGAGGTACGGTGAGAAGCATATTATAATTTTTAATCCAGGATTTTCACTGAGGATGGACCAAAGTTAGTAGCCTTGAATAACAGCAACAATGATAATGGCGATGATGATAGCTAACACGCACCTATGTGTGTGTGTGTGTGTATATAGCTTACTATGTGCCAAGCACTGTGTTAAGTATTTTAAATACCTATGATCTCATTTGATCATCACAGAAAACCTGAGAAGAAGGTGCTATTATTAGCCCTATTTTATAGATGAGGAAACTGAAGCAAATAAAGGTTAAGTAATTTGTCTGGGGTCACACAGCTAGAAAGTGTCTGAGACTGGAGTTTATCTTAATTCTTCCTGATTCCAGGCCAAGTGCTCTATCCACTGCTCCCCCAGTTGCTAGGAAAAGATAACAAGGATGCTATCAATAGATACACTGAAGAATCAAAGTAGTTTTTGTTGTTATACTGAAAAAGAGGGTCTTCACCTTTGTGTGTGTATGCACAAGCGTGTGTATGTGTGTGTGTATTTGTGTGTTTGTCTGTCTGTCACAGACCCCTTTGGCAATTTGGCAAAGCTTATGAACCCCTTTTCAAAAGAATGTTTTTAAAAGCATAAAATAAGATACACAGGATTCCAAAGGGAAAAAGTTATACTGAAATCAAATAATCAAAATATTAAGAACATATTTAAAAGTTAGGAACTTCTGGTCTACAATTAGACACAAGAGATGATAGAAGAAGGGAATCAGAGTGGGGTTGGCCATATTTTTGTTAATAGGGACCCAAAGTCAGGAGTCATCCAGTAAATCTCAATATGACCTAGGATCATTTACTTTCCTCCTCTCTGGTGTGAAGTATCTAATTCTAGAGAGGCACATGAAACAAATTGATATTTTAACATTTCACTAACCTGTGGGACCTCAGGTATGTCGTGTTATCCCACCATTTTTTGGGTTGCTGTTTTTTAACCAGTGAAATAAGCCAAAGGAATCTGTGTGCTGATGAAAACCAGTGGGCTTCAGTAAGGAGCAAATCAGGGAGAGAATGCCCAGGGTTTGGTAACAGAGTAGAATTAGTAAAATGTAGACTGTTACTGTTATGATACTGAGGATATGAGCATCCACTGTGATACTGTTGGTTGTGAAAGGTACTCTTTATTATGTTATAAAAAATAGCCCTGCTCCATCTGGATTTGAGGGGAGAGTCCATTATTTCTGTGTTCATGCATCCAAAGGGCAGCAGTGATGCATTTCTGACTGGGACCATTGCCTTGGACATGGACTTGATGTTGGTTGATTGGTTGGCATGCCAACCTAGGAGTTTGAACTGAGCAGTGCCTACTTTGTCCTCGTTAATAACACAGCAAAGCTTTGCCCCCCAAAAGTTAGCCTTGGGAGGCACTGCCAAATATTCTACGCAAGAATTGTAAAACACTTATCAGATTCCTGGAAGGAAATTGGTCTTTTTCACATTTTCAGGTGAGCAAACTGGGGCATAGCATACAGGGGTGAAGTGAAACGTGATCATGATGTCATGATGTCCCCTCTCCTCTTCTCCTGAAGCTATCTCCCGGTCTGTCTCCATGTCTATGTAACTCTCTGATCTGATTTACTTGGCTATTTAGAATCAGAAAATCAGACAATTTGGAGCAGGAAGGGATCTTAAAGCCAACCTAGGCCTATTTACAAAATGTTTGGATGCTCAGAAAATCTCAGAATAGCTAAGCTGGGAAGGACCATAGAACAGAGAATGTCAAAGCTGCAAGAGATCTCAGAACACAGAATGTTATAACTGTAATAGAAGCATCTTAAGACATAGAAGGGAAAAATGTGAGAGCTGGGAGGACCCTTTTATAAGAAACTACTAGAGTGGAAAGAGACCTTAGCATCAAAACACTTCAAAACTAGGAAAGACTTTAGAAAAGAAAATGTCAGAACCAAAAGGAACATAAAAGAGAGAGCGAAGGATTCCAGATTCAGGGAATGGGAGTGGCGTGAACTTTGGGGTAGGGGTTGGGATGTCAGAGTTGGGAAGGACCTTCTGGAATATGGAATATCAGATGGATAAAACATCACCAAATCCAAACACAGATGGTTGAGAGAAGAAACAGAGGATGAGAGGGGTTCATTTGCTTGGCCAAGGAGAACAATTCCAATGAGGTTCTTCGATCAAGACAGTGATTTTCATGGCTGTGAAAACATTGCCCCACTTCCTACACCTTAAATGGCAAGGCACTTTGCTTGTCTCTGTCTAAATATTCTCCCCATCTTCAGATGTTTGGGCAAATCTCTGTAGCCTCCAGAGACTGAGTGAAAAGCTATTTCTATTCATTTTATTTGAAAAATTGGGGGTGATTATATAATTAGTAGAACTTTGAAAGTCCCAAAATAATGTTTTAAAAGGCAAAATTTCATATCCTGAATTTGAAAGCTTTTCCATGAAAAGTTCCTTTTGACACGTTGTCAAGGGAGGTAAATTCTCTATAAATTACGCCTGCCAAAATGAATCACAGACTCAGAGTGCCTCGCAGATGAATGCCCCAGCTCACGATAAAGGTGCTTAATGTTCTGAGTTTTTGCCTGGAATCTTTAATGATGCCCAAAGGTGGCAATGTTAAGACAGTGAGCCTTCTCCAAGAGGAAGAGTTTGCCTAGAAAACAGCTGCCATCTGGCCCACTTTCCAAACGTCTTTTCTGTGACCTCCAAAAGAGTGAAAAGGGAGACTTCTAGTCTCCCAGATTTCATGTTTTCTCCATAAGTAACCAGGACTTTTTTCTATCTCCTCTTTTAAGGCCCAGCTCAAGGATTGCTTCCTCTCAGAAGCCTGCCTAGCTTAAAATTATCTCATCCTCCATTGGATTCTCTGAGAACTTCTGTATCTTTCCCCTGTACATCTTAATCTCTGACATGGGATTTTAATAACAGCTCATTTGCTACAGAAATGTATAGTTGACAAAAACCCTTTGTTCCTTGTGGTCCTCTGAGGTTTATTAGGGAAAATGTTATCAGGTCCATATTGTAGAAAAGGAAACGAAAACACAAGAGAAGTTATGTGGGTTACCCAGAGTCTCCAAACGCCAGAGACAAGGCTGGAACAATCAGTCCTTGTGATGCTATGTCCAATCTGAATTCAATTCAATTCAATTCGACTTCTAGGACCAAAGATCGAAAAAAGAAAGGAACTTCTGAGAGCATCTGGTCCAGACTTTTCATTTGTGAAGATGCGGACACTGAGGTGTAGCAATATGAAGTCTTCCCCAAGAAATAAAGGTGACCAGTTACAATTTCTTCGGAGCCTTGTTCCCACCCCTACCTCCTCTAACATTCTCCTTCAATTCAAAGAATAAATTAAGCACCCACGATGTACAGGCCCTTGGTATGTACTAGAGATGCCAATATAGAATGGGGAGAGTGGAGGAATCCCTGAATTGAAAAAGCCCGTATTATCCTGGAGAAGAAAAAAAATAGTTATGGCATTTTCAGAGAGTTTGTGGGGTCTGTAAAGCATTACATAGAAACTCTCCCCTTTGATCCTCGCAGAAGCTTGTATGAAGTAAGGTATTATTATCCCCATTTTACAGATGAGGAAATGAGTCCCCACAAATCCAAGATCACGCAGCTAATAATTTCCGGGGACCAGATACAAAATCATGCCTTCCCTAGTATCCTATCTGACAGTCTACCCACTCTGCCAAGTGACCTCTCCACCGTGTGGTCTCCATCACATCACAATCCCTTATTGCTTAATAAAGGACTTGGACAGATAATCCTCAACATCTGAGTGTTTAATTTTCCAACTTCACGTGTGCCTGTAATCTTATTAGTAGCCTGATTTTAACTTTTGCATTGGCAATCACAAACATTCACCATTATTCACAGTAGAGGAAAAAAAAAAGAGGCCTCATGTGGGCAAGTTTATAGTCACAAAAAAAGGAGGAAATATTAGTAGAAAGTGTTTGTGAATCTGCTCCAGAAAATGCTAAGCCACCTCTCAAGCACTTGGTGAAGAAATTGAAAAAATGGAAAAGCTGCTAAGTTTATGGATAAATGAGATGGTGGGTCCCTCTGTCCTCTCCATTGTATAGACAGGGCAGGGAGCAGAACATCTGGCCTGGGGGGATGTCAGGAAATCACCCCAAGGCACATGATTTTCATTGGGGAACAGTTCAACCAAGGAGTGATTAGAGATAGCAGGTTCCCCTTTCCCTTTTTTACCTGACATCCTTGGCCCTGCCCCCTTCCAGTCCCATCAGACATTGCCTCTTTTCTCCTCTGCATTTTATGGGTTGTTTCATGGTTACTGGGTTAGGATTATCAGAAAATGTTTTGTTATAAATTATCTGCAGAAAAATGTATTTTCAGCAATCTCTAGTGAATGATTTTAGTTTTTGGTGGTCACAGGAACCTAACCCCTCATTTCCCATAAGTTCAATGTATCAACATTTGTCTTTTTTGACTTTGACACCTTTTCTAGGAACTTTACCCCGTGAAAGTTGAGGCTTGACTGTAGTACACCATCCTTCCCCTCCTCCACCACTTTAATGCACACTATACATTCCATGAGGGCAGGGACTGTTCTCATCTAAACTTCATACTGATTCCCCAGTGCCTAGAATGGTGTTTCCTATACAAGTGCTTCAGAAATGTGGATCAAAATGAACGAAACTTAAGTAGGTAACTTTAATTTTCTTCTAATAATAAATCAGAACACATACGTCTCTTAAGTTGAGTTAGTGACATAAACAGCCCATGGCATCATGCATCTAGAGATAGAAGGGACCGTAGAGGCTACCTAGGCCACCCCTTCATTTTCAAGATGAAGAGTGGAGAGGCCCATAGGGGTTGACTGTCCTGTCCGAGGTCACTCAGATATTAAGCCACAGAGACAAACTTCAAACATAGTTCCTCTGAATCCAAATTTCTAACCCTTCTCACTATACCATACCTCTTCCAATCACTTCTCTGACTTCCCAAGAAGAAGGACTTAGCAAGAGAGGAGTGGTTAATTAACAGCATTGGTGGAATTTCATGGGTGTGGGGTGGGTGGATGTTACAATTAATTTGTATGAGAAGAATCCCACTTGCTTATGAATTGACAGCATGGGAATATAGGTATCACCTATTGTGCTGCACAATTAAGGGAGGAGAGGATGTTCAAAGAAATTTTGGAAAATATTTTTGTTGTTTTTTTGTTAAATTGGGCAAAAGTAATTCACTGTCTGTTTTCACCCAGGCTTTCTGGGAAGATAGGAACAAAGTGGATCTAGAGAAAGTATGCCCATGACAGATAAATGCAAATTCCAAATATGTTCTTAGAAGGGACCTGACAGCTGATTAAGTAAAACTTTTTTTTTTGACATTCAGGATTAAGTGACTTGCTCAGGATCACACAGATAGCAAGTACCTAAGGCTAGATTTGAACTCAGGTGCTCTTGATTTAAGGGTTGCAGCTCTATCCATTGATTGAGTAAAACTCTTACCTGAAGCTTGAACATCCTCCCCTTCTTTAGTGGCCAACCATCCTCTCCCCTCTCCCATTACAGAAGACCTTGAGCAATCCATTACCTGAGACAGCCCTTTCTTCATTAGAGAGCTCTCGTCATTAGAAAGTTCTGCCCTATCTGTAGTAAGGAGAACGCTGGGTTTCGTGTCCAAATGCTTTCGGTTTGCTGTGTGCAAAATCATGGTTCTGCTGCATGCTAATTACATGACCTTGAGGACTCATGTAACTTTGACAGACCTGAGTTACTTTATTTGTACAATAGGTGGTGTTGAGCTTAGTATGATCTTTGAGGTCTTTCTAGCCTTAAACTCATGGCCCTTCTTGTTTGTGTTGTTCAGTTGTATGTGACTCTTGGTGAGCCCAAATGGGGTTTCCTGACAAAGATACTTGAATGGTTTGTCATTTCCTTCTCTAGTGGATTAGGCAAGCAGGGTTAAGTAACTTGCCCAGGTTCACACAGCTAGTGAGAGTCTGAGGTCAGATTTGAACTCAGGTCTTCCTGACTCCAAGCCCAGTACTCTATGCCGTGGGACTCCTAGCTGCCTCTCTAATCCTCTAACATAGGTACAAATCCTCAGGTAGATACCAGTTCCCCCTCATTTGTAATAAAAAGAAAAGTTGTTGCTTTTGCAAATCCACCACATATTTAACAATGATATAAATAGGATGTTAGGATCTGGAACTAGAAGGGACCCTGGAAGTCATCCAGTCCAACTCAGTCATTAATCATCACTATTTCTATAATAGGGCAAGATTTATCATTCATTTTCCTTATGCAACATTGAAAGGGAGGTAGGACATGAATTATTGCCCACACTTTGCAAAGAATAAAATTGAGGCACAGTGACATTGGTTTTAGAGTTGGAAAAGACCTTAGAGAACATTCAGGCCAAGTCCTTTATTTTGCTGATGAGGAAACCAAGAATGAAAGAGGAAACCAAGTGATATAACTTGCCTAGACTACATGACTATTATGTATTGGAGGTGGAATTTGAACTCAAGCCTTCCTGATTCTAAGTCTTGTATCTGATCACCAATAGCAAACTAGCTTTCCCATTGGCTGCCTCATCCAGAATGTTGATGTGGATAGGGAAGGGAGAATGGGATTTGGATAGGGAAAGGAGAATGGGAAGGGAAGGCAGTGAGGGATAAAACTAGAGAGGTATGCCAGAATCAGATTGGAGAAAGCCTCGAATGCCAGGCTAAAGAGTAAAAAGTTTTTGTCAAAATGGCTTTTGGAAATGAACCAATTGTACAAATTTGATTGAAAGCAATTTTTTTTTAAATGTAGAGCATTCATTTCAGGCAGGAAGGGGAGAACATTAGGAAAAGGCAAATAGATCTAATGTCAAATCTCTTACAAGAATGATTTCTTAGCAATGGATTATGGCTCTTGGGTATCAGTCGGTGTTTTCGTCTTGTTTATGCATTAGAATGGCCATAAAGGAATCCCGAGTGCTTGGTGCTTTTGCATTGATAAGGCAGTTATGACAGTGAGATTCATGTTACATTTTATGGGCCATGGAATAAGCCAGTGTCTGAAATGGAAGCGTAGGACATCAGTGGCAATAGCCATATTGTATAAAATGGTGCCAAGATAGCTAGTTATGGCGATGAGCTGTCCTTGTAAAAAAGAACCCTTTGTAAGGGGGAGAAGAGAAAGACAGGGAGAGAGAAAGAGACAGACAGACAGTCACATACACACGCACACAGAGAAAGACAGAGACAGAGAGAGAGAAAGAGACAGAGGAAGGGACAGAGATAAACTGAGAGTGAGGCAGATGGAAAAGGAAGGAGAGAGACAGAGAGAGACACACAGAGAGAGAAACAGAGAGAGAGAGAGAGACAGAGACAGAGAGTGACAGAGAAAGAGAGACAGAGAGAGACAGAGAGAAAGACAGAAAGAGAGAGAGAGAGGAAGAGATGAAGAGACAGAGGAAGAAACAAACTAAGACTGAAACAGAGGGAGAGGGAAAGGGAAGGGAAGAGACAGAGACAGAGAGACAGAAAGAGAATGAAAGAGGTGTTAAATATAACATGATACAATTCAATAAACATTTCTTTTTTCTTTTTCATTTTATTAATTTATTTTGATTTGTCAACAATCACTTCCATAAACTTTTGAGTTTTAAATTTTTTCTCCCTCCCCCTTCCTACCTCCCTCCCCAAGAAGGCATGCAATCTGATATAGGCTGTACATATACATTCCTATTAAACTTATTTTCACATTAGTGGTGATGGAAGGAAGAATTAGAACCAATAGGAGCAACCACCAGAAAGAGGAAACAAAACAAAACAAGAAAAAAAAATAGCAAATAGTATGCTTCAATCTGCATTCAAACACCATAGTTCTTTCTTTGGATGTGGATGACATTTTCCATCATGAGACCTTTGGAGACATCTTAGATCCTTGCATTGCGGAGGTGGGCGAAGTCTACCAATATTAGTCATCACACAATGTGACTGTTACCATGTACAATGTTCTCCTGGTTCTGCTCACTTCACTCAGCATCAGTCCATACAAGTCTTTCCAGGTTTTTCTGAAGTCTGCCTGCTCATCATTTCTTAGAGCACAATAGTATTCCATTATATTCATATACCATAACTTGTTCAACCATTCCCCAATTGATGGGTATCCCCTCAATTTCCAATTCTTGGTCACCACAAAAAGAGATGCTATAAATATTTTTGCACATGTGGGTCCTTTTCCCATTTTTATGATGTCTTTGGGATTCAGCCCTAGAAGTGCTATTTCTGGGTCAAAGGGTATGCACATTTTGATAGCCCTTTGGGCATAGTTCCAAATTGCTCTCCAAAATGGTTGAATTATTTCACAACTCCACCAACAATGTATTAGTGTTCCAATTTTTCCCACATCCTCTCCAACATTTATCATTTTCCTGTTTTGTCATGTTGGCCAATCTGATAGGTGTAATGTGGTACCTCAGAGTTATTTTGACTTGTATTTCTCTAATCAATAGTAATTTAGAGTATTTTTTCATATGACTATAGATGGCTTTAATTTCTTCATCTGAGAACTGCCTGTTCATATCTTTTGACCATTTATCAATTGGGGAATGACTTGTATTCTTATAAATTTGACTTAAATCTCTATATATTTTAGAAATGAGGCCCTGATCAGAGACACTGGTTGTAAAAATTATTCCCCAATTAATCCTGGTTGCATTGGCTTTGTTTGTGCAAAATCTTTTCCATTTAATTTAATCAAAATTATCCATTTAGCATTTCAAAATGCTCTCTGTCTCCTGTTTGGTCATGAATTCTTCTGTTCTCCATAAATCTGATAGGTAAACTATTCTTTGCTCTCCCAGTTTGCTTATAGTATCAGCCTTTAAATCTAAATCATGAACACATTTTCACTTTATATATGATGTGAGATTTTGGTCTCTGCCTAGTTTCTGTCATATTCTTTTCTAGTTTTCCCAGCAGTTTTTGTCAAATAGTGAGTTCTTATCCTAGAAGCTGAGGTTTTGGGGTTTATCAAATAGTAGATTACTATAGTCATTGACTACTGTGTCTTGCTTGCCTAACCTATTCCACTGATCCACCACTCTATGTCTTAGTACCAAGTAGTTTTGATGATTACTGCTTCATAATACAATTTAAGATCTGGAATGTCTAGGTCACCTTCACCTTGATATTCTGGACATTTTGTTATTCCAAATGAATCTTGTTATTGTTTTTTTCTAACTCTATAAAACAATTTTTGGTAGTTTGATTGGTATGGCACTGAATACATAAATTAGCTTAGGTAGAAATGTCATTTTTATTATATTAGCTTGGCTTACCCATGACCAACTGATGTTTTTCCAATTATTTAGATCTGACTTTATTTGTGTGAAAAGTGTTTTGGGGGCAGCTAGGTGGCACAGTGGATAGAGCATTGGTCCTGGAGTCAGAAGGACCTGAGTTCAAACCCAGCCTCAGACACTTGACACTTAACTAGCTGGGTGACCCTGGGCAAGTCACTTAACCCCATTGCCTAGCCAAAAAAAAAGTGTTTTGTAATTGTGTTCATATAATTCCTGGGTTTGTTTCAACAAACATTTCTTAAGCACCTACTATCTGCCAGGAACTGTACTTGTCACTGGGTATATAAAAAAGAAAAAGAAAAATAGTCCTTACCTTCAAGGAGCTTATAGTCTAATGGGGGAGGGCAACACACAGAGAAATAAGAAGCTGAAAATCAGGAGGTGGAGATGGAGGATGGAATGATGATGGTGGAGTCAAAACTAAACAGAGCAGTGGGTAGGAAATGAAAATTACACCGACCTTTAGCCTTCTTTAAAGGGCAGCGATGAAAGGAGATTTTTGTTCTCCCCTCCAATCCTCCAATTAGAAGAGCAAAAACAATCAACCAACATTTATTAAGAACCTATTATGTGTCAGGCATTGGGGATACAAAAGGGGAAAAAAAAGACAGTCTCTGCTTTCAAGGAACTTACAATTTAATGGGACAGATAACATTCTAACAAATATCTAGAAAGCAAGTTATATCCAGGATAAATATGAAATAATTAATACTGGGAAGGCACTGGAATTAAGAGGGGTTAGGGAAGGCTTCCATAGAAGGTGAGATTTTAGTTGGGACTCAAAGGAAGCCAGTGGAGGAGGAAGATCATTCCAGGCATGGAGGATGGTCAAAATGAATTCCTGGAGCTGAGAGATGGTGGGTCTTCTTGTTGGAACAGCCAGGAAGCCAGGGTCACTGGATTGAACAGTACTTGTGGGGGAGTAAGTTGTAAGAAAACTGGAAAGGTTAAGCTAGGTTGTGAAGGGCTTTGAATGCCAAACAACATTTTGTGTTTGTTTCTGGTGGCAATAAAAGCCACCACAAATAGGGTGCTGAGGAGGTGTGAGCAACAAAGCTGAAGTGATCTCTGGGATGATGAATTTCCTAGTGATACATTATTCCTGGGAGGGGTGGTGGTGGCAGGTGATGGTAGAGTCAAAATCAAACAGAGTAATCCATTCATCCACCCTAACTCACCCCATCCTGCCCCTCATTACCTTGCCACATGGTCTGAGACCAAGGGTCTGACGCACTTCTTTTAAAGTGTGTTCTTAGAGCCTTTAATACAGTTACTAAAACTAGAAGAATTAACAGGGGTCATATTAATAGTAACAATATCCATTGTAACTCTTGGAGCACTGGTCTATCCATGGTACTTTCCTGATCAATAAGGTTCCCTGGCTCCCTATTGCCTCTGGAATCATATTAAGACTTCTCTGGATGGTGTTTAGAAGCCTTTACCATGGGCCGTCTATATTTGACTCCCTTTCATACATTCTGTTTTCTAGTCAAACTTACCCTCATAGCTCACGTCAAGTGCTAGATATTTCTAGACACCCCACCACTTGCTAGCTAAACATATGCGGATGCACGCACACACACACATATATACACACATATATGTTTATTACATACACATACATATATGTGCTTGGCACAGAGTGTTTATAAATGTTTGTTCATAAAGAGCTCACAGTCAAATGACACTTTATATCCTCCACAGTATCACCAATGACCAATACTCTCTTAATTTGGAGGAGAGAGAAGGGAGGGAGAGAGAGAAAGGGAGAAAGAGATAAAGACAGAAACAAAGAGAAAGAGAGACAGAGAAACAGAGACAGAGAGGCAGAGACAAAAAGGCAGAGAGACAGAAAGATAATAGAGATAAAAGTTTCTTGGATGGATGGATGAATGGATAGATGGATGGCTAAATAGGGCATGTAGAAACACTTTAGATCTGCTTAGGGCCTATCATAGACCCATAAACTTAGAGCTGGAAAGGACCTTGTTTCTGGTATTCCATCCCCCTCATTTTATACATGAAAAAACTGAGGCACACAAAGAGGAAGAGAACTGCTTAAGTTCACACAAGAAGTAAGCAAAAAGCAAAAAAAAAAAAAAAACAAAACTGGAATATGGACCCTGGTACAAATGTTCCATGTTGCTCTTCTCTGATGATAAATGTTACTGTCAATGTCTCTGATCTAATTTAAGGAATCACAGAACCTCAGGGTCTCAGATGAAAAAGGAAACTGCTTTAAGAAGAGCCCACATTTCCTGATAAGTGGTTCTCCAGCCCTAGTTTGAATATTTGCCATTGTAGCTAACTCATTACCTGTTAAAGAGAGCCATTTTACCTTTAGATGACTTAGGCATTAGAAAATTCGTCCTGACATCAAGCTGAAAGTTTAGTCTTTGCCCGTTCTACCCATTGCTACTATCCAACAGGGGTCAAGCTGATCATTTGAGTGCCTTTTCCTCAGGACAATTCTTCTCAAACTGGTTTACAAGGATCATGTCTTCCCTTGGGCTGTTATTCCCTAAACTCACGTGGAAGATTGTTTTGTTTTTGAAAATGATTACAATGCTAGGTTTTATTCATTAAAGATGACACATTATTGAATTAACTAAATATTGATATTTAAGGATTGTGTCAATGATTCCTGTTTTATTTTTTTTTAAATATTATTTATCTTTAACATTCACTTTTTCACAAATTGAATTCGGAATTCTTTCCCTCCCTCCCACATCCACCCATTGAGAAGGCAAAAAATGTGATATAGTGCAATGTTTTATACATACATATACATATACATACATACATGTTATATATACATGTTTTATATATATATCCATATTAGCCATGTTGCAAAAAAAATGTAAAAATTATGCTTCAGTCTGCACTCAATACTCTATTAATTCTTTCTCAGAGGTAGATAGCATGAGGTCTTTCGAATCCTCTTAGATCATTGTGTGACAGAACAGTTGTCATTCATAGTTGATCATCTTACAAAATTGCTCTTTCTATGTAAAATGTTCTGGTTTTGCACACTTCACTTTGCATTAGTTCAAATAGGTTCACCTAGGTTTTTCTGAAACCATCCTGCCTCTCATTTTTTATAGCACAAGATGATTCCATCACAATCATACACCATAGCTTGTTTAGCCATTATACAATTGTTAGGCATCCCTTCAATATCCAATTCATTGCCACCACAAAAAAAGCTGCTATAAATATTTGTGTGTGTGTGTGTGTGTATGTGTGTGTGTGTGTGTGCGCGTGTGTGTGCATATCTATTTCCTTTTTTTATCTTTATGGTGTATAGATCTAGCAGTGGTATTGCTGGCTCAAAAGATACATACAATTTTATAGACCTTTGGGCATAGATCCAAACTGCTCTACAAAATGGTTGGTTCAGTTTATAACTCAGTGTATTAGAGTTCCAATTTTTCCACATCCTCTCCAAATTTTGTCATTCTTTTCTGCCATATTAGCTAATCAGATAGGTGTGAGGTGGTATCTCAGAGTTGTTTGTCTTTGCATTTCTCTAATCAATAGAGATTTAGAGCATTTTCCCCATATGATTATAGCTTTGATTACTCTTTTCTAAACATGCCTATTCATATCATTTGATCATTTATCAATTGAGGAATGACTCATTTTTATAAATTTGATTCAATTCTCTATATATTTGAGAAATGAGACCTTTATCAAATAAACTTGCTGTAAACATCTTCTCTTCCCCCCTCCCCAGTTTTCTACTTTCCTTCTCATCTTGGTTGCATTGGTTTTGTTTATGTAAATTCTTTTTAATTTAATATAATCAAAATTATCTATTTTAATTTCCATGATCCCCTCCATTTCTTGTTTGGTCATAAATTGTTCCCTTATCCATATATATATATACATATATACATACATATATATACACACACACATACGTGGATATATGTATATATGTGTGAATGTATGTACATGTATAAATCATGAACTCATTTTGACTTTATGTTGGCATATGGTATTAGATGTTGGTCTATACTTAGTTTCTGCCAAATTGCTTTCCAATTTTCCTGGCAACTTTTTTTCAGATAGTGAATTCTTTTCCAAAAAGCTTGTATGTTCGGGTTTATCAAACACTAGATTACTATGGACATTTACTAATGTGTATTGTGTATGTAATCTATTCCATTGATCCACCGTTCTATTTCTTAGTCAATATCGGATTGTCTTGATGATTATTGCTTTGTAATACAATTTGAAATCTGGAACTGTTAGGCTGTGTTTCTTCACATTTTTGGCCTTTTGTTCTTCCAAATGAATTTTGTTACTATTTTTGCTTTCCCTATCATATATATATATATATATATTATATATATATATTATATATATATACACATAATTTTAATTGGTATGGTATACATATTCTTCCAAATGAATTTTATTATTTTGTATTTATTTGTTATTTATTGTTATTTATTATTTCCCTATAAAATATGTGTGTGCGTGTGTGTGCGTGAGTATGTGTGTGTGTGTGTGTATAATTTTAATTGGTATGGCGCTGCATAAATAAATTAATTTAGGTAGAATTGTCATTTTTAATATATTGGATAGGCCAATTCCTGTTTGCTCTGGAATTTGGCTATAATGTTCCTGGGAGTTTTCATTATGGGATCTCTTTCAGGAGGTGGTCAGTAGATAATTCCTATTTTACCCTCTGGTTCTAGGATATCAGTGCAATTTTCCTTGATAATTTCTTGAATATGATGTCTAGGCTCTTTTTAGTTAATGGCTTTCAGGTAGTCCAATGATACTTAAATTATCTGTCCTGGATCTATATTCCAGGTCATTTATTTAAAAATCAATTATTTCACATTTTCTTCTTTTTTTTCTTCTTTTTATTTGATTGTTTCTTAATGTCTCATGGAGTCATTAACTTTTCGTTGGCCACTCCTAATTTTTAAGGAATTATTTTCTTCAGTAAGCTTCTGTATCTTTTTACATTTGGCCAATTCTGTTTTTTAAGGTGTTAGTTTCTTCACTATTTTTGCGCCTCTTTTACCAAGCTGTTAACCGTCTTTCCATAGTTTTCTTGCATCATTTTCATTTCTTTTCTTATTTTTTTTACCTCTTTTATTTGGTTTTCAAAATCCTTTTTTGTGCTTTTCCAAGAATTTTTGTTGGACCTGTGTTCAATTAACTTTTTTTTCCCATCAAGGCTTTGCTTGTAGCCGTCTTGACATTGATGTATTCTGACTTTGTGTCTTGATCTTCCCTGTCACATAGAATGTTTTTGTGGTCAGGTTCTTTGTTATTTTTGTTGCCGTTGTTGTTGTTTGCTGATTTTCCCAGTGTATTTCTGGGCTTTTGACTTGTTAAAGTTGGGCTGTTTCTGGGGTAGGAGGCGCACTCTTCCAAACTTCAGGTTTTTCATGCTGCTATTTTCAAGGCTAATTTTAGGTATCCGTAATTTTTCAGTGTTTCTAAGGTGGTATGATCCAAGAAGAGGTGTGGTCACTGCTCTCCTGGCCTTTGCTCTGAGAGTTTTCACTTTGCTCCCCTGCAGCTACAAGCGCTAGCCCTCCTCTTGTTCCTGGAACTGTAATGAGGGCCCTTACTCCTCTGCTGCTCCAATGCCAGTGCTCCTGTTTGCCCTGGAACTGTGACCTGGAACTGCTTACAGGCATTGCAATAGGTTCCTGGACCCAGGGACCATAAAAGGTCCCCTGTATTTTTTTTTTAATGAACAACCATCTGAACACTTTATCATCTCTGGACTGAGAGCTCCTGAAGCTGCTGCTGTTGCTGACCCAGCTGCCTCTGAGGCCTGCTGCTGGTATTGCCATTTCATGCACTGTACTCTGGGTTAACCTCTATCTCTGTGCTGCAGAACTCCCTTGCCTCTCTCCTAAGTTGTCTTGTGCTGGAAAAATGTCTCACCTTTTGTTGACTCTGCCACTCTAGAATTCAATTTGAAGCATTATTTTAAAATTGTTCGGAGGGGAATGTTGGGAGAGTTCAGATGAGTTGCCGCCTGCACTCAGCCATATTGGCCCTGTACCTTTTCATATTTCAGTGAAGGGCATCCTTGAATGGGGTTGGAAAGCTGAATTCTGACTAGAATGGCTCCATCATCTCAGGATCAGCCTTCTTCCTTTGCTCTTCTGGATTCCAAAGTACA
This sequence comes from Vombatus ursinus, assembly GCF_900497805.2. Lineage (NCBI taxonomy): Eukaryota > Metazoa > Chordata > Mammalia > Diprotodontia > Vombatidae > Vombatus > Vombatus ursinus. Next base: position 3,014,859 of record NW_020950758.1, on the reverse strand, counting down.
GATATGGGAGCTGCTTTTTCTCTATTACTGCCAGCTTTAGTCCCCACCAGCTGTGGACCCTCCTCGCCTCCCTCCCCATTTTGGTGGGCTGGTGTTCCATTTAACCATTTAACTTCAATTAGCTTTTACAAAGGGATGTTTACTTTGAAGAAATGGCAAGAATAAATTCACAAACATTTTCCCTGAAACTGAGGTGGGGAAGAGGCATAGTCATCCCTATGTCACCTCTGAACAGAGATTAGGCTATTGATTCTAAGATATAGTTGTTTATTATATAGCATTGATCCCACTAAATCTATGTTTATATGGACACAACAGCTGGAATGAATCATTCCTCTAGGCTGGGATCCTGAGAGATCCCCCCAAAGATAGCTCCTTGTTTTTCATTTCTTGATGACATCTGTGCTGGCTGCCAAGCACCACCTGAATTCTGACTTTCAGATTCCTATTGGTCTCACTCCTGACCAAGGCAGAAAAACTTCCCTCCCCTCATTAAGAATAGAACAGAACCAAAGAGAACACCAAGGAGGCCCAATTTCTGGCCAGGTAATATGGTCTGGGTGTATCGGTGGGGTGGAGAAGGGGCCATTGTCCTTCCACCCATAACGTTGTCTCTCACTGAAGATTGTCATACCACTAGAGAGCAACTGAATTAAATGGGACAAAGGATGCCAAAGATGAAGTTGCCAAAGCTGACAGCTCAGGCAACACATTCAAGAGGAAAAGAATTCCTCCAACCCATGGTTAAGCAACTGAAACAAATTACAGAATGTCCATTCATGCTCCTGTCTCTCTAAGACACATGCTAGCTGCATCATCACCATTTTTCTGTGCAGAGATGTCCTGTGCAAGCGTCCTGATAGGCTGATAGGATCTGCTTAGGTCCCAGATCTTCATCACAAAAGCTCAAGGTCTCCTCAGGGAAGGAAAGAGAAAGGTATCTGGTGAGTACCACAAAGCTGATGGTCCATCAGGGCACATCCCATGCTCAATACACACATGCCCATCGATCTACACAAGGAAAAGAAAGCTCTCCCCAATACTCCTGAGAGGGTGTGTGTGAATATAGTTTCTTCAGAAGGCTGGAAGAGACAAGGAATACTCTTCTATCACCAGCAAAAAGAGAAGAAAGCAGTAGGACAGATAGAGAGTTTTGTTCTACTGATTCACCCAAAGGGAAGGGTCAGTCATTAAAATTTATTTGATGATTAGTATGTTCCAAGTCATGTGATAAATTCTGGGGATACCAAGAAAGGGAAAAACAATCCTTGCCCTCAAGGAACTCACACTAGATTAAGGAAGACATCATGCAAACAACTATGTACACAAGCTATATACAGTGAAAATGAGAGATAATCTTAGAAGAAAGCAACTAGCAGTATAGGGAAGGAGTGGGAAAGGCTTCTTACAGAAGATGGCATTTGAGTTGAGTCTCAAAGGAAGCCAAGGAAGCCAGGAGACAGAGATGAGGTGAAAAGGCATGGAGTCAGCCAATGGAGTGTTGTGTAGGAGGAATGGAAAGGAAGCCAGTGTTACTTTATTGTAGAGAGTGTAGAGTGGAATAAAGTGAGAACTGGAAGGATATGGAGGAGCCCGGTTTTGATTTGCTTTCAGAACTAAACAGAAAATTTTCTATTTGATTCTGGAAGTAATAGGGAACCACTGGAGTTTATTTATTTATTTGCTTTTTGGTAAGTCAATCAGGGTTAAGTGACTTGGCCAGGGTCACACAGCTAGTTAAGTGTCAAGTGTCTGAGGCCAGATTTGAACTCAGGTCCTCCTGACTCCAAGGCTGGAGCTCTATCCACTGCACCACCTAACTGCCCTTGCCACTGGAGTTTATTGAAAAGAATAGGAGAGCAGAACCAAATGTTCTCAATCTCCAAGATAAAAGGTTGAAAAGAGGTTGGAGCAGAAGCAAACCCCTGTTTTCCTGTTCAACTTTGAGGCAAAGGGGAAAGTGAACAGGATTTGGAGTCAGAGAACCTGTGTTCTCATTCCTCTTATTGCTATCTCCCTGACTCAGTTTATTCCTTTCTAAAATTAGTGTCAGACTAGATGAGCTCTAACATCCCTTTCAGCTACAAAACTATGACCCTAAGCTTACTCCACTAGTAAGCAAGCAGTTGTTAACCACCTACTTCGGGCCAGACAACGCAAGGTTAAAAAAAAAGACTCCAAAGCATTCATGTCATGAATCCCCACCTACTTATTCTTTTTATGGAATATCAGGCCACTTGCTAGGTCCAAGAAACTGCCCCTCTCTTCTGAAGGTCGGAAGTGACATCTTATGTCTTGCATTCCAGTCCCAGACACATCTGGTCAGCGGTTATTCTCAGTTCTTTTCCAAGGTTCAAGTCATTTTTGAGCCTAGAGACCCTGCCCTTTTCATAACAGAAATGTGGCTTTTCATCCTCCACTTTCATTAGTCAGATGCTACTTTGGAGGTTGAGATGGAATGCAAAAGGAGTAAGTTTTTATTCTCCAATTCCATTCTAAAATTTAGGAAGCAACTGAGTATATGTCATTTCCCCCAAAATATCAGGGAGTATGTTTTGGGCAGCTTCTTTGGGGTAGGGTGTTGAACAGATGACATTCAAGCACAGGGCTTTAAGTTCAATTCTCTTTCCTAGGCTTTTCCTGTCTCTCTCTCTCCTGACAACAAATCACTTGGTTAAACAGAGAAATTTAAGAATACCCTACTCTTCTTTCCTCTTGAAAATAAAGTCAGAATTTATTAGCACGACATTTTCATTGAGCTTGTGAAAGCACAACCATTTTCTGAAATCTTATGACGGGTACCACAGATGTTATTGGACCATTTATTATAAGTTATGGGAACTTTGAGATTGATTTTAACACATTCATCCCTTAAATCAGAAAACATTTACAAAGTACCCACTGTGTGCTAAACCTTGTTCTGGAGGTCAAATGTCTGCCAAAATACGGACCCCACAGACCTTAGGGACCTCAATATCTAGTATCTATGCAAAATGTAAATTTAGATGATTTGAATGGACAATATCAGTCAAGCAGCTCATGGATCAATCAATAAGCATTTGTTAGGGGCCAGTAAGTGCCAGGCACTCTTCTCAGATTTTAGGGATCAAAAAGACAAAATTGCCTTTGAGGTACTTACTTTCTACTGGGGAAGATAGTATGTACACACATAGTGACATAAAGTTACATACAAAGCAGGCAAAAGAAACATTAGACAAGAAAGTATTAGTAGCTGGGTGGGGGAGGGGGTCCAAGAGAGGCCTTGTACAGCTTGGTGGCTCTTGAGCTGAGGCTTGAAGGAAGTTACCGGTGGTGGTGAGGAGGGTGTCCCAGGTACAGGGGACAGCCAATGTAAATACATAGTGACAGGATGTGAAGCGTCCTGAATACGGAAAAGTCGATCAGTATGGTTGGATTATAGAATATATGAAAGGGAGAGAGGGCAAAAAGACTGGAGAGGCAAGAGAATAACGGATTCTAGAGAGCTAGAAATGACAGGAGAATTTATATTTAATCCTATAGGTTAAGTAATAAGGAACAAATGGAGTTGACTGAGTAAACAGGTGACTTTATGAAGATCGGCTGAGCGGCAGATGCCTTAGAATGGAGACAGACGTTAGGTAGGCAGAGCCAACAATAGGTATTGCTATAGTCCAGGTGTGAGGTGATAAGAGCCTGTACCTGATTGGTGGCATTAACAAAGGAGAGAAATGGGTGTATTTGAGAGATTCTGGGGAGGTAAAAGTGACAGTATCTGCTTTGTGGTATGAGAGGAGGATAATGAGGTTCTGCATCTCATTGGCTAGAAGAATTGTGGTTCTCTTGACCTTGATTGCTTGATGAGGGCCTTAGAGAGGTATAAACGTACCTGATGGGGTCTATCTTTGCTTACTGGGAATACTGAGGAAGATTTTCTGGAAGATCTGGTCCTTGAGCTAGGCCTTATATTTGATTAAAGATGACAGGAGTAGAAAATGGAAGTCAGAGTTCTTTCTAGGGTCTGAACTTGGGAATTCTGAGGGTCAGGACAGTAAATAGTAAAGTCCAAAGTGGGAGGTACTCTCTTCCATATTAGACAGAGTTTAAAGGTGCTTCTAGAATGCTTCCCAAAGCTAATTTCATCATTCATGAAAACAGGAAAATGACTCTGAAATGAAAGATCCAGTCATGTCTGAGTGACTTTTTGGGAGCTGAGCTTGCAAATTCAGTTCTTTCAGCAACTTCTTGTCAATCAAAACAAAATTGAAATTGACTGGTGGAACAGAGCTAGGGAAACAAATCAGTAGCAAATATACTAATTTAAGCTTGCAATTAAGACTGTGGAAAAGCAGTAATTTTCTGAATTCTAGCTGTTCAGTGAACATTTATTAAGTGCCTACTGGGTGTCCAGAACATAAAGGTACTTGGTGCTGGGGAGAAAATTATGGATAAGGTTAAAGGGCACTGGTCTATATGTCAGAAAAGCAGCAGGAATTGAGAGTTTGGTTTGAAATGGTTGTGGCTTTGAGGAACTCCCTTCAATATTCATTTTGATTCTCCCCAAAACACCTTGAAATCTTAGTTCTTCAGTATTCTCTAGTCCATAGACAGAAATTGTCGCAATCTTGATGTAACCATTACCCTCAAGTTTTTTTTTTCCTTCCCTAATGAAAACTCTGACACCCCTCTACCTAGCCATGCTTTTTGTATCATTCCCTAGCTTCCTATTCCTCACCCAGGTTAAAGCTATCCTTCATCTTCAAGGGCATCTCCAATCCTTGTACACTGTAGTACTTTCTCAGTTCATTACTATTACTCTATCTTCACTTTCTTCCCTTCTCAGTATTGACCCTGTAGTAAACTACTTCAACTCCACATCATCATCTTGTCATAAATCCTTTACCTCTCTGCATTATGCCAATTATCCCTGGAGTCCAAATTCCAGCCCTAGTTGACCCCCATCACCCACCTCCTCCATTGCTTTCTATGTGATTTTGCTTCTCTCTCTCCCTCTTCACATAAGTTATTCCAAACTTTCTCCTTTCTCCTCAAACCTTCACATCTTTCTTCTTCCAGCAACCATCTCAGTTGAAGATCTTACCTCTCACTTTAAAACTGAAGATATCCTCACAAGATTCATCTTATCACTTTAGATTTATCTCAAGATTGTTTAACATCATTCCTTATTTTCTCGAGCATTTCCCCATTTTATAATGACAAAGACCTTCTTGACAAGACCAATATTCATACATCTGTCCTTTAGCCCATCTCCTCCCAGTTTTCCTAGTAGACTGTCTCCTCCATCATTCCCTCCCTCTCTCTAATCTTGAGTCCAAATCTGGCCTTTAGCATTTACTAGCTATGTGACTCTGGGACAGGCGCATAGTCTCAGTCTTCCTCATCTGTAAAACGGGGACAACAGCACCAACCTCATAGCATTGCTGAAAGAATCAAATAAAATAGTGCGTGTCAAGGGCTCTGCATACCTCAAATTACCATGTAGATATTAGTCATTATTAATTATTATTTATACTGATAATAATAATGATATGACAACAGCACCCTAACTACTTGTTCTTTCTCTGTTGCTTGTAAACATGCCCCAGTGACTTTCATCCTTAAGTTAAAAAAAAAAACTTCAGAAATTCTTACCATTTCCTTAAGCTATTGTCCTATATTTCTTCTCCCTTGTGACAAAAAAAGAAAAGAAAAGAAAAGAAAAGAAAATTGCTTCCATGTCTTTTCTTCTCATTTACTCCTCAAACTTTGACTTCATCCCTCCACTAAATCTGCTCTCTCCAAAGTTAGCAATGATCACTTAATTACCAAATCTGCTATTCTTTTCTCACATCCTAATCTTAACCTCTGCTACATCTGGGCCAGTTGATAACTCTTCTAGATGTGATCTCATCTGGGTTTTTATGAGTCTCTTCTCTTCTAAATCTCCTTTCTATGGTCTGGCCATTCCTTTTTGATATCCTCTGGTGATGTATCATCTCTCATGTTTCCTATCTGGGAGTCTTCCCAACTCTCTGCTTTGGACTTTCTTTTCTTCTCTCTCTATATTGCATGTGATTGATTGTATCATCAGTTCCCAATTTTGTCATTTCTACTTGTATAACATCTTTCCTTTCTCTCTACTTGTGGAGTCACCTCACAGTGGATTAGGGGCAGCCACCCAGCTGAATTTTCCCAACATTCCCCTCCAAACAACTTTGAAAAGAATGCCTCAGATCAAATTTTAGAATGGTAGAGCCAACAAAAATTCAGGTTGAGACAGTTTTCCAATGTAAGAAAATTTAAGAGGTTGCCAGGAGAAGTATATGGCATTGGGGTGGTGGTGTTTCTGGAGCCTACACACACTGCAGTGACAACAGTGGCTACAGCAGCATCAGCAGCTGCAGGAGCTCTTAGTCTTGAGATAGTAAGGGGATCAGGCAACTGGTCAGAAAAAGAATATAGAAGACCCTTTGCTGGTACTGAGTGTAGCTGGTGCTGATTGGCAACTCGAATACCTATACACAGAACTAGGTCACAGTTCCATGGCAGAGAGGAGCACTTGTAATGAGTCAAAAAGGGAGAAGGTGCCTTGGTTATAGTTCCAGGGCCAAGAAGAGTGCTAGCACTTGTATCTGTAGGAGAGGAGGGGAACTGGTCACATTTCCCAGGGCCAAGAGGAGCACTAAAACTTGTGACTGCAGGGTAGTAGGCAACCTCCCTTGATAAAGAGCAGAGCTCAGACCATGAGAGCGGTGACTCACTTCTCCCCAGATCCCACTACCTTGGAATCACCAAAAACTTGCAAATCCTTAAAACTAACTCTGAAAACAGTAACACAAAAGGTCCTGAAGCTTGGGATACTGCCACCCCACACCTAGGTGAGCAGAGCCCAAATTTAACATCAAATCGAAAGTTAAAAAAAAATAGGCTGGAAAATGAACACACAATTAAAAAAAATTGACTCTAAAAAGCTATTATGATGGCAGGGAAGACCAAGACATGAGCCCAGAAGAAGAAAATAGCATGAAAACAGCTATTAAAAAGCCTCAAAAATCTAATTGGACCCAAACCCAGCAAGAATTGAAGGACGACTTAAAGAAAGAGATGAGCAGTAGAGGAAAAATTGGGAAAATAAATGAAAATGATGCAAGAAAATCATGAAAGGATAATTAGCAGTTTGGCAAAACAGGCACAAAGATACTTAAGAAAATAATACCTTAAAAAATAGAATTGTCCAAATGGTAAGACAGACACAAAAGAAAAGAAGAACTCCTTAAAAAGTAGAACTGGTCAAAGGGAAACTAATGATTACATGAGGTATTAAGAAATAATAAAACAAAGTCAAAAGAATGAAAAAAAATAGAAGAAAATGTGAAATATCTTGGAAAAACAACTGACCTGGAAATAGATTAAGGAGAAATAATTGAATTAGACTGTCTGGAAGTCGTGATTAAAGAAAGAACCTAGACAGTATATTAAAGAAATAATCAAGGAAAACTTCTGTGATATCCTAGAATCAGAAGATAAAATAGAAATTGAAATAATGTATTGATCACCTCTGGAAAAGAGATCTCATAATAAAGATTCCTAGAATATTACAAACTAAATTCCAGAGTTCTCAGTCAGTCAAAGAGAAAAGATTTTGAGACTTTGGGAAAAAAATCACCACCACCAATTCAAATATCATGGAAGCATAGTTAGGATCACATAAGATTTTGCAGTTTCCACCTTGAAGGAGTGGAAGTCTTGGAATTTTATATTCCAGAAAGCAAAGGAATGAGGATTACAACTAAGAATAACCTACCCAGAAAAACAGTATAATCCTTTAGGGGGGGAAAAAAAGATATCTACTGAAATAGAGGCCTTCAAGCATTCCCAGTGAAAAGACTTGAGCTGACTAGAAAATTTGACATTCAAACACAAGACTCAAGAGAAGTATAAGAAAGTAAACTTGAAAAAGTAATCATAAGGGACTCAATCAAGTTAAACTGTTTATATTCCCATATGGAAAGAAAATGCAAGTAACTCCTAAGTATTTTATGATTATTAGGTCATTTAAAAATAGTTTACATAGATAGAGGGCTTGGGCGTGAGTCGATTGTGTTGGAATCATCTTCCCCCCCAAAAAAAAGGGATGAGAAAGAGGTAGAATGGGGAACATTTTCTAACCTAAAATAAGAATGCAAGGAAGAGCTATGTGGGCAAGGAATTTAACCTCTGACTGCCTCATTACTATTACTGGGGTAATAACAGTACCTACCTGTTGTATTTGGCCTAAAGGGTTAAACGAGAAATGGGTACAAGTTTGCAGAGATCAACTTGGGCTGGATGTCAGAAAAAAGTCCTAACAACTAGAGGTATCCCACTGCAGAACGGCCACTTTTGAGAAGTGGCAGCTCCCTGTTCCTTGGAAGTCTGAAAGCAAAGTGTATGTGATCCCTATACAAGTATGTTACAGTTGGAATTTCCTATGCTTTCTTACACTTCTCTATTACTGTGAAAGGCACCACCATCCTAATAATCTAGACTTGCAGTCTCCTCTTCCTTTCCCTTTCATCTCCTTGAGTTCTCTCCCTCCCACCTTCCCTCCCTCACTCCTTTTCCCCCCACCTCACCTCTCTGGCGTCCATGTTAGAGGAAACAGCTCTGACTCCATCTCTGCTCAGTTGAGAAGCAAAACACAATTCTTTCTCTCCTCCCCCTCTCCCTTTTTTTTTCTCTCTGAGGTTCAAAGAATGCATGACCTTATGCCAAGTGATGACCATTTGGGCACAGGACAGATATTGATTTGTAATTTAATTGTATTTTCTTTCCAGAAGTGCTGATGTGTTTATGTCTTCAGGGATGATGTTAAGAATTATATTTTCAATATATGAGTACTTTTTTAATGGATTTGCATGTTTGCCCTGAGCTAGAAACTTCTGAAAGTCCATGTGCTTGCAAATCTCCCCCTACTTCTCTCTCTCTCTCTCTCTCTCTCTCTCTCTCTCTCTCTCTCTCTCTGTCTCTCATTACTTTGTTTGTTTATTGAGTGAGCTTCAGCCAACCCAGCATCCTATGGAGTACTTGTTTTAAAAGACAGTGAAAGCTTGCTATGAAGAAAAGCAATTACAGCGGGAAATCCCTACCCAGTCCTGTGTTATTAAAATTGTGGTAACAGGATGCACAGCACTGAGAAATGTCATTGACCATGAACAACCCACACAGTTGACTCACTACCTTGAAGGTCAGACACTAGAGGCTCAATTGTTTCCACCTCCTCTCGTGTCTGTCTCCTCTCATTGGGCTGACACAAAGCTCTCTTCACACCCTGTGGCATATTCTCTGTTCATCTCCACTACATTACAAAGAATGGTTGGATGCTGCTTCACACTGCAAACGTGCCAGATTCTGTAATACTTCAGAGACCCCTTAAACACCACTGGGGGAAATGTTGGCACAATCAGCTGCTCCCCTTTTCTGCTGCTTCTGTAGGATCATAAAGGGCATAAACACTGGATTCTGTCTCAGATGATATGGGTTTGAATACTGGCTCTGCTGTTCTATTTCCTGAATTATCATGGTTAAATCACTTTCCCTTTCTAGACTTCCAATTTCTCATTTGCACAGTGATGGGTTGGACTCCAGAGTCTATCCCACTGCCTGGAACACAGTAGATGCTTAATATGGTTTTTTCTGATAGATTGACTGCCAAGGTGAGTTTTAATATCCTTTCCAGAGCTAGATTCAATGAACTTTCCTTCTCTTCTGTAAATGTCCAATAATGACAGAATTCTTATTTCCACAGAAACCTAATTATTTTTAGAGTACAACTTTTGCTATCCCCAAGGAATCTTTCCATGACCCACACCCCCTTTCCAAACACACACTCACTACATCGGTAACCACCTCATTCCCACAAACAGGGGATGACATTTCATTTTTTGCCTCTTTCAAACGCCTATCATTCAGTGTTATCTATTACAGTTCCTTATTTATCTGTGATATCCCCACTATCTGGTGTTAAGTTCACTGAGAGCATGGTTAATGACTTACCAAAAATCTGTCTCTCCCCCAGCACTGAGTAGAGTGGAACCCAGCAGGAACAGGCAATAGAGACTACCAGGCATTTCATTGCTATAAGGAACTCACAAGTGAGGAAACTCCCTTTGCCAGTACAGGTTACCAGATTGTCTGCCACTTAAAGTCTATAGGAGAGTAGCCTAGAAGGGCTTCTTAAGCTTTTCCCACTCCCTTTTCCTTTCAGCAGCTTTCCTTGTCATTCTGTAGCCTGAAGCCATGCACAGTGCAAAGTGCACACGCTGTGTGTTTGGAACCAAGGCTGCAGTGAATTTGCTCCACTCAACACAGGCAAGAGCTGCTAGAAACACCTTGGATTCATTCATTTGATTCTGAATTAATTTTTGGTTGTTGAACATTCAGAAACCTTTTACTGTTGGCAAATTTTCCATGACTCCAGGGGTCGCAACCCATAGTTTAAGAAGTGCTGGCCTAGAAGAGTGAAAGAATTTATGTGACTTGCAAAATATGTATGTATATGTGTGTGTCTGTGTGTGTGTGTGTGTGTGTGGAGAGAGAGAGAGAGTGCTCTAGTGTCAGGGGCAGGATTTGAACCCTGGTCTTCCTGGGTCTAAGGCTCTCTCTTTGCACACTATCATGCCACTCATGCAGAGCAGGGGCTTGGTTCATAAATTGTTCAATTCAATGAAATTCAACTGAGTCCTTACTTGGATGCTTATTGTCACTTAACCGTCTCTGTGCCTCAACTCTCTCCCCAAACTAAATTAATTGGACCTTTTGATTCCAAAGCTCCTGCCCAGCTGTAAATCTTCAGATTCCATTGATTTCTCATTAAAATGTGGATTATATGAGAAAGTAATTGAAATGTGAAAATGGTATGGGAGCCAAGATGACACGGGCTTTTCCTCCACCATGTTCACATATTCAGGCTTCAGGATTAATTCTGTATTTGGTCTCCATTGTTCCCAAAGAGAACAGGGCACTGTAACTCAGAGCTTGGAATTTGTCCCCATAAGTTTACCCAGGCAGCAGCGGCAGCACCCATGACTTCTGTTTGGCCTCAGCAATGATCCTGGTTCAATCGCTGGTTTGACAGCTCTCTTCTCTCTCATACACACACACACACACACACACACACACACACACACACACACACACACATCTATACATATATACATACAAATACACATATATATATACACACATATATAATATAAATAAATATGTGAAAGGGAGAAATGCTATACATACATTATCTTTTCCTCACACTGCCATGGCTAATGTGGGAATTAATTTTGCTGAACTCTGTGTGGTTGTTATAATTTAAACTATATATGGATATATATATGTATGTATATATATATATAATATGTATAGATACATACTATATATATACACATGCATGCATACATACACACACCCATTCAATAACTCTCTCTTTTGGTAAGTTACTTTATACTTGGGGATTTTCCATGGAGCTGTGACATATTATATTAGGCTGTACTAGCTCAGTAGGGGCTACTGCCCTGCTGTGCTATGCTATGCCCTGAATCTCTCTGTAACCAAATCCCCTCCCCCTTCCCCTTGCTGAGCCCTGACTTGGGTATGAATCATCACTGGGATTTGGGAGGCAAAAAGGGAAATTTAAGCTAAAATTGAAGGAATAAAAGGATTCTATCCAAAACCAGAGGGTGGTTATCATCTCAGCATTCTCTGCTTATGGAGAATGTCATATGGGCATGATAATTTACACACTAGATCTAGTTCCAGGATGGTGAGACCAATGGAGACCCGGCCACGTGACAATTAAGTGAAGGACCTGCCATTGCTCAGCCTTGTGGGAGAGCCTTAGACCCAGGAAGACCAGGGTTCAAGTCCTGCCCCTGACACTAGAGCTCTCTCCCTCTCTCTCTCTCTCTCTCTCCACACACACACACACAGACACACACATATACATACATATTTTGCAAGTCACATAAATTCTTTCACTCTTCTAATAATATTAGAAGGCCTGTTAGAAAATATGGGAGAAAGATTTACTCTTAGCTGTTTGACCTCTATTAGCCTTAAACTTCATCAGATTCTATAACTCTTCTTACTTGTTTGTTTTCAATAAGGAGCACAGCTTTCCAATCCCCAGTGAAAAATCAGCCTTACCTTTCAATCTGTTGGAGAAGAGGTAACATCTTAATTTAAACTCATATTAAAGTGGAAATAACTGTGAAGACATCACTTCCCATCTGACGACAGAAGGGCAGCACATAGCCCACATGAAAAGAGGAAGGATTTTTCATTAGATGGGCATGTATGTGAGGAGGGTAGGGTTCAGCATCCAGTACTGAATGTCAACATTACTATGCTAACTTCTTGATTTTCTCCAAATTTCCTTTATTCTTCTTGGAAGAAATGCAGGCCCATAAATTGGGGACTAATAATACACAAAACACAGCAATATACAATATATAATAATACACAATACTACAATAATAATATACAATACTATTTATTTAGAAATACCTGAAAAAAATTTAAAAAGCAAAACTCAACTTTTCCTCTAGCATTGTGGAGTTTAAAATCTGAGGGTCATCGTCATGTTGACATGAGGCAAGTCAGATGAGGACTCATGTGGAGAAATAATAACAATAGCATAATAATATCAAAATAATGATCGTCTCTATTTTATATGTGTATATAGAGGCGCGCACACATATGCATAGGTGTATATAGAGGCGCGCACACATATGCATAGGTGTATATAGAGGCACGCACACATATGCATAGGTGTATATAGAGGCGCGCACACATATGCATAGGTGTATATAGAGGCATGCACACATATGCATAGGTGTATATAGAGGCATGCACACATATGCATATGTGTATATCTTCATATATGTCATAGAGATTATTAATGTTTTGTTACAATGATTGATGATGATGATGATAAGGAAGCCAAAGCTCAGAGAAGAGAAGCAATTTAGCTATGGTCACACAGTATTAAGTGCTGGAGTCCAAGCCCTTCTGAACCAGGAACACTAATTTATACACTTGGCCCTACATCAGTGGAAGAACTGCTCATCAGACTCAACCATAAATCCTTGACATATGCAAACATCATTAAAATTGTTATTATTGTGCTTGTGAATCATCTGAACTTTTACACAGAATCTTCTAAATAAAATAATTCAAAATTTTTAAAAATCTACCCCCTCCTTATGATTTTACCAGTGAACTTGTCAAATATGAAGTGGGATTTCCCACAGAGTTGAGCTCGAATAGAGTGAAAACTGGCCTGGGCCCAGCATCATCAGCCGACAAGACACATGACTTCCCTCTGTTCCTCCTCACATCTGTTATCTCATTAGATCAATGGGAAGATGTTGCTTTAAGTCAGTGCTGGAAGCTGGATCATGAAGCCAATTCACCATTGCCAAAAACTTGCTTATTTTCAGTTTAGCCAAGAGAGAGACAGGCTCAAAGCTGGGGGAGGGGGGCAGTGAAAACCCCTGATTGCCATCTGCCCACATTAATTCTCCACAGTCAGAAGAGGCTAGCCCCTCTCCAACACACCAGTGCCCTGTGAGGCCAACCGTATCAAACTGCAGAAAGCTGACAGTTGCAGATGTCCTGGAACGAAAGGCTGACATTGGCAAGGGCTAGGTTTTCATTCCACACACCACATGTGGAGGCCAAATCAAAGCATGGGGAGACCAGCGACCGTAAAGGAATTACATGCACTGAGTCTGCATAATGAGAGCCTGAACAAGGATAGTGGGCTGTGGCAGTAAAGAGAAGAGAAATGGAAGAGAAGTTGTAGGGGTAGAAAGTGCAAGACCTTGCAACTGATTGGACACATTGGCTGAAGGAGTGTGAGGAGTTAAGGGTGACACAAACTTGTGAACCTCAGTGTCTGGAAGGGTGGTAATGTCCTCAATAAATAGAATTATGTATGGAATGGTTTTACATATATATGTATATGTGTGTATGTGTATAAATATGTGTGTGTCTGTGACTAGGAGGAGGAGTAGTAATGGTGGTAGTAGTAGTAGTAGCAGTAATAGTCGTAGTAATGTGGTAGCCATCTCTAGGATGGGAGAGAGAAGGAAGAAAAAAAGGAAAAATAAGGAAGTTACATAATAACTTTATTATGTGTTTAAAAGGAATAGCAAGTTATACATAATAGATTTATAATTTCATGTACAATCATCTTTTTTTATTTTACTACGATATGGAAATGCTTATTTTATTTCTTAAGTTCAGAAAAAAAATAAAAAAAACAGTAATAGGGGAGATCATAACATGGGTGGGTTTGGGAGGAAAGAGAATGGATTCTGATATTTGACATGTTATTAGGACATCTAGTTTCAAATGTCTAAGAGACAGTTAGTGGTGTGGGACTGGAGTTCAGTAGAGAGACTAGGAGGGGAAGCTAGGTGGTTCAGTGGATTAAACACTGGCCATGGAGACAGTATGACCTGAGTTCAAATTTGACCTCAGACACATAACACTTCCTAGCTATGTGACTCTGGGCAAGTCACAACTCTAATTGCCTCACCAAAAAAAAAAAAAGAAAAAGAAAGAAAGAAAATAGACACTAGAGTTTAATGTATAGATCTGGGAATCATTTTGATAGAAGTGACAATTGATCTCATGGGAGCTAATGAGGCCCTCAAGTGAGAAAGTATAGAGAGGAAAGACCAGAGAGCCCAAGGAAGAGCCCTGAGGACATCTATAGGTAGCAGTGATAGAATGGGTGTGGTTCAAGCAGGGGATTGAGAAGAAATAGTCAGACACATAGGAGGAGAACTGAGAGAAAACAGTGTCATGAAAACTCAGAGAAGAAAGAATATTCAGGAATTGTCAACTGTAGGAAGGTCAAAAAACAGAATTAAGCAAAATCTCTGATTTAGTAACAAAGCTTTTACTGGTGACTGTAAAGAGACAAGTTCCCGTTGAGTGATGTTGGAAGTCAGAGTAAAGAAGGTTTAGAAAAGAATGAGAGGGGAGAACATGAGGGCTCTGACAAACTAAGTTCAGATGCATTTTGCATGTTTTGAAGAGTTTGGGTGAGGAGAAGAGAGACCCAGGCTGATAGCATTTCTTGGCCTCCCCAGCACTGAGGAGTGTACCTGGCACACGGAGAGCAATTACTACAGGCTTATTGACTGACGGACTAGTCGGCAATGATGTGAGATCCAGAGAAGAGAGAGTGGTCAGGCAGGGGTGGACGTTGTTAGTGGCCTAAAAACAAGGACTGACATAAAGCAGGATAAGGGCTTTAGAAAGGCATTAGATTCAGCAATTAAGAGATTGTTGCCGATCTTGGCAAGAGCAATTGTGAGAGATCGGTTTGGATTTTAGCCATATTTGAAGAGATTGAGAAGTGGGTAGATGGCCACAATGTGGGAGGTAAACTAGTGAAAGTAATTCTTTCTGGGACTTTGTCAGTGAGGAAGAGATAGAGAATGATGGAGGGGAGATCCCTGTTAAAAGAATGCTGTTCTTTTTAAATGGGAAGTAATCCTGAGCATGTTTGTAGGTAGCAAGGAAAGAGCCAATACATAGAGAAAGACTGAGGATGAGAAAGAAGAGGAATGATAGTTTGAGTAAGCTTTGGAAGGACACAGGACAAAAGTGCATCAAGGCCCCAGGAATTGGGGTAGCCCTTGTCAAATAGAAGAAACACATCTTTCTCAGAAAAAAACAACAACAACAACAAATAAAAAGATCAAGGAGGGGAGAAGATGTAAATGTGCTATAGATGAATTCATAGTAGGCTCTTAATAAAGTGCTTGTGATAGGTGCCAGTTATCTAAGTTCTCTCAGACTCAGTTTCCTCATCTGTAAAGTGGACACAATAGCACCTACTTTCCAGGGCTGTTGTGAGTGTCAAATAAGATAGTATTTGTAAAGCTCGTAGCAAGGCTTAAAGTGCTATATAAATGGTAGCTATTTTTTTTTATCAAAAAGACAGCAGAAAAATATAGTTCTTCCCTGCCTTCTAGGATCTTATATTCTACAAGGAAGAAATTAGCAGATATATATTCAGAATATGAAATATTTTTAAAATAATTATCAAGGAGAGGCAACATGGCATCGAGGCTATTGACTTTAAGTTCTGTTTCTGAATTCATGTTGGTTATACGAACTTGAGCAATGGGTCATGACTTCTCAGTGCTCCTCAGCAACTCTCTAAAACTGGGCATTTCGGAGAAGTTGACGATTGATGTGGGTAGAGTTTCTTCACAGGAGTTTACTGTGTCAGTGAAATCACAGGTGCAGTTTCTTCCTATCCCATTCCACCCTGTTTCAATTTTTGAGATGGGGAGTGAGGCACAAATATAAGAAGGGAAAATGGTTAAATATAAAACAGGGACTCAGAGGGCAAAATGAAAGTGACCAGGTAATGAGATCTAGATACCTAAAAGGAAGAGATCATGTCTTTGAAAGCAACCCAGTTCCTGAATTTTCCCATACATTTCAGCAGCCCAGATCACTGGTGTCTTGCCCAAGGAATGCCTACCTCAGACCATCTAGATACTTGACAGCCCTTTCACAGTCACTCTTGGCCCACTCCAGACTACTTACTACTCCTTTCACTATTGTACCTGGCCCACTCACTCCTTAATCCCATCTAGATCTTTTCATATTCCCTTTTTCATACATAAGTATCAGTCTCACCCCCCATTAAGCTACAGATTTGCCATTTTGATTGGAAGAAGGTTTGCGTGCATGAATTCATTCCAGGTGGACCCTGCCCTATTATCTGATGTTTCAGGATTCTCAGCAACCCAAAACCATGTCAAAAAAGATCAGTGGGATAGGAGACTGAAGGGATGGGGCTACTATGGATGGGGCTGAGGAAGTCAAATGTGGTGTTCTTGGGAGTGAAACAAGCTTTTGGTCCAGACCAGTGGGATAATAAAGAGAGTCATGGAGAAAAAAATCAAGCTACTCCCAGTACTAAAAAAAAAAACCAAAATGCTGATTTGATTATCAATCCTGAGAAAGAAGTGGAAAGCAGCAGAGTGGAGTGGGTATTGTCATTCTTATGGTAGCAAGGCAGATTAAGCAAAGTGATGAATGAATCTTTGAGAACTAGAATGCAATTCCCAAGGGAATCTTCCCCTTCTTTGTTCTCAAGCTGTACATATTCATCAGTTGCTGTGCTTAATGGCACTTCAAATTTGAGAACTATCTTCCCTCCTTTTTTTTTTTAGAACAAAGTCATTCACTCAATGTAGATTTATCAAAAACTCTGAGTCTGAGAATAGAAAACCTTTACCTTGATCCTGTTTTCTAGAAATTTATTTCTAAATAAATTCTAAGCCCAAAGCCCTTGTCCATTTATGTGTCTTTGTTCTTCAGATTAGATGGAGAAATATGAAATGTTCTCAGCTCTTGCTGAGAGAGAAGTGGAATCCATAGTGATTGTGTTTTGAAGAACTGGTCTATCTGTAAAGAAATCTGTGCTGCCTTCATTGGGAGGTCAGAGATTCCGAGAAAGATGGCTACTCTCAGAGACAGATCCTGAAAAAGAATGTTCCCTTTCTGCAGCTAGTAAGAATTCCCTTGTCTATGCAAGGATTCTTCCTCTTAGAGAATATATGAACTAGTTCAGGGGTGGAGAACCTTCAGTCTCAAGGTCACATGTGGCCCTCTAGTTTCTCAAGTGCAGCTCTTTGATCAAATCTAAACTTCAAAGAACAAATCCCCTTAATAAAAAGATTTGTTCTATAAAACCTGGACTCATTCAAAAGGCCGCATCCAAGGACTAGAGGGCCACATGTGGCCTCAGGGCAACAAATTCCCTGCCCGTGAACTAGAAGATTCCTTTCAGTGGCAAGTTTCTTTCTGAAGTTCTCTCTCTGGTACTGAAACAAACACACCATTCACAGATCATCTCTGCTCATCTTTGGTTTTTTTTTTTAATTTTGTTTTGTTTTTAAGGAGGACACTTTTCTTCTTCATTTGATATGTGTAATGTACAGCCCACTGATTTGGTGGTTGAAAGAGGTGTGAATGTCATTAAAGTCAGAGAGGAGAATAATTAATGGTTAGAGGACCCAAGGTGTTGACCTTCCACTTAAAAGACCCCTGGATATTTGTCCCCAGCAATAGGTCTGCCTCCAGCCATGGCCCTGACAAGATATCTAAAAGTCATTGAGACTGATTCTGTGTCCTCTCCTCTCATTTTCTTCTAAACTGTCTATAATCTGAATCTTAGTATTATTACTCAACTGAAACTGGTTTCTTCAAAGCTATCAATAAAATCTTAACTGCCAAGTCCAAGATGCCTTGACTCATTCTAATCCTCTTTGACCTTTCAGATAGAACTAGATCTTGGCCTCAAACCTCTGCCATCTGGGATGTCATCAGTCACTTCAAACTCCATCCATGTGGGTTGTGGGCCTTCCACAATTTCATAATTTTCCTGTGTTGTTTTTTTTTTTGGGGGGGGGAAGTCTTTAACTTTTTCTCTGAGCTTCCCCTCTTCCCCAATCTTATGGAAGGTGAGGAACCTAATTCTAATTCCAGGTAAGGTAAGGAACCTAGCTCTGCCAATGCAGGTAAAAACTCTTTCTGCAATTTATTTATAGTTTCTAGAGTAGTCTGGAATACTGAGAAGGTAAGTGATTTGCTCAGACTGACTATGAAACCAGCTCTCTATCTTCTTGTCTGAAAGAAGAACCATCTGCCTTTTTTTTAGTGTTTTATGACTCAAAATCCTAGAAAATATTCAAAAATCTTTTATACAAGCTTGGGAAAAAGAGAAGGAAGCAAGCAAGTTAAGAAAGTCATAGATTTCTAAGTTATTGTTAATGAAACTTAAGATCACATTAGATATTTGGGCCTGCCATGTCACACTGGTGATTTCCATTGGCTTTGCAATCCACTAAAACTCCCAGTTCTTTTTTGGAAGAATCTGGTTTCTGGATGTTCTCCACATCTAGAGAAAGAACTATGGAGCCTGAGTGCATATTGAAGCACACTAGTTTCTCTCTCTCTCTCTCTCTCTTTTTTTTTTCTTGTGGTTTTTCCCTTTTGTTCTGATCTTTTTTTTCACAACATGACTAATGTGGAATTATGTTTAATATAATTGTATATGTATAGCCTATATCAGATTGCTTACTGTCTTGGGGAGGGGAGAGGCAGGGAGGGAGAAAAAATGTGGAACTCAAAATTTTATAAAAGTGAATGTTGAAAACTATTTTTACGTGTAAATGAAAAAAAATGAAATGCTATTAAGTAGGGGGTGGGGGGAAATCTGGTTTCTGGATAGAGCACTCTCAACTTATAATAGCAAAGATTTTGTGGGAGGGACCAAAGAATATGACCATACATTTCCCTTGATTAAATCATATCTCATTATTTTGAAACCTAGGTTCAGGTCTCTCTATATCTATCTATCTACCTATCTCTATCTGTCTATATATATATATACATATATATGCATATATATGTGTGTGTATATATATATATATATATATATATATTCTGGCTCTGCAATATGTAATATTCAACCCTCAAAGCAAGCACAGGATGCTCTTGCTGTCAGTGTGCCTTTAAGAAGGATCAGGCACCACCATATCCAGTAGCCCAGCTGGACATAGAGATGTGCTGGTCTCAAATGCAGCTGTTGCCAGCCTTTCCTAGGGGCTTCAAAGGAGAATGAGGCTGATGAGCTCTGCAGGAAGTGAGAAGAGTTGATTATTTTTCAAAGCCAATAGAGGGACTCTCCCTTGCTGTGTATATAATGTTTTTAACCTAGATATGCAAATGAATGCAAATTGCACTCCATGAATCCATTTCCCTAATCCTATAGCATGAGATTTATGAGTCTGGTTCTAAAGGAAATTGTAGATGAGTGGTAGCAAGTATAGTGAAGTAGAAGGAATGTTGGACATGGAGTCAGAAGGCCAAGGTTCACAACTTGCTTCTGCCACTTCTAATTAATGTGATCCTGGCATATTGTTTACCTTCTCTATACTTCAGTTTCATAGCTTCATAACTTTGTAAGAGGTCTCAGAAGATATCTAGTCCATTATTCTCATTTTCATGTTCCCAGGTGGTAAAGTGCTTTACTCATTGACATGGTGGGAGGAGTGTTAGAGACTGAATTCAAACTTGGGGAGCCCTAGAGCTACACTGCCCTTTATTCCATGTTGCTACCCTCTAACTTGAACTAAGTCATCATGAGGGTTCTTCCAAGCTCAAATATCTTTGGTTTCATTACTGGGCATGTTTCCTCAAGTGCTGTTCATGACAACCTCTTTTGTCCTTGGTAAATAGTTGTCTTGGGATTCTGAGGCTATGGAAATCCATTGCCTGTTGCCTAGACCCTAAGTTCTTCCTTTTCTTAGTTCTTCCATAAAACCAGTGTGTGGGGTGTGGGGCTGATATCCACGACCTTTTCCAGCTCTAAGTACTATGATTCTCAGATAAAAACCATGAGAAGCTGTAATAAAGTGGGAGGAAGGCATCTTATTTTTTAGCTAATAGGGCCTCATGTTCATCTTTAGTGAGAATCCCTTTCCTGTACCAATTAGCACGTTTCAGACATTTTGCCCTTTGAAAAAGGTGTTGGATTTATATACATAAACAAATGCATATCTTAGAACCCAGGTGTTTGTCTCATCCAATTAGTGTACTCTTGTTCCCAGACTCTGCTTTGACTTGCAGGCTTTTTTTTCATTCAGAAGATGGAAATCAACAGTCATTTGTCCAATAGAGGGGCCCGATGGGGGCTCATTAACTGGCTTCTAATTGGATTCTTTTACAAGTCTGTCTTTCAGGATTGAAGGTGAATCTAAAACTGGTGGAAAGGTAGCATTAAGGGATGCCAAGCAGAAAGAAGGGAAGAAAGCAGGGCTTGGGTGTGTTGGGAAGGGAGACATAGGGTAGTAGGATTTGGGACAAGTGGTGACTGAAGCAGTAGTGCCTTGGAGAAGCTGATTTTTGGAGAATACACTGTTTCCTGCCCCAGGGGGTGCAGGAGTCATCTGTGTCTATAATTACTCCAGAATAGCAGGACAGCAGAGCAAAGACTTCCCACGATAAGGGCATGATTGTACATCTAGAGCCTGAAGGAACCTCAAAGGCTACCTAGATCAATTCCATCATTTTACGGTTGAGTCAAATGAGAATCAGTGCCTTGCCCAAGGTTACAGAGAGAGGGAGCATCAGAGGCAAGATGTGAACTCAGGCTCTCTAGCTGCAGATGCAATGCCCCGTCCACTGTACCACACCGCTTCCCTAATAACTCCCCTTTCTATCGGGAATTAAGGTCCACTTCCCTGACTCTTGATACTGGATCTTGATCATGACTGTTTTAGCAATGAGGACACTGAGGCTCACCGAAGTGAAATGATATTCCCAAGGTTACACAATTAGTGAGAGTGAGCCACACAGGCCCATTTGGTATTCCTCCCATAGAACATGCCATCTCTCAACTCTGGGCCCTTGGACAGGCTGTCTTCAACACCTGAGATGCTCTGTCCTCTCACCTCTACCTCCTTTCTCTATTCTCTTTTAAGAGTTAGCTCATGGGGCAGCTAGGTGGCGCAGTGGATAGAGCACCGGCCCTGGAGTCAGGAGGACCTGAGTTCAATTCTGGCCTCAGATACATAACACTCACTAGCTGTGTGACCCTGGGCAAGTCACTTAACCCCATTGCCTAGCAAAATAAATAAATAAATAAATAAATAATCAAATAAATAAATAAATAAATAAAGGGGTGTGATTATATTTAAAAAAAAAAGACTTAGCTCAAATGCCATCTTCTGCAAGGGGACATCCCTGGTCCTTCCAGCTTCCACAATGCCACCCCCCCACTCTTGTCTTCTATCTACCCAGTATGTATCTGGTATGCACCAATATTACCAATGCACCAATGCACATATTGGCTCTTCCATTAGAATATAAGCTCCTTGAGGGCAGGTCTTTTTTTTTGTTTTGTTTTTAATTTTTTGTCTCCCCAGAACTGCACAGTTTTATACTTTGAAAATCATAACAAAAGTGCCTAATACATACTTATTGATTTGTTGATTATGTGTCCATCCACTCAACATGCTTTGGGACATCATCTAGGTAGGTGTTCTAACCCTGCGGCTGCATCAAGGCAGCCCAGGAACATCCTTCACTCTCATCACATGTCTAGTCTCCTGGTTTTTCTAATGGGACTCACTAGGAGGGGATTTTTTTAATGTCACTTTTTGTTGGCAATTCAATCAAACAGGCATTTACCAAGGTCTCCTGGGTGCCAGACCCAGATTAAGGCAGCATAGTATGGAAGATGGGAGCATAGCCAGTCTGTACTAGAGAGGGAGATCTGTGTTCAGGTGCCAACTTGGGAACATTCTGAGCCATTTTGTAGATGGAGAAAACTGAAGGTCAGATAGCTAATAACAACAAGAGCCAGGTGGGAGAGTCAGGCTTTCCTGGTTGCAAGTCAGGGCTGATTTTGACTTCATCATTTCCAGGTTTGGGGGTCACATTCCTTCTCAGACTTAGATGTCCCCATGGATGAATACTTTGTCTTTTTAGTTTTGAACATAAACACACACATTTACGTAAGAGGGAGAGAGAAAATTTCACACATTTAGTAGAACACAAAAGATAGTTCTATATGTTAGTATAAATATCCATTTTACACCTTTCCCTTTTACAAAAGTATATAATAAATTCTACATGCTACTTTCAAAACTATTCTCATTCTAGACTTTCTTCTGTTCTCCCCTATGAGTGTTAAAATGTGTTTCAAAGCTGCCATTTTTGTTGTTATCATTATTCATTTCTACATGTCTCCCCTCTAACCCCCATCTCAATTAACAAAGAAAATGAAAGAAGAAAAACATTTTTTTTAACAAACACAAACAAAAATCAAATAAATACAGTCAAGGAAAAAACATCTATGCAGTGGCCATGTCCAAAAATGTGTCTGCACGTTGAGTCTGACACCCATTCTTCATCATAGGTCCTCTAGAAACCAGACTGATCACTGCTTTGTTCAGATTTCTTACGTTTTTCAAAGCTATTTTTCTTTACAATGTTGCATCCTTGTGTAAGTTGCTGACCTGGTTCTTCTCATTTCCTTCTGCATCATTTCATAGTACCTCTGAAATTGTCTCTTCTGGCATTCTGCAGTAATATTCCATTACCTTCATATGCAAAATCAATTTATATCAACACGCATTTATGAAGTGCTTACTATGTGCCAGGCACTGTGCTTAGAAAGGAAGGGAAGAAACAAGCATTTGTCAAGGACCAAGTAAGCCTCTCTAAGATTAGGCATTATCGTTCTCAACACTGTCATCCTTATCCTTGTTCGTTTCTTGGCTGAATGAGCTATATTTCTTCATCACATTTTGTGTGTATGTGTGTGTTTGTGTGATGAGGTTCAGTATTCAATCCTCAAAAGTTAAGGTGCATGAGAAAAATCTAGGGGAAAGGGAAAGGTGACTAAGATGAACCTCACTCTTATCTGAAATCAATAAATGAGGTTTGAGCCTGTGCACACACTTACAGATTGTAGTGGAGAAATACAACAAAGCCAGCGAGCCCTCTCTTCCTTTCTCCACTAATGCATCCCTCCTTTTATCATCTTTTCTCTTTTCCCTCTTCAGACCCTTAAAACAGAACCAGCCATACCCAGGACCTCTGGCTGTGTCATTTCACTCCCTCGGTATGCTTGGAAGACATTAAGATCCTGAGAGGACGTTGTTTCTTCCACCACTGTGAGAATGTTATCATGACACGATCACAAACTCCTTTCAGTCGCTCAGATGAACTTGTTTCCAGTTTATTTTCTGGGTTCTCATGTTTGTATTTCAAAATTGCTGTGCAGTGATAGTCATTTGTTCAATAATGCTTAAAATCTTCTGTTCCATTAAAAATCCATTTGTAAAAAAATGTTCGGCTTTGCAGGGTGTTTCTTTTTCTTTTGTTAGCCCATACATACACATACACACATATCTATATAATTTCCTTCTATATGTGTGTGTAGAGATCTATACATACACCCTCATGTGTATTTATATGTGTATGTTTATGCACACACAGTTCAATATATACGCATATATTCCAAGTTCAGTGCTCTACCCACTGTACACCCTAGCTGCTTGTGATCCTCTGCTCTTCTCACTATTCTTACTATTCTCCGTCACTGTCCTGAGAATCCTATGTGGTTTTAGTCCCACCTCCAATACTTACTAGCTGTGTGGTTTTGATTAAAGCATCCTCTTGGAAACTCATTTAACTCTCCTGTAAAATGGGGATAATGTATCATGTACCTAACAGAGCTGTTGTAAAGAGCAAAAGATCTATCATGTGTAAGATGTCTGGCAAATTTTTTAGTTCTGTAGAAATATCAGCTATTACTGTTGTCATTGCTATTATTATCATTTGACTATTATTCTTAGGGCACTTTTGCACTTATAGGCATAGCCTTCCTGACATCCTTAATGTGGTTCATGGTAACCTTACTTTAAGGGCACAGTGTTATAGGGATGTATTAACTCCATAGGCAACATGCTGTAACAAGGTGACCAGCCCCATGATGCTGCCATAAGATTTCTTGACTTATTGTTGCGCCATGCAACATTCCTTATCTTATAAAGAAAACACATTGTTTGGAGCAATGTACATCATTAGATTGCCATCTAAATGGAACTCAGAGATCACTTAGTTTTCACTTCTCATTTTTCAGAGGAATAAATTAAGGCACAGATGGAGTGATTAATACACGAGGCAGCACAGTGACTTAGTGCAGTAGATGAAGGAAGTCTCATGAACAGGAAATGACTCCCTCCATGGATGGCATTGCAGAGGTAGACCAACGTTTCACGGATTTTAAATTAGTGGAGTCTCAACTGGGGTTTTATTTTAAAGAGGAGGAACTTGAAGTCCAATCAATAAATTAATCAATTAATAAGCATTTGTTAAGTACTTACTGTGTGCCAAGAATTGTGCGAAGCACTGGAGAAACAAAGACAAAAAACGTCCCTATGATCAAGAAGCTTACAATCTAATGAGAGAGACAATATTCAAAGATCTAAGTACATACACAGTATAAGTGGGAGCTAATTCAAGGGGGACAATACTGGCAGGGAGAGATGCCAGGAAAATCATCTTTCAAAGATAGGATTTAAGGTGAGTGTTCAAGGAAATAAGCTAAACCAGGAGGCGATAAGGAGCCAGTGTTTCTCAGTAGAGGAAGGAGGGATTCCCAGTATGGGAACAGTCAGTGGCAAGTCATGGTTTGGGAGATGTGTCTAGGATGGAGAATAGTTTGAAAGTCAGTGTCACTAGATTATAGAATGCATACACGAAGCATCATGAAGGGCTTTAAAACCTGAAATTAGAAAGAAAAGTTTTTTGTTTTGGGAAGGGGGAGGGAAGGGAAGATAATGGGTTTGGTTTTGGATACTTTGAATCTGAGATGCCCAGAGGACAAGAAGAAATTACTTGCCTAAATAATCAAAGCTAGAAATTGGTGGTATAGTGCTTGATATGAAATCAGGAAGACATGAGTTGGAATCTTTCAAGTGACCCCAGGCAAGTCACTTGACTTCTTTCAGACTCAATTTCCTCACCTATAAAATGAAGATAAAAGCACCCTGACTCACAGAATTATTGTGAGGATCAAAAGAGATAATATATGTAAAGCACTTAGCAAACCTTAAATATCTATCTATTCATCTACCTACCTATCTATCTGTCTATCTATCTGTCTGTCTATCTATCTATATATCTATCTACCTACTTACCTGACTATCTACTAGCTAGTATTTTTAGGTTTGGAATTTATAACTGTGTCCACTGAGCCCAAATTCAGCATTCTTTTCATTATATCATTGCAATATTATCCCTATTTTCTAGATGAAGGAACTGAAGTGTTGAGGGTGGAAGTGATACCCAGTGTCACGTAGTTGGTAAGTTAGTACGTCCAGGACTAGATTCTAGGTTATCTGACTCAATGCCCAGTATTCTGCTTCCCATACTCCTTGGCTGGCCCTATTGAGAAACACCGGGCCCTGTTGAGGCCTTCTGCCAGCAGCCTCCTCTTTCCCATTTGTGAGGAAGGCAGCAGGAGCTGCTTGGTGCAAAAAACATAGTTTGTGCCATGCCATTGGCTGAAAGTAACTGGAAAATTCAGTGAGTTTTTAATATGACTGTAAGAGAAAATGTTAGACATTTTTAATAAGAATGAATCAAAGGGAATTTATAGTCCATATTATCCAGCAATTGACTGGCTGTGCTTTATTTGGGGAAGAAATTGAATATATCAAGTTAAATAAAAATGGTCCATTCACCTGCTTCTGGTAAAATGGGGTCTTGGTTAGCTTGTAAGGGAAAAAATGGATCTAATGGCATCATTAACCCTAGAAGACTGAAATGTAAAACTTGGTTAGATAGCGTAATCTCCTGCTCTCCTTGCAAATGTCCTCCTCAAACTAAAGTAATTTGCACAAGATCAAGACCTCCGTGTACAATTGTGGTTCACTTCTCAAGCCCTTTAAAGCATTAATTGAAGCCTTTTCTGCAGGTATTTCTGGCCTTGTAATTAGACATGCCCTGAAATGGTACAGAAAGCAAGTGAAGTGGAGTGTGTGTGTGTGTGTGTGTGTGTGTGTGTAGGGAAAGTGTGATCTGGAGTCAGCAATCCTGACTTTGACACCCAGATTTCACATAGATGTCCTTTCTTTCTGTATCTCAGTTTCTTTATTTGCAAGATGATGGATTTGTAGTTCATATTTGGATAATGTAATCCTCTTCCTAGCTTAGTTCTGTCTCCCCCATGGATCTTGAAGGGGGGAGCTAGCAGAGGGACTGTCTAAGGGCCTTCAGAAAAAATGCCATATGCAAAGTACTTTGGGGAAAAGGGGACCCTTGGGTCTCTAGGAACTGAGGGTAAAAAGTCACCAGAGACGGTAGAGTGGATTTTTTACATTTCTTCTTAATTATTACTTTCAACAAAATCAACAGACATCATTTTAAAATGGAAAGAACAGAAAACTGTATATATATATATATATATATATATATATAATTGTACATTTTTCTTGTTTAACTGCATATTAAATTTAATTTGGCAGTAAAAAAAGTCTTATTTTTGCATCCCCTTCTGAAGTTCATTCTGCTTTCTTACATGCATTATAAAATTATTTCATGAATAACATTTTCTTTTCCTCCCTACCTTCTTCATTCGCTCCTTTCCTTCCTCCCTTCCTTCCTTTCTTTGTTCCTCCCTCCTTTCCTTCCTTCCCTGCTTTCATCCTCCTTTCCTTCCTTTCTTCCTTTTCTTTTTTCTTTCCTTGTTCCTCTCCTTTTCTCTCCTCCCATCCCTTCTCCTATCCCCCTCTCCTCTCCTCTCCTCCCCTCCCCTCTCCTCCTTCCCCCTCCCCTCTCCTGTCCCCTTTTCCTCTCTTCCCTTCCCCTCTTCTTTTTCTTCTTTCCTTCCTTCCTTCCTTCCTTCCTTCCTTCCTTCCTTCCTTCCTTCTTTCTCTAAGACTATCCACAATCAGGATACCCATCCTACCCAGAATGCAAACTACAGAATTTTAGAAGTGGTATGGATGTCAGCTGATTTCTAGCATAGATCACACTCAGTAGTAAACCCCACTCTAACTTGCCAGATGAATGGTCTTCCAGCTTCTACTTGACAACTTCAATGAGTGGAATCCACCTTCATAGTCTTTCCTTGTAATGAATAGATATAGATACAAGATCAGCATGTTGGCCATGCCTAAAAATCTATGTCTCATTCTGTCCCTTTAGTATTTTGCCAACCAGTGGGAAGAAGCTTCATTGTCATTCTTCTGATGAGTTTAGTTGATGAATTAATCAAGTTCCCGAAGTCTTTCCAAGTTGTTTTCCTTTATATTATTATGGTAATTGAATAAATTATTCTTCTGTTTTTTTTCTCATTTTATTTACCAGTTTCTACTAAACCTCCCCTTTATTATTTCTTTTATAGCACTTATATTTTATTCTATTCATCTATGATCATCCATTCATGTGTTATGCAGTTTCTGGACAGCTTTTATGCCTGGAATGCTCTCCCTCATCCTTCAGAGGGCTCTTAGATTTTCTGGCTTCCTTCAAGACTCAATTCCTCAAATTCTTACTTCAGTATGGGGCTTTCCCAGTCTCCCTCCCCCTGCACCCACTACTCGTACTTTGCCTCTGGGTTTACTTTCCATCATCTACTCTCTCTCTCTCTCTCTCTCTTCTCTCTCTGTGTATATATATAGATATAGATAGAGATCTAGATCTCTATCTCTATCTCTATCTCTATCTCTATCTCTATCTATATATCTCTTTATGTACCTAATTCTACACATCTTGTATCTTACATTTAGACGTGACCTCCTTAAGGGTCTTTATTGTATGCTATTGATTAGCACACTTGCCTGGTATATAGCAGGTGCTTAATAAGTGCTTGCTGACTGAATGATTGATGTACATCTGCTTTGTTTCAGTTCTTTGTTGCAAGAAGTACTGCTATAAACATTTCCCTCTGCGAAATATCAGGCTTTTCCCTCTTTGCAAAGTTATTGACTCTCTCATTCTTGACACTAGATCTCATAGTCTAAGACCATGTAATTTCTGTTGTTGTTGTTGTTCTGGTGGCTGTGTTAAATTTTAGAAAAATAACATTTCAGTTCAGGTTTAAAGAAAAGAAAACAAGTCTTGAATGCAGAGACATTTTCACTCTCCCTGATGGCTGAAAGCAGCCTTTGGTCCTTGGTTATATAATCATCCCCAGTCCTCTTATATCCGTTGATTCTTTAATAAACACGATGGAACATTAATGTCTGTCTGCACTTGCTGAGATAGAATCGAAGGCCAGTCCCAGAGATAGCATCCTTTCATATTTCCCATCTCTCCTTATTAAACCTGAAAGCTGGTGGCTTCACAGTCAAGGCGAGCAGGTGCACCCTACGGAGTCTATGAGAGTGCTGATGAATGGCTTCTCTTTCCTTTATGACAACGGTGGCTGGGTTTTCTAAGTTGGCACTTCTTAACATGTTATCCCAAACATCTATAACAAAGTCTCAATAAATGAAAACTCATTTGCAATAAACGACTGCCACAGAAGACTATGGGCCACGTTTTGAAGTCGACGAAGGTCACTTTTGGTTCCTTTTCATGTGTCAAGATGAGACCAAAGAAAAGTTGTTAGGAGGATCCCAGTAAAGAGCATTGGTGATGAGGGTCTGAATGAGGGCTTTAGCTGAAGGACTAGAGAGGAGGGCTCAGTTTCATGAGATAATGGCAAGGTCAAATCAATTCTTACTTACGATGTCACTGACTTTCTTTGGTAAAGAGATCATCACAGAGAATTAGAGATAAACAAGGTTGGGATTTATTGCTGTAGGGAAGTAGGTAAAAGATCAACAATCTCTTCAATTGTCCCTTGTAATTCACATAGGTTAGAGGAACATTATTGAAGGAGGTCATGGTGGCAAAGTTTAAAAGAAAAACCCACAACAAATTCCTCACAAAAAATTTCTATTCCTTTTCTTTTTAACAAAATAGAGCCCCAGGAATGGTTGATCCAATAAGGGGGTCGAATGGATTTGGAGTTGAGGGTGGTTCAGTGAATAGAACATTGGATCTCCAGTTAGGAAGACCTGAGTTCATATTGCACATCAGACAATTATTAGCTGCATAACTCTGGGCAGGTCACTTAACTTCTGTTAGTCTTAGTTTTCATTATCTGTAAAATGGGGATAATAATAGCATTTATTTAACACTTTAGAAAACTTACATAGCTATGTAAATAGTAGCTATTAATTTGAGCTATTATTAGCTAGGAACTAAAAAAATTTCTTTTTTTTTTTTCTTCTTCATGACCCATCTGAGGTTTTATTTGCAAGATACTAGAGTGGTCTGCTATTTGCTTCTCCAGCTCATTTTAACAGATGAGGAAACTGAGGCAAACAGAGTTAAGTCCAGGATTTCACAGCTAGTGTCTGAGGTCAAATTTGAACTTGGGTTTTCCTAACTCCAGGCCCAGTACTCTGTTCACTAAGTCACTTAGATGCTCTCAAGATCAACAACAAAATGGTTTTATTCCTCCTCAATATATATTGTATTTATTTCATTAAAAATTTCTTAATTGCATGTGAAAAATAATTTAAAAATAAACATGTTATATTTATAATATAAATAATAAATTATAAAAATAATTAAAAGAATTTTGAGTTCCATATTCTCTCCCTCCATCTCTTTTTCCCTCCTTCAGGTGGCACAGTGGATGGAGTGACAGCCTTGAAGTTAAAAAAAAAAAAGACTCATCTTTTTAAGTTTAAACCTGACCTCAGACATTTACTAGTGACCCTGGGCAAGTCACTTAACTCTGTTTGCATCAGTTTCCCCATCCATAAAATGAGCTGGAGAAGGCAATGGCAAACCACTCCAGTATCCTTTGCCAAGAAAACTCCAAATGGGATCATAAAAAGTCAGACATAACTAAAATGACTAAACAAAAGAAACATGTGAAGTCATGCAAAACATATATCCATATTAGTTATTTAGCAAAAGAAAACACAGACCAAAAAGAACAAACAAACAACAAGAAAAATAAAGAAAAGAAAGTATACTTTGATCATCATTCAGACTCCATCAGTTCTTTCTCTGGAGGTGGATAGCATTTTTCATCATGAGTCCTGCAGAATTATCTTGCATTATTGTATTGCTGAGAATAGCTAAGTCATTCACAATTGATCATCATAAAATATTGCTTACTGTGTACAGTGTTCTCCTGGTTCTACTCACCTTACTTTGCATCAATTCATCTAAGCCTTCCCAGGTTTTTGTAAGCCATCCTGTTCATCATTTCTTTTAGCCAATAGTATTTCATCACAATCATATACCACAACTTGTTCAGCCATTTCCCAATTTATGGGCATCCCCTCAATTTCCAATTCTTTACCACCACAAAAAATTCACTATTAATATTTTTGTACTCATAGGTCTTTTTTTAGGCATAAGTCCAAATTGCTCTGCAGAATGGTTGAATCAGTTCATAACTCCACCAACAGTGAATTTGTGTCCCATCTTTTTCCCATTCCTTCCAACATTTGTCATTTTCTTTTTTGTTTTTTTGTTTTTTTGGTCATATTACCCAATCTGATAGGTATGAGGTGGTACCTCAAAGTTGTTTTAATTCACATTTCTTTAACCAATAGTGATTTAGAACATTTTTTTTTCATATGACTATGGATAGCTTTGATTTCTTTGTATGAAAATTTCCTGTTCATATCATTTGACCTTTTATCAGTTGAGGAACGACTGCATTCTTATAAATTTGACTCATTTCTCTGTATATTTGAGAAATGAGGTCTTTATCAGAGAAACTTCTTTTGCTACTTTTTTTTTTTAAGGCAATTCGGGTTAAGTGATTTGCCCAGAGTCACACAGCTAGTAAGTGTCAAGTGCTTGATCGGAGGTTGGATTTGAACTCAGGTCCTCCTGACTTCAGGGCCAGTGCTCTATCCACTGCTCCACCTAGCTGCCCCAAGAGAAACTTCTTGTACATCCTTCCCCCTACTCCTAGTTTCCTGCTTTCCTTCTAATCTTGACTGAATTTGTTTTGTTTGTGTAAACCTTTTTCAATTTAATATAATCAAAATTATCCATTTGCTGTCCAGTAGCATTCTCTGTTTTCTGTTTGGTCAAAAATTCTTCCCTTATCCATAGATCTGACAGGTAAAAATTTCCTTCCACCCCTAATTTGCTTCTGTTATCACCTTATATATCTAAATCATATACCCATTTTGACCTTATCTTGGTATGTGGTGTTAGAATGTTGGCTAATACCTAGTTTCTTCCAAACTGCTATCCAGTTTTCACAGCAATTTTTTGTCACATAGTGGGTTCTTGTCCCAAAGCTTAGATATTTGGGTTTATCAAATGCTAGATAACTATGGTTACCTCTTACTATATATTGTTGGCCTAATTCATTCCACTGATCCACCACTCTATTTCTTAGTCAGTTTCAAATTGTCGTCATGATTAATACTTTGTTTTACATTTTGAGATTTGATACTGCTAAGACACCTTCCTTCAGATATTTTTTTCATTGCTTCCTTTGATATTCTTGACCTTTTGTTCTTCCAGGTGATTTTTGTTAATATTTTTCCTAGCTCTGTAAAATAAATTTTTGGTAGTTTGATTTGTATGACATTGAATAAATAAATTAATTTAGGTAGAATTTTCATTTTCATTGTAGTGGATCAGCCTACCCATGAGCAATTAATATTTCTCTAACTGTTTTGATCTGACTTTATTTATATGAAAAGTGTTTTTACACACCCCCTCCCTAATCATTCTCTCTCTCTCTCTCTCCTCTTCCTCATTTCCCTCCTCCTCTTCCTCCTCTCTTTGACTTGCAAACACTTCATGCTTTCCTTAACAAAGGGTCACTCTATTGTGATGCTTCCTCACACTATTATCCTTCACTACTTCAAGTTTTCACTACAAGCTCCTAGAATGAATTAAAGAATTGGAGAGCTGAAAGAGAATATTTAGCTCATTCCATATATGAAAGACATCCTCCCCCACCCCCATTCCCCATAACATGTTGGAAAAGCTGTTGTCAAGTCTTTGATTGTATCCAATGCACCAACTCTGAAGGCAACTCATAACCTCTATGTTAGCTCTGTATGAACCCTTCCTTTTTCAGAATTGTTAGAACTTTTTTTTTCTTGTTTGGGTGTTTTCCCTGATGTCAAACCCAAATTAACCTCTTTCTTTTTTCTACCTACTGCTCCTGGTTCAGTTTGGGGCCAATTCAGCACATCTAATCTGTCTCCTCTCTATTACAGCCCTTCAGATATTTGAAAGAAATTCTCACGAAGCCCGTGAGTCATCTATTCTCCAGGCTAAATGAAAGTGGTCGCTACCTGCTCTTCTTCAGCACCCACTCATTCCTGAGTGATTTATAACCTGTCTTCCTGACCCCATCACTTTATTAAAACCATTTTCTGAAAGGTCACCGGTGATCTCCTGACCACAACATCAGACAGCCTCTACCCAGTTCTTAGCCTACTTGACCTTATTACTTTTGAAACTATTGATTATTCTACTTTTCCATCTGTATTCTCCTTTACCTTCCTAGACATTCTTCTTTTATTGTCCTCATGCCTGACCTGCTATTCTTCCAATAACGTTTGCTTGGTGCGTCATTCAATTCTAACCCCATTACATTTGTCCCACAATGACCTTTGTTCTTTGGCCCTCTTCTGTTTTCCTTGCATATTCATGCTTGGTGAGGTCCATTTTAAGTCTTAAATTCTTTGATCTCATATGTTATATTTCAAATGTCAATTAACAAATATGCGTTACATAACTATTATATATCAGAGACACATTATTTTGTTCCAGGTCCTGGGCAAATTACCAGCACTACTACTAGTATTATTACTATTAATATTATTTCTTCTTCTTCTTCTTCTTCTTCTTCTTCTTCTTCTTCTACTACTACTACTACTACTACTACTACTACTACTGCTTTCCTTCCTATTACCTTCCTATTGGTAATAATTACTAAAAGTTATTTTTGTTAAGGAGCTAAAAACCTATAGAAATAATCCTAATCTATCTCTTTAACTACTACCCAATACTGCCAATTACTTCCTGAATATCTCCAAACATAAGTCTAATCACCATCTCAAAGTCAGCATATCAAAACTTGAAATGGTCATCTTCTTACATAAATCTGTCATTCTTTTTTTTTTCTGGACTTCTTCGAGGCCATCTGTGGAACTGGAGAATAATTTGGCTTTGAATTCAAACAATTCCAAATTGTTGGCTCTCTCCTGGTTTTCCTCCTACCCTTGTGATCACTCCTTTTCAATCTCCTTTCTTGAATTTTCCTCTCAGTCCATATTGTTAAGTGTGGATGTCACACTGGGTTCTGACCTGGGCCTTCTCTCCAGACTTGTTCTCATCACAGCTCCCAACCCTAATTCCAACTTGGTCTCTATGCTCATGATTTTCAAATCTCCATCTCCTTTCCTAAACTCTCTGCTGACCCCCAGTCTTTCATTGCCAATGGCATTTCAGATACTTTGAATTG
Source organism: Vombatus ursinus (assembly GCF_900497805.2). Classification (NCBI taxonomy): domain Eukaryota; kingdom Metazoa; phylum Chordata; class Mammalia; order Diprotodontia; family Vombatidae; genus Vombatus; species Vombatus ursinus. Next base: position 2,980,772 of record NW_020950758.1, on the reverse strand, counting down.
GATGACCAGAAGGCATCTTAAACTCAAAGTATCCAAAACCAAATTCATTACCTTTCCCCTCAAACCCTGTCGTTTTCCAAATTTCCCTATTACTGTAAAGAGTACCACCATCCTCTCAGTCATACAGGTTCACAACATCAATGTTAAAGAACTTCCTTTTTCTCACCCCACATATCCAATCTCTTTCCAAGAACTGTCAATTTTGCCTTGGTAGCACCTCTCTCATATATACCCATTTCAGAGGCAGCTAGATGGCGCAGTGTTGAGTGCTGAGTCTGGAATCAGTAAGACCTAGTTGAAATCTGGCTTAAACATTTCCTAGCTGTATCATCTTAGCAAAGTATCTATTGGTCTCAGTTTCCTCAATCGTAAAATGTGGCTAATAATAACACTTACTTCACAGGGTTGTTGTGAGGACAATAATTGTAAAGCCTCAGCACAGTTCCTACTATGTAGGAGGTACTTAATAAATGTTTATTGCCACTCCCTTCCTCTGAAACTACCTTTATCCGTATAAAAGATCTCATCACCTCCACTCAGTGGTCAAAATAATCTTCCTGAAGTGGAGGTCTGACCATGTTACCTCCTTACTCAGTAAATTCCAGAGGTTCCCCAGCACCTCCAGGACTGAATTTCAAACCCTCTCTTGGCCTTCAAAGCCCTTCATCAGCCAGACTACTCTACCTTTCCAGGCTTCTCACACCTAGCATTCACCCTCTACCCCCATATAATCTGGGATCCAGTGACACAGGCCTTTTTTTTTGTTCCTTGAACAAGACGCCATCTCGTGGCTTCAGGCATTTTCACTACATGGTTCCCATGCCGAGCATGTTTCCCTCCTCATCTCTGCCTCCTCAATTCTTTGGCTTCCATAAGATTCCAGCTAAAATTCCACCTTCTACAGGAATGTTCTTCTGATCCTCTTTAGATCTGTTGTGGCTTCTCTCTGATTTTCTGCACAGATCATATCTACATAATTGTTTACGTGTGGTTTCTCCCCTGAGATTGTGAGCTCTGCAAGGGCAGGACTGTCCTTTGCCTTCCTTTGCATCTCCATAACCCTTTGCATTAATGCCTGAAACTTAATGTTCATTGACTAACTGTCTGACTCTTGACTCAGTAATTCCACTTTGAAATTCCCATCCACAGACCCCTAACCACATACTTTATTATTTTCTCTAAACTTGGCACTTGAGCAAGAAAACAGATAAAATTTATGTGCATATATACATGTAGGAAATCAAAATTCTAAAATTTAAAAAGACTTTCAACACAATGATTTTATTTAATTCTCACAATATTCCTGTCAGGACATGTATAGAGGGAAAAATATGATTACTGCTCTTTGACAGACGTAGAAACTGAGGCACACAGTTGGTGATTATGACTTTTGGCCTGGTCTCCTGATTTTCTGTCCATGTCTATTGACTATATCACCTGTCCAAAGTGGAGAGCTTTAGTATGGTGTTGCATTCTGGCTTACAAAGGGTACAGAAAGAGATTTTCTAACCTGAACACCAGAAGATCATAGGATTTTAAATTTGGAGTTGGAAAGCACCCAAGAAGTTATTATGTGTACCCTTTTATGTCATAGACAAAGAGATGGAGGCTTGGAGACTTTCTAGATGTCACAAAGGTAGCAAATAGATAGGGCAAGATTTAAACCCAAATCTGGCATGCTGTCCATTTCACTACACTAGTCACAGAACACAGAATTTTAATGTTGGAAGAGACATTATTGTCTATGTGGTCTGACTCACACTGAAAAGGAATACAGAGTACAAAATGCCCGTGGTCATTTGCCTGGCTTCTACTTGAAGAGCTTCCAGAAGGTGACACCCCCACGCCCAACTCCTGGGACCCCTTTCTACTTTAAGGCAGCTCTCATTGTTGGGCAGATCATCCTGAAATCAAGCCAAAATGTACCTCCTTTCAACTTGCACCCTTACTTCTGGTCTTCTCTTTTGGGGAAAACATTTCAAATATTGGAAGAAAACTATCATGTTTACGGATTTACTGTTCCCCTCACCAATACTAGTTAAGTTGGGTGCTGTGGCAGCGATGGGGAAGGAAGGATCATCACCAGAAGTTTGTCTAATAAAGGAAGACATTCATGTTTGGCCACAGAAGTCACAGTGACTTTGAACCAAGGCATGAAGGGTTTGAGATCTGCAACCATTTTCACACACACACACACACACACACACACACACAGAGTCACACACACTGAAACATACATTCACATACAGACTTAACACATGTGCATACTCTTGTGCATACACACACACACACACACACACACACACACACACACACACACACACTCGTATCCAGGATGCTGGGAGTGAAAGACCAGAGCATTCTAGTCATGGGAACAGTAAATAGGCCAGTTGAGCCACAGAATAGGCGTGTTTTTGGTCAAATTATGGAGGCTAGAAGTATCAAATTCTTGATATAAATATTTTGTCTCCCTAAACTGAAATCTCCCCATCAAACAAAAATTCTAATATCCATTGACAAATGGCCTACATTACCAGTCACACTGAGATTTCTTACAACATATTTCAGTCTTGTTATGATTCCAAAAACACTTTGTTTTCTTTTCTTTCCTTTTTTTTTTTAAAGGCAATTGGGGTTAAGTGACTTGCCCAGGGTCACACAGCCAGTAAGTGTGGGTTTGGTCTGAGGCTGGATTTGAACTCAGGTCCTCCTGACTTCAGGGCCAGTGCTCTATCCACTGTGCCACCTAGCTGCCCCTAACACTTTGTTTTCAATATCCAGAAAGCACTCACATTCAAGATAATAGGGAGAGGGAAGAATAAGCATTGATATAACACCTACGACATGCCAGGAGCTGTGTTAAGTGCTTTTTACTATATTATCTCATTTCATCCTCATAACTATAAACCTAAGAGGTAGGTATCAACACCCCCCACTTTACAATTGAGAAAACTGAGGCAAGCAAAGATTTCCAGAATCACAAAGTTGGTAAGTATCTGAGGACGGATTTGAACTTAGGTCTTTCTGACTCTGGGCCCAGTGCTCTATCCACTGTGCTGCCAGCTGCCTCTGGGCAGAATTTTCTGGCATTCAATGCCACAATGCCTTCAATTCCGTTTGGCCTTCCATCTTCATCTCCCCCTCCTGCCTTTCACAGACTCCGCGTTCCGGACCCCTGGGACCGCTCAGCATTCTCTGCCACCCTCCAAGCCTTTGTAAATTCCACGTCCTTCTCCTCAAGTTCCTTCAGAAATTCCTCCTAGCCCTCCGAGCTCAACTTAAACCACACACTGGCTGTACCCATAAAGTTCTCACTGAGCCCCTTGATTTCAATAGCTGGTGTCATCTTCTTTTTCAACCCCTCGGGGTGTGGTGTTCAGACCTCTCCTTTCTTAGCCTGGTTCACACAATCAGAACAATCCATGATGTAGGCAAATCACTTTACATATGCCATCATATTTGACCCACACAACAATCCTGTGAGGTAGGTATTATTAGCTCTATTTTATAGATGAGGAAACTGAGGCCAACAGAAATGTTAAGTGACTTAGCCAAAGTCAGCTAGTAAATGTCTGATTCAGGATTCAAATTCAGGTCATCCAAGTGACTCCAAGTCCTGTTTTCTCTCCACTGGACCACCTATCTGCGTAGGCCTTCTCAGTAATGCCTTGTATTGTTTAGATGTTTTCAGGCATGCCTAACTCTTTGTGAGCCCATGTGGGGTTTTCTTGGCAGGCACACTGGTGTGGTTTGCCATTTCCTGCTCTGGCTTATTTCATAGATAAGGAAACTGCGGCAGACGGGGTTAAGTGACTTGCCCAGAGTCACACAGCTAGGAAATGTCTGAGGCTGGATTTGAACGCGGGTCTTCCTGACTGCAGGCCCGGCACTCTATCTATCCACTGAGCCATCTAGCTGCCTTATGGCTTCCCACCAAATTGCTGTGAGGTAGTGAGTGTATCATTCTCTCACTTCCACTGAAGAGGGCATTGAAGGTCAGAGACATCAGTCCACTCACCCAGCATCACACAGCTCCTGCATAGCTGAGCTGTGGCTCGAAGACAGATTCCCCGCCTTCCAATCCAGCTGAAGCCCTGACTGCTTTCTATGTTGTATTGAAATTGCATCTGAAAGTCGAATCTCATCCACCTTTGTGTTTCCAGTGTCTAGACACAGCCTTCCGTCTCATGAGAGCTGAATGAATGCTGAGTGAATGGGTCCAGTGCCTCAGCAAAGGATCCAGGGACCGAGAGGTGTGTCATGTGATGATTTCTGTCTCCATGAGAAGGAGACCAAGGATGGACCTTCACAACGATTCACTTTTGCTAGAAGAGCCCCTTTTTCTCATTGTCTGCTGGGCATCAGGTGCCATGTATGATGGGACGTGGAAAAGCTGAGAAGGAAATTCTGATCAGGTCAATGTCTTTATTTGGGAAGTTTTCTGTAGTGTGTATGTATGTGTGTGTGTGTTTGTGTGAAGAAGCAGGGCAGAGTGTGGATGGCGGATGGGGAGAATGAGTCACTACCCTTTCCCATGGCTGCCAAAGCACCTAGCCTGGAGAGTTTATGGAAACAGAGACACAAGGAGAATAACTTACAGTCACATCCAGGCCTAAGTCCATAGAAGCACAAAGAGACCCAAACACACACTCCCACACAATACACACACACATACACACACACATACGTCTATGTAGAGTTATGCCCCTCTCCACAAATCTAGCATTAAATAGGGCCCTTGACAGAGGGAAGTGTGATGGGCTCCCCAGCATACCTCTATTCTCATCACCACCTGGATGGTCCAGGTTTTTATTCACTTGCAAGCCTTATCTTCCAAAAATCCCATCTGATGCTCCACTTTCCCAGCATCATAAGCTGCTAGTTCCTTCCTTTCAAAGTCTATATCCATCCACTCCTATCTACTCTCTGTCTGTTCTATATCTGTCTAAGCCTATGATGTCTCCTCTATCAGACTGCAAGTTCCTTGAGGAGTAGGAGTGTGTGTGTGTGTGTGTGTGTGTGTGTGTGTGTGTTTTGTCTTTGTATCTCTAATGCTGAGCACAGCCCCTGACATGTAGGATCATGGCCAGAGGACTGAAAGAAATTTCAGAGCAAATCTAGTCTAAAACTTTGATATTACAGATAAAGAAACTGAGACCAAGAGAGGTTAAATTGCTTGTAATATTCTTTTAAAAATGTTTGTTGATTGGATAATTGATTAGCACCAGTTTCCCTTTAAGATTTAGTGCATCCTATTCCCTACATTCAATCTAGTTTATGGCCAGAATGACCTGTTTGCTGTTCCATATGCTAAATGGCATCTCCCAGTTCCATGCCTTTGCATAGGTTTTTACTTATTCTTGGAATGCCCTTCTTCTCTACCTCAAACACTTTACTCTGTTTCCTGCAAAGTTCATTTCAAATGCTACTTCCTATAAGAAGCATAATCCCCAAAACAAAACAAAAAAAGACCTCCTTTTATTTTATATATTTTTGTATCTACTTGGCCATGTACTTCTAGCGTCCCTCCTTCGTTCCTTCCCTCCCTGCCCCTCCCACCCCCAGTGCAAGCTTCTTGAGTACCTCTTTGATTTAATTTCTATCTTCATATTCCCACTGCTAACAGAGTTCCTGACACTTATTAGGCTTTTAATAAATGTACATACTGTAGTTTACAGAATTCCAAATTTGAAAGTTTAAAGTGACCTCATTGATAATCAGAGTTATCATTGTCATCATCATCATCACCATCATCATCATCATCATCACCACCATCTCCATTATCGTCATCATCATCACCATCATCACGATCATCCCCATTATCATCAACACCATCACCATCATCACCATCAACACCATCATCACCATCACCACCACAACCACCATCATCATCATCATCATCATTATCATGATTATCTCCATTATCATCAACAACATTGACAAACATTTATCAAGTACCTACTATGTGCCAGGCACTGTGCTAAGTGGTGAGGATGCAAAGAAGGGTAAAAGACTTGCTCTCCAGGAGATCCCAGTCCAATGGAGGAGACAATACACCAACAATTATGTACAAACCAATTTATTACAAGATAAACTGAAGGGATAATCTCAGAGGAAAGTCGCTAGCATTAAGGGAGATTGGAATAAAGGACCTTGGAGAAGGTGAGATACGAGCTGAGTTCCACCAGGGAAGCCAGAAGGCAAAGATGAGGAGGGAGTGCACTTCCAGGTGAATGGGAAAATCAGTGACAATGCCTGGAAGGGGGAGATGATGTGTGAAAGAACCACAAGGAGGTGAGTGGAACATGATGAAAGAGTATGTAGGGGAGAGGAAGATAGAAGTCTGAAAAGGTAGGAAAGGTTCAGTCTAAGAAGGCTACAAAAGTCTAAAGGGATCTGATATTTGCTCCTGGGAATATAAGGAGCCACTGGAGTTTATTAAGTAGATGAGTGATATAGTTAAAACCTGTCTGCTAGAAAGAGTTATTTGACATTTGACTAGAGGGTAGACTGGAGTGGGAAGACACTTGCAGTGGGAAGATACTTGAAGTAGGAAGACCAACCAGCAAGCTGTGGCAATGATCCATTCATGAAGTGAAGAGGGCCCACATCAGAATGGCAACCGCATTGGAAGAAAGAAGGGAAGCATATATGAGAGGTTTTGTGAAAGTAGAAACAAGCCACAACAGATTACATTGAGAGAGCTGTGGATGTGAGTGGAGAGCAAAGGGGAGGTAAGGGGAGGTAAGGGAAGGAAAGGAAAGGAGAGAGGAAGGAAGGGAAGAGAAGTGAAGGGGAGAGCAGGGGAGAAGAAGGAAGGTTGCAAGTCTGATTATTAGGGGGATAGTGGTACCCTTTACAGTAATAGAGAGATATAAAAGAGTATAGGAAATCCCAACTGTAAAATACTTGAGTAGGGGCCATCTACACTTTGCTTTCAGACCTCCAATAAAAAGGGACCTGACCCTTTGCAAAACTGGCCATTTCACATTGGGATATCTCTAATTGTTATGAATTTTTTTCTGACATCCAACCTAAGTTGATCTCTGCAAATTTGTTCAACTCTTGGAGGCCAAATAAAATAATTCTCCTCTTTCCTCCACACATCAGCCCTTCAAATATTTGTACACCATAATCATGTCCTCCTTGTGCCTTCTATGCACCAGATCAAATATCCCTATTTCCTTTAAGAGATCTTCATATGGCATAGGTTCAAGGAATTTCTATTCTTTTGGGGAGTGGTATATGGAGAGGCCAACTTGTACATAGATGAGTAAATATAAAATATATGTAAAGTAAATGCAAAATAATAGGTGAGGTGAGACTTGTAATGCTAACAACTAGGAAAAATCAGGAAAGTCCTCCAGTAGAGGGAGACATGTGAGCTAAGTCTTGAAGGAAGATAGGTATTCTAAGTGGTGAGGATGAGGAGTGAGCGTATTCCAGGCATGATCAAGAGCCTTTGTAAAGACATGGAGACTGAAGACTGTAGAGATGAAAGGACAACAAAATCACATGTTCTTGAAACGTTAAATTCAGTATTTTATTATAAATGCTTATCCCTTTGTTTTTTATTAGGAAAGAGCCTTGCTCGACACATCTTTGAACAATAATTCTGAAAAATGAACCCTACAGGGTAAACCATTGGCATTCCCCATCTTGTTCCTCATCCCCAGTGGGTTATTGTCAGTACTGCTCATGTTAGGGGAACAAGTGTGAAAGGCAAAAGAAAAGAAATGATTAGTTTGAGAGATTGGTCAGCAGCTTAACAAAGTGACTGATGACATGTTCTTTTATATTTGACCCTGGCAAGGGCATAATAGAAATGAATTAGGTGCCATATTGAAGAATGAGCACTCATATTTCTATAGCACTTTTAAAAGCTCTATAGAAAAAAAATAACATATTTTCTTCCTAAGAAACCTAAGGATTTTTGTAGATAGGACAGATATTAGTACCTTTATTTGAAAATTAGGAAAATAGGTTTAGAGAGGGAGAATTATTTCTCCATGGTCACAGAGTATATGAGTGGCTGAGACAGGATATGAACCTTGTTTGTTTGGGATTCTACCTGGCTTTCTCTTTTATCCTGTATAACCTCTCTGAGCCTCAGTTTCTCCACCTTCTTAAACATAGGCACAGAAATGGCACAACAGGGTGATAGAGGATTAGCTTCAGAATAAAAAAGATAAGGGTTAAATGCTGCCTCTGAAAATACTGTAGTGGGAGGCCTCTACTGAAGTCACTGTACCTCTATATACCTCAAGGCATCTGGACTGTGCCCATTCTTATATGTCTCGCCAGGAAGTCTCTCTCTTCTTTTAAGATGTAGTTCAGGTATTCTCTTCTGCATGAGGCCTTTTCTGATTTCCCCAATTGTTAGTACCCTTCTTTTCAAATTACCTTATCAATAGTTGGTGGTCAATAAACATTTTATTGCATGTCTACTATGTGCCAGGCACTGTGTATTTAACTACTTTGTGTGTGTATATTTCTTAGCTTTGTCTTTACACTATATATATATATATATAGTATATACATACATCATATATATTATATTTACACTGTATATAAGTCATTAAAGCTTAAATTGTATTATGACTTTTGGGACAGGGTATATCGTCTTGTTATCTCTCTCTCCCAATTTGGATATATGTTCCTTTCAAATAGAGAGTGTTTCATTCTTTGTGTTTGTATCCATAGCACCTATGACAGTGCCCATGGCAAGAACTTAATACATATCGACTGATTGATTTTAGATGGATTGCCAATTTGTTTTAGTGGAGGGAATTCTCACACCAGGAGAGCCCCAGAGTGATGAAATTAGATTCTTCATTTAAGTAATTTAGGAATAACAAGTGCAGTATCTTTCTCCCAGGGTTTCTGAAAGGATCAAATAATATTATGGGCCTAAAGTGCTTTTTTAAATATAGTGTCAACAAACCTAGGAACTATATGAACACAACCATAAAACACTTTTCACACAAATAAAATCAGATCTGAACAGTTGGAAACATATTAATTGTTCATGAGTAGGCCAAGCCTATATAAAAAAATGACAATTCTGCCTAAATTATTCTATTTATTCAGTGCCATACAAATCAAACTATTAAAAATATTTTATGGAACTGGAAAAATAATAAGAAAATTCATCTGAAAGAAAAAAACTCAAGGATATCAAGGGAATCAATGAAAAAAAAATGCAAAAGAAGGTAGTCTAGCCATGCCAGATCTCAAACTGTATTACAAAGCCATAATTAACAAAGCAAACTAGTACTGGCTAAGGAATAGAGTAGTAGATCAGTGGAATAGATTAGGTACAAATTACATTATAGTAAATGATCATGGTAATCTAATATATGATAAACCCAAAGATGTAAACTTTTAGACAAAAATTCAATATTTGACAAAAACTGCTGGAAAACAGTATGGCAGAAACTATGTATAGACCAGCATTTTGCACTGTTTATCAACAAAAGATCAAAATGGTTACATGATTTACACATAAAGGGTGATACCATAAGCAAACTCAGAGAGCGTGGAATAGTTTATCTGTCAGATTTATGGATAAGGAAGAATTTAGGACCAAAGAAGATATAGAGATTATTACAAAATGTAAAATAGATAAATTTGAAAATATAAATTTTAAAAAAAAGTTTTTACACAAACAAACCTGATACAACCAAAATTTTAAGGAAAGCAGAAAACTGGGGAATTTTTTTTTGGCAACAGGTATCTCTGATAAAGTCATTATTTCTCAAATATATAGAAAACTGAGTCAAATTTATAAAAAAATATGTTATTCCCTAATTGATTATGAACAGGCAGTTTTCAGATAAATTAAAGCTATCTATAGTCATGTGAAAAAATGCCCTAAATCACTATTTGATCAGGGAAATGAAAATTAAAACAACTCTGAGGTACCACCTCACATCTGTCAGAGTGGCTGATATGACAGAAAAGGAAAATGTCGGATTTTGAAGGGGATGTGGGAGAACTGGTATGCTAATGCACTGTTGATGGGGTGGTGAATTGATACAACCATTCTGGAGAGCAACTTAGAACTATGTCCAATTGACTATAAAACTGTGTATACCCTTTGATCCAACAATACCACTGCTAGGTCTATATCCCAAAGATATCAAAAAAAGGAAAAGGACCTATTGGTACAAAAAATATCTATACAGATCTTTTTGTGGTATCTAAGAATTGTAAATCAAATGGCTAAATAAGCTGTGGAATATGATTGTGATGGAATATTATTGTTCTATAAGAAATAATAAGAAGGATGATATCAGAAAAACCGGGAAAGACTTGCAAGAATTACTTACATGTAGACTTACATGATGCATTGTGAAGTATACAGAACCAGGAGAATGTTGTACACAGTAACAACAATATTATTTGATGAAGAAATATGAATGACTTAGCTCTTCTCAGCGATCCAACGATCCAAGACAATCCCAAAGAACTGATGATGAGACATAGTATCTGACTCCAGAGAAAGAACTGATATTGTTTGAGTGCAGCCCAAAACATGCTATTTTTCACTTTTTCTTTAATTTTTTTCTTCCATTTGAGTCTTCTTGTACAAAATTACTAATATGGAAACATTGTACATAATTGCACACGTATAATCTGTATCTGATTGCTTATTGGCTCAGGGAGGAGAGAGGGAGAGATAGAATTTAGAACTCAAAACTTTAAATAAAAATGTTAAAAAAAGTATTGCCACCCAATACCAGCTATTATGTTGGTGGTGGGGAGTGGTGGTGTGGTTCTCCCTTTCTTGAAATGAGTAAAGTCATTTTAGAACAATCCTCCATTACAGTATAAATGGCCAACCACATTCAACCCATATGATTTCCCTTCCTTTTCCTCATATTTGGGAAAAGGCCAAACAAAAGTCAAAAAATGTCTGGCCTCTCTCTCAGACCTCTAGAATTAACAACAGACTAGTTGTTTAAGAAGTTTATCTCCTCCCCATACCTGCTTCCCAAGCAATCACCCCTGTACAAAGTAACTGACAGGTGGTGGATTCAGCATGACTATGTGCTTTCTATTTCTTATAAATACTTATGGTGAATGACTCATATTCAGAAGTCCACGGAGTCCTTTTTCTCTCTTTGGCCAACTGATACTTCTCCCTGTCTTGGCTTACGGCTATGGACTGAATAAAACCTTTCATTGATTTGCACCATAAATGAAAACTAGTTGGTTTTCTTGGAAGATGTTATTGTGTTTTAGATATCTATAGCTAGCTAGCTAGCTAGCTTTGTTTCAACAAATTATAATATGAATTTTAGGGGTTATTCTTATCATCTCCTGAGAATTAACTTGCTTCCAAGAGGAAAAAAAAAGGATTTAAGATGTTGTTAGTGTTAATCCTGTCTGTAAACCCACTACGTTAACAAATTAGAAAGTTTAGTATGATCATATTGTACATTTATCTTCTTATGTTCATATCACAAAATGTCAGAGTTGGAAGGAAAATTAGTTGATTAGATCAAATTTGACCCACCAGAGAATTTTCTCTTTAACACCTGTGGCAAGAAGGCTTCCAAATTGTCTTACTCTAGTGAGAGGGAAGCCTCTATAATTTCAATTCAAATCAAGATAAGTCAAGGCATTTATAAAACTCCTACTCTTGGCCAGGAGCAAAGAAGCCTATCTACGTGCTGGGGATACTAAGAAAAGCAAAAGACAGTCTCTATTGTAAGAAACTCCTAGTTTAATGGGGGAAAGAACACATAGGCAATTATTTTTAAATGATATATAGAGGACACTTCAGAGATACTCAACAGAAGTAAGACATTAGTATTAAAAGGGAAAGACTTCTTATAGAAGTGGTAATTTTATCTGAGACTTCTTGAAGGAAGCCAAGGAAGCAAAGAGGCTGAATTGGGGATGGAGGGCATTCTAGGCATGGGGGATAGCCCTGGCACATGCTTGGAGTCAGGAAATGGAGTGTTGTATAGGAGGAACATCCAGGAAGCCAATGACCCTGGATGTATGGAGAAGAGTAAAGTCTAAAAAGACTTTGGAAAGTAAGAAAGTACCTCATTATGAAGGGCTTGAAGCAACCCATTTCAATTTTGCATGATTTGTAATTATTAGAAAGTTCTCATTTTTCTCCCCAACCTCAAGCCCAAATTTGATCTTTGCACCATTCATTCTTTGCTTCTGGTTCCATTCTCGGTGCCCAGTAGAACACTCCCAATGCCTCTTTTTAAAAAATATATATTTTTTAATTTTCTGAACTTAAATTATCTCCTGGGAGGATCATATTGATGTCTTTTTTTTCAAAGAATTTCACACAACAGAATACAAAAAAAGAGAACTGTATATGAGACTGTGATTGTCTCTTTCATACTATTTGTTTAAGAAAAAAATTACATGACAATTTCACACAATACTTTCTAAACCGTCCTGCTTGTCTGTGCTTCCTTCTATACTTATTTCCATTTTCTTCTGTGTATTTAGAACAAAGAAGGAAGTATTTAATTGGCCCTATTTAAAAAAAATAGCCTTCATATTGCTAAACTTCGCCTTCTTCATTTCTACTCCCCCCAAATGAAAATAGAGATAAAATATAATAAAGATATATAAAATATAACAAAAATTGCACAGCTTAGCAAAACAAATCCACAGTATTGTCATGTCCTGAAATGTATGTCTCTTTTTGCACATTGTATCCATCATCTCTGTCAGAAGTTGTGTAACATGCTTCATCAATGGCCCTGGAGAATTGTGGTTGGTCACTGCATTGATCAGGGTTCTTAAATCTTTGAGTTTGTTTTTCTTTCCAAAGTTGTTGCACTTGTCTAAAATGTTGTCCAGTTTCTTCTCAGTTCCCTCTACACCAGTACATTCTACTTCCTAGACCTGTTGCTGACTTACTCTGATATTACAAACCAAGCCTGTCCTACTTACAATTCATCCTATAACTTCCATGAATGTCTCAGGCCTTCTCATGCTTGAATAGTTTATTGACTTGTTGACAATTCAACAGTATTTTTATTTTTAGGCACTAGGAAGTGTCATGTGTTGGGTCTGAGGCCGGATTTGATCTCAGGTCCTCCTGACTTCAGGGCTGGTGCTCTATCCACTGCGCCACTGAGTTGCCCCCCAAATTCAACAGTATTTTTAAAGAAACTTTTTGTATTAATCAATGTATTAGGTGCTGAAAATAAAAAATGAGTTAACAGTTCCTAAACTCAAGGACCTCACATTTGATATCTCTGTCTCTCTCTCTCTCTGTATGTATATATATATATATATATACATATATGTATGTGCACACACATATATATGTAATATGATGTGGCATATATGCACACATACATATACATATATGTACATACATGTATACACATCCAACCATATCAAACTATACATCTATATCTGTCTTTGTTGATTATTTATCTATATTTGGGGGTGGAATTCCTTCAATAAGTGTTCTCATATAGCATAATATTAAGGCTCTTTTCTACCTTACTCACCTTCCTCTCTCCATTTTATTCATTATAGACTTTGGATTGATACATTGCTACCAAGTGAAGCTCTTGGTAACCTGTCACCTAATAGACTGAGAATGGGATATTTCTTTTGTTGGCTAAAATCAGTGAATCTCAAGAAGCAGGAAATTGAGGACCTTTAGGGGCAGAACAACAGATTCTTCTCTTCAGCATCTAAGGCTTTCCTAAAATATCAATGCTTGGACTACAAGGGTTGGCTCTAATTGGGCAATAAATGTGGAGTCCAATAGGGGAGACAAAGAGAGAGAGAGAGAGAGAGAGACAGAGAGAGACAGAGACAGACAGAGACAGAGAGACAGAGAGACAGAGACAGAGAGAGACAGAGACAGAGAGAGATGGAGATGGTGACAGAGACAGAGAGACAGAGACAGAGAGATGGAGGGAGATAAGATAAAAGGAGAAAGAGAAGGAAAGGGAGAGACAGAAACAGAGATAGAGATAAA
>NW_020950758.1:2960092-2966781 GCF_900497805.2 Vombatus ursinus | reverse complement strand
GAAAGAGGACTGGCTGTGCTAGAAATCAGATTTGAATCCTGCTTGTGACATTTGTAAACTAGGTGACATCGGGCAAGTTGCTCCAGCTTCTTCCTTTGTAAAAGCAGAATGTTGGAGTGGGCGCTCTCTAAGATCTCTCTCAGGTTTGAATTCTGGGTTCTATATTCTAAGGAGGTGATGTTCAACTCAAATAGAAACAGGGACCACTAATCCAGACATAAGGATCCCTGTAGGCTGTAAACTGGCTTGGTTTTAAAGTGTATTATTATATAGCTTTATTGTATTTTAATTTATGCTGCTAAATATTTCCCAATTATGTTTTAATCTAATTTGGGCCACACTGAGAAGTGTTTTGTGCCAGGCCCACCAGCTATGTGTTTTACACCTCTCTTTAAGGTCCCAACCAGCTTTGACAGTCTCTGTTGTAAAGTCTTAGCTCTGATAAGATTGGGCTTTCTGAGCACACAAGAATCCACAGATGGTGTAATAAGCCACATTGCTATTAACTCATCACAATAAGGAATGCAGTCTTACCTATTGAATAAATGGTCAGCATGGGCCTCTGGGCTTGGCAATACATACACACAGGAAAGCAAGCATGTCACAACTATTCCTGTCACCTCCCATCCTTTGGGAGCAGCCTAATTGATCCCCTGTCTCCTTCATTGGCTCGTCCCCTTGGCAATCAGAGAAGCTGGAGCCACTGTATGATGGATAGATGGGGCCTTTCTGATCTTCCCATCAGTTACCTTGTTACATTACAGCCTGCGCCCACTGGGAATTACGGAAGTCTCATTGACAAGATGCAGGCTGCTTTGGCAAACAGTGGCTTACAACACCCGGGAGCAGGATTTAATTTAGCAGGATGTGAGTGCTTAATGCTTCAAAAAAATCACAAATAATTTATTTCTCTCAGTTGCCCATGGGGATTGTTACAGCTTTGTATTCAGATAGTCATATGTGTAATTGACTTAGAAAATTAAAGCTGTGGCCCTGAGTGCAGTAGCTAATGGAGACCTTAATACAATTGCTGTTTCTGTCCATGGAATGTTTGTTTTTGTTCATTTGTTTTTTTAAAGGAATTAAAAAGATGTACAATATTATTCAGTAAACACACATATATGCACATATCTATTTTATATAATCTGTTTTTAATCTTTCTCTAACCAGCCATCTCTTTGTCTCTGTTTCTCTGTCTCTCATTGTCTCTCTGTTTTTCTGTCTCCATCTCTCTGTGCCTGTCTTTGTCTCTGTCTCTGTGTGTGTCTCTCTCTCCCCCTCTCTCTCTCCTTCTCTTCTTCTCTCCCTCTCTCCCTCCCTATCTATCTATCTATCTTTCTATCTATCTACCTCTCAAAGCCACTCACTATAGGAGTATAAATTGTCAGATCTAGAAATGACTTTAGATCATGACACATAGAATAGCAGATTTGGAAAATCTGGCAACATAAAATGTCAGAGCTAGAAGGGAACTTATCCATGAATTCAGTAAGCATCTATTAAGTGTCTACTATGGGCCTAGCAGTGTACTGGATGCTAGAGATCAAAAGGAATACAAGTGAAACATTTCCTGCCCCTGAGCCCCTGAGGATTTTATGTTCTCTCTCTCTCTCTCTCTCTCTCTCTCTCTCTCTCTCTCTGTTTTTGTCTCTCTCTGTCTCTGTCTCTCTCTGTGTCTCTCTCCCTCCCTTCCTCACTCCCTTTCTCTCTCTGTCTCTGTCTCTCTGTCTCTGTCTCTCTCTCTCTCTGCCTCTCTGTCTTTGTCTTTCTCTGTCTCTGTCTCTCTCTCCCTCCCTTCCTCACTCCCTTTCTCTCTCTGTCTCTGTCTCTCTCTCTCTCTCTCTCTCTCTCTATATATATATATATATATATATATTTTTATTTAAAATATAAAATCAATACATTGTTGGTGATGGATGGAGAGCACCAACAGCTGAGAGAATCTGCAACAGGTTACATAGAGGGCAGTACCATATGTGTGTGTGTGTGTATATGTATATATGTATAAGTATGTGTGTATGTGTATTTGTATGTATATATGTGTGTATGTATACACACACACACACACACACACACACACACACACACACACACACATATATATATATATATATATATATATACACACACACATGGGGAAATTTTTTTCTTGGAGCCTATGTCCAGTAATAGTAATGGGGTGCTTGGGTGCTTGTGCTGGGACCCCAATTCCATGACTATGTTTCTCCCTAGCCTCAGAAACACTATCCCTGGCAGTTTCCCCCCAGCCCAAGAACACTATGCCTGGCAAATACTCATGAGGGGGCCTCAGCAACACACTTGTCTCTCTCCCTGGTGCAGTTAAAACTGCACCTGAAGGAATTATTAGTCTGAACTGGCTTTGCACTGGGTCATGAAGATACTACTGCCCTACCTCATTATCTATATCTTGGACTCCTCATTATGAGTATTCTAGACTTCAGGCATATACTCCTTACATCTATCTTGTCAAACAAGACATTGATTGGAGGTAGATTGGGCAGCCCTCAGTTGGCCCTGACAGTTAGTTAACGTAGTGATATAGCAGACCTAAAAATCACACCTCCATGTAGCACCCCCTCCTTGGGCTTTTCCTGGTGAACTCTGGGTGAAATGCCTGAGCAGTAGATACAAAAAGTTCTTTTAAGAATTGGTCAATCCCTGACACCCTGAATCACCTAGTTATAGAATATTTGGCACGTGTTTTACTATAGTTTATCCTATATAAACTGGACCCATCTAAGGTTGCAGGTTCGCTAAGAATCTTTGTCTGCTGAAAAGTGTGACAATAAATTATGGCCAACTAAGAATTAAAGAATTCTTGAGTCTGTGAATTCATTCCAGAGGACCCTGTCCTGTACTCTGGGCTTTGAGGGGTCTCAACCTCTAAGATCGCAATAATAGGTTCACTGTTTTAAAAGATAAAGCTGGTCTTGTATAATTCCAAGTTGAAATACAGCACAAAAACCTATTGTTTTATGTGATTTACCTGAAGTCTATGTAGGTAGCTTTTATCAGAAGTGACCTTGTCCAGGATTTCTAAAGCTTTGATGGATGCTAGGAATTCTTCTAATGGTTATTTAGTCACATTTTATTTGTAATCTCATCAGTCTGGAATCAAGGATTGTCCCAGAGTAGACTGTTATTCCTACAAAGATGACCGAGAAGTTGGAGTGGGAAGGAGATAAAGGAAATTGTACAGGACAGGCAGTATTTGCAGCTGATATTGGTCCAAATTCGAATTCAAATGTTTTCTTGAAACTAGAATAGCAAAGCCTTAATAGGCTTAATCTAATAAAGTCAAGGTTATTCCATGTATCCCTTTTCTTTTTCTGACTGCCACTCTCTTAGTGTAAGCTCTCATCACTTGCCACCTGAACTCTTATGATAGCCTACTGGATGGTCTCCTTGCTTCACATATGTCCACACACCATCCTCCATTCAGCTGCCGAAGTGATTTTCCTAAAGTGTAGGTCTGAGCATGCCATGTCACTCAATACTCCATAAACTGTAGTGGCTCCCTATTACCCTGAGAATCAAATATAAAATTCTCTGTTTAATCTTTAAAGCCCTTCACAACTGGGCACCTATTGACCTTCCTTGTCTTCTTACTCCATTCTCCTTCCTACATGATCTGTGAATCTGTGGCACTATCTCTCTTCATGTTCCTCCCACTTAGGCAGCTGGGTTGTGCAGTGACCTGAGTTAAAATTTGGCCTCATATATTTACTGGCTGAGTGACTACAGGCTAGGCATTTAACCTCTGTTTGCTTCAGTTCTCTCATCTATAAAATTGGGATGAAAATAGCACATATCTCCTATATTTGTTGTGAGGATTAAATGAGATGATAGCTATGAAGAGTTTAGCAGAGGATTCTGGGAAGATGGTGGAGTAGGTCAGAAAACTTCATGCTTTCAAGATTTTCCTCCACAAAAGAGTTAAAACAGCGCCTCTGGGTGAACATAGAGAGGTGCAAATAAATAAGATTAGGGCAGAACAGGGGTCTTCCTGGGACAGTCAGAGAAGGTCTGAAGGAAAATGCCAGGCCTGAGATTTGGTCCAAGTGAGGAGTAAACACCTCCAGGCTAGACACCATGTGGCAAGCCCTGGGATTAGCTGATCTGGGAGGATGCCTCCCCCAGCCACAGGCCCTTTTACCTCCGAACAGTGAGGGCCGTTGAGCATTTGACCTGGAGAAGATCGAGGGAACCTCTGGTGACCAGGACCTCCAGACCCAGCTATGCCATGGAGAGTGGCCTGGGGTAGGGGTGAGGTGGAGGCGGAACCAGCACATTTAGGTTTAGAGTTGGAGGGTTGCCTGTGAGTGCAGAAGCAGTGGGGCAGGGATGCCTCTGCTGTGGGCACTTACAGGAGGCTGCAGGTCTTGGTTTGAGTTCAAGGTCAGAGGGGAGAACTGAAGAGCAGCAGAGGTTGGAGCACCATCCCCCATGCCCCAGGACCAGAGGTGATTATAAAAACTAAATTATTGTTTAAAAAAAAAAGCACAGGTAAAGGAGAAAGAATCCAACCACAGCAAGAACAATATAAATGTTGTTATTATGATTATTTCCCAACTCCAAGCCTTTTCATTGCAGTCCCCCAAGAGAAGCTTGGAATACTCTCCCTCTTTACTTCTGCCCCCTGGCTTCCCTGATTTTATAAGACGTCATTCAGCTCCACTAGAAATACAGTCTGCCCTTCTGTCTTCCAGCTATTGCTTTCCCTCTGAGATGACCTTTCCTTCACCCTCTCTATATCTTCTTTTTTGCTTATACATTCTCTGTCTACTAGACTGTATGCTCCTTGAGGGCAGGGATCATGTTTTGCCTTTCTTCATATCCCCAATGCTGAGCACACTGACTGACACATATTAAGTGCCTAATTAATTCATGTCAATTGATTGACTTATATGAATAATTGATGATGGTAGTGGTAATGGTGTAATGATAATGGGTGGTGTTGAACACATCCCACACAGCTCTGTGCTCTAGGTGACTCTAAGGCTATAAGTTGAAGAGTAAGTGTTGATCTCTTTTGGTGGAAGGAGGTTAGTCATTGACAAGACTATTACAATAGATTCACAAATCCAGAATGAGTAAATGAAAGAATGAAATCATATTTGTTAAACACTTACTATGTGTCAGATACTGTGTTGATCGCTGGGGGTACAGAGAGAGAGAGAGAACAAGAGAGAGAGAACAAGAGAGAGAGAACAAGAGAGAGAGAGAGAATGAGAGAGAGAGAGAGAGAATGAGAGAGTCCCTGCCTCCAAGGAGCATATATTCTAACAGAAGAAGACAAGACTTAGAGGAGAGAGTTGACCTTGGAAGGGGATATCGTTGGGGTTGTGGTGTTGGAGAGGAATGAATGATGTGGTAGTAGGCGTATGATGTGCTGTCTCAGGGGTCTGGCTGAAAGGTTTGGTGAGTGAAAATAAAGCCAGCCTATAGGTATAATGGGTAAATGAGACTTTTGCATACACTCATTCACCAATCAACTGGATCACAGGAAAAGAATCTGAAAAATGAATAGATTAACTTCTCTTGGAACTGGAAATCTCAAATATGGTATAAAGAGTGTTGATCTATTATTTATGTGACACGGAAGGTCTTCTTTATTTAACTACTAAGCCTGTAGAAAAAAGAAGTAAAGTTAGCTCATTGTGATTGGTTCTTGTTGGAGCCTTGATAGTTCTGTGATCAGAACCCCCTCCCCTCTTGAAACTAGAATAGCAAAGCCTTAATAGGTTTAATCTAATAAAGTCAAGGTTATTCCGTGTATCCCTTTTCTTTTTCTGACTGCCACTCTCTTAGTGTAAGCTCTCATCTGAGAGCTTACTCTGGTCTTCAAGAATTACTAGGGTAGAAATACATATTTCCCTGAAGCCAGCCTGATCATGAGCCTCTCTTAACCTACCTGAGCTCGTGCTTGAAAGACATAGATATATTCCATCCTCAGGTCCATATTATGTGTTACTCACAAGCTCAAAGCTACATGGAGTTGGATAGAAGAAGCAATAAAGTTAGAACTAGGCCCCAAAGAGAGACTATAATGAGTTTACAGACAGGTTTCTGAATGTGCCCAGACTGGGGCTCAGAACCTGCCAACCACAAAGGCTCACCTGACCTATTCAGCTCCCAAGCCTCAGGCCAACTTGCCCAGCTTCTTTTCATTTTTATTTCAGAATATAAAGGGATTGGCTGCCTCTTAAGGGTCTGAGACACTGACAGTTTGAAGCCATAAACACAGAAAAAGGTGTCTTGGTCTTGTAGGGGGGAGGTCAGTGAGTTATTAATGTTAAAGTCCATGCCATAGAGTCAAATGGCATCAGGACTAGTAGTATGTCTTCCTTATAACCACCTTGTTGCTATACATATACATGTACATGTACATGCACATGTACATATACACATACACACATGCACACACATACACATACATATGCACATACATATACATATACACATACATATACATACATACACATATACACATACATATACATATACATACATATACATATGCATATACATATACATATACATACATACACATATACATACACATATACATACACATACACATACACATATACATACACATACACATACACATACACATACACATA
This sequence comes from Vombatus ursinus, assembly GCF_900497805.2. Taxonomy (NCBI): domain Eukaryota; kingdom Metazoa; phylum Chordata; class Mammalia; order Diprotodontia; family Vombatidae; genus Vombatus; species Vombatus ursinus. The sequence continues at coordinate 2,960,134 of NW_020950758.1, read as the reverse complement.
TACATATACATATACATATACATATACATATACATATACATA